>NC_092415.1:209205420-209532944 GCF_040894005.1 Engystomops pustulosus
CACTACACCCATTATATATACAGCTACACCCAAGATATATATACTACACTCCAGTATATATACACTACACCCCATGATATACATACATACACTACACCCCATATATATATATACACTACACATATATATACATACATACACACACCCATATATATATATACAATACACCCCATATATATACATACATACACTACACCCCATATATATATACAATACACCCCATATATATATACAATACACCAATACACACCAATATACATACACTACACCCCATGGATATATACAATACACCCCATATATATACAATACACCCTATATATATATATATATATATATATATATATATATATATATACACTACACCCCATATATACATACACTACACCCCATGGCTCTATACACTACACCCCATATATATATACACTACACCCCATATATATAAATATATATATACACACACTACACCCAATATATATATAAACTACACCCCATATATACATACAATACACCCCATGGTATGTACAATACACCCCATATATATATACTACACCCCATATATATATACACTACCCCCCATATATATAAATATATATATACACACACTACACCCAATATATATATAAACTACACCCCATATATACATACAATACACCCCATGGATATATACACTACACTCCATATATATATATACACTACACCCATGGATATACATACATACACTACACCCCATATATATATACAATACACCCCATATATATACATACATACACTACACCCCATATATATACATACATACAATACACCCCATATATATACATACATACACTACACCCCATATATATACATACATACATACACTACACCCCATATATATATACAATACACCCCATATATATATACAATACACCAATACACACCATATATATACACACTACACACCATATATACATACACTACACCCCATGGATATATACAATACACCCCATGTATATATACAATACACCCCATATATATACACACTACACCCCATATATACATACAATACACCCCATGGATATATACATACACCCCATAGATATATACAATACACCCCATGGATATATACAATACACCCCATATATATATACTACACCCCATATATATATACACTACACACCATATATATAAATATATATATACACACACTACACCCAAAATATATATACACTACACCCCATATATACATACAATACACCCCATGGATATATACAATACACCCCATATATATATACTACACCCCATATATATATACACCACACCCCATATATATAAATATATATATACACACACTACACCCAATATATATATACACTACACCCATATATATATACTACACCCCATATATATATATATATATATACACTACACCCCATATATATATACTACACCCCATATATATACACTACACCCCATATATATATATATACACACACTACACCCAATATATATATACGCTACACCCATATATATATATAACATATATACTACACTACACCCCATATATATACATACACACTACACCCTATATATATACACACTACACCCCATATATATACCTACATACACTACACCCCATATATATATACAATACACCCCATATATATACATACATACACTACACCCCATATATATATATACAATACACCCCATATATATACATACATACACCAATACACACCATATATATACACTACACCCCATGGATATATACAATACACCCCATATATATATACAATACACCCCATATATATATACACTACACCCCATATATATACCATACACCCCATATATATATATATATATATATATATATATATATATTACACGACACCCTATATATATATATACATTACACCCAATATATACACACTACACCCCATATATATATATATATATATATATATATATATATATATATATATATATATATATTACACCCCATATGTACACACTACACCCCATATATACATACTACACCCTATATATACACACTACACCCTATATATATACACTACACCCCATATATATATACTACACCCCATATACACACTACACCCCATATATATATATCTATATATACACTACACCCAATATGTATATACTACACCCATATATATATTTATATATTTCATCCATATATATATATATATATATATATATATACCATAACACCTCTGCAGCGCCATCAGCTGATCCCTCCATCCCATAACACCTCTGCAGTGCCATCAGCTGATCCCTCCATGCCATAACACCTCTGCAGCGCAATCAGCTGATCTCTCCATGCCATAACACCTCTGCAGTGCCATCAGCTGATCCCCCATGCCATAACACCTCTGCAGCTCCATCAGCTGATCCCTCCCTGTCATAACACCTCTGCAGCGCCATGAGCTGATCCCTCCATGCCATAACACCTCCACAGCGCCATCAGCTGATTCCCCCATCCCATACCACCTCTGCAGCTCCATCAGCTGATACCTCACTGTCATAACACCTCTGCAGCGCCATCAGCTGATCCCTCCATGCCATAACACCTCTGCAGCTCCATCAGCTGATCCCTCCATGCCATAACACCTCTGCAGCGCCATCACCTGACCCCTCCATGCCATAACACCTCTGCAGCGCCATCAGCTGATCCCTCCACGCCATTACACCTCTGCAGCGCCATCAGCTTATCCCCCATGCCATAACACCTCTGCAGCGCCATGAGCTGACCCCTCCATGTCATAACATCTCTGCAGCACCATCAGCTGATCCCATCATGCCATAACACCTCTGCAGCGCCATCAGCTGATCCCTCCATGCCATAACACCTCTGCAGCACCATCAGCTGATCCCTTCATGCCATAACACCTCTGCAGCGCCATCAGCTGACCCCTCCATGCCATAACACCTCTGCAGCGCCATCAGCTGATCCCTCCATGCCATAACACCTCTGCAGCGCCATCAGCTGATCCCTCCATGCCATAACACCTCTGCAGCCCCAGGAGCTGATCCCTCCATGCCATAACACCTCTGCAGCGCCATGAGCTGACCCCTCCATGTCATAACATCTCTGCAGCGCCATCAGCTGATTCCTTCATGCCATTACACCTCTGCAGCGCCATCAGCTGATCCCCCATGCCATAACACCTCTGCAGCGCCATCAGCTGACCCCTCCATGCCATAACACCCCTGCAGCGCCATCAGCTGATCCCTCCATGCCATAACACCTCTGCAGCGCCATCAGCTTATCCCCCATGCCATAAAACCTCTGCAGCGCCATGAGCTGACCCCTCCATGTCATAACATCTCTGCAGCACCATCAGCTGATCCCTCCATGCCATAACACCTCTGCAGCGCCATCAGCTGTTCCCTTCATGCCATAACACCTCTGCAGAGCCACCAGCTGACCCCTCCATGCCATAACACCTCTGCAGCACCATCAGCTGATCCCTCCATGCCATAACACCTCTGCAGCACCATCAGCTGATCCCTCCATGCCATAACACCTCTGCAGAGCCACCAGCTGACCCCTCCATGCCATAACACCTCTGCAGCGCCATCAGCTGATCCCTCCATGCCAAAACACCTCTGCAGCGCCATCAGCTGATCCCTCCATGCCATAACACCTCTGCAGCGCCATGAGCTGACCCCTCCATGTCATAACATCTCTGCAGCACCATCAGCTGATCCCTCCATGCCATAACACCTCTGCAGCGCCATCAGCTGATCCCTCCATGCCATAACACCTCTGCAGCGCCATGAGCTGACCCCTCCATGTCATAACATCTCTGCAGCACCATCAGCTGATCCCTCCATGCCATAACACCTCTGCAGCGCCATCAGCTGATCCCTCCATGCCATAACACCTCTGCAGCACCATCAGCTGATCCCTCCATGCCATAACACCTCTGCAGAGCTATCAGCTGACTACTCCATGCCATAACACCTCTGCAGCGCCATCAGCTGATCCCTCCATGCCATAACACCTCTGCAGCGCCATCAGCTGATCCCTCCATGCCAAATCACCTCTGCAGCGCCATCAGCTGATCCCTCCATGCCATAACACCTTTGCAGCGCCATCAGCTGATCCCTCCATGCCATAACACCTCTGCAGCTCCATCAGCATATCCCTCCGTGCCATAACACCTCTGCAGCGCCATCAGCTGATCCCTCCATGCCAAAACACCTCTGCAGCGCCATCAGCTTATCCCTCCATGCCATAACACCTCTGCAGCGCCATCATCTGATCCCTCCATGCCAAAACACCTCTGCAGCGCCATCAGCTGATCCCTCCATGCCATAACACCTCTGCAGCGCCATCAGCTGATCCCTCCATGCCAAAACACCTCTGCAGCGCCATCAGCTTATCCCTCCATGCCATAACACCTCTGCAGCTCCATCAGCTGATCCCTCCGTGCCATAACACCTCTACAGTGCCATCAGCTGATCCCTCCATGCCAAAACACCTCTGCAGCTCCATCAGCTGCTCCCTTCTTGCCATAACACCTCTGCAGCACCATCAGCTGCTCCCTCCATGCCAAAACACCTCTGCAGCGCCATCCGCTGATCCCTCCATGCCAAAACACCTCTGCAGCGCCATCCGCTGATCCCTCCATGCCATAACATCTCTGCAGCGCCATCCACTGATCCCTCCATGCCATAACATCTCTGCAGCGCCATCCGCTGATCCCTCCATGCCATAACATCTCTGCAGCTCCATCATCTGATCCCTGCATGCCATAACACCTCTGCAGCGCCATCAGCTGACCCCTCCATGCCATAACACCCCTGCAGCGCCATCAGCTGATCCCTCCATGCCATAACACCTCTGCAGCGCCATCAGCTTATCCCCCATGCCATAACATCTCTGCAGCGCCATGAGCTGACCCCTCCATGTCATAACATCTCTGCAGCACCATCAGCTGATCCCTCCATGCCATAACACCTCTGCAGCGCCATCAGCTGTTCCCTTCATGCCATAACACCTCTGCAGAGCCACCAGCTGACCCCTCCATGCCATAACACCTCTGCAGCACCATCAGCTGATCCCTCCATGCCATAACACCTCTGCAGCACCATCAGCTGATCCCTCCATGCCATAACACCTCTGCAGAGCCACCAGCTGACCCCTCCATGCCATAACACCTCTGCAGCGCCATCAGCTGATCCCTCCATGCCATAACACCTCTGCAGCGCCATCAGCTGATCCCTCCATGCCATAACACCTCTGCAGCGCCATGAGCTGACCCCTCCATGTCATAACATCTCTGCAGCACCATAAGCTGATCCCTCCATGCCATAACACCTCTGCAGCGCCATCAGCTGATCCCTCCATGCCATAACACCTCTGCAGCGCCATGAGCTGACCCCTCCATGTCATAACATCTCTGCAGCACCATCAGCTGATCCCTCCATGCCATAACACCTCTGCAGCGCCATCAGCTTATCCCTCCATGCCATAACACCTCTGCAGCTCCATCAGCTGATCCCTCCGTGCCATAACACCTCTACAGTGCCATCAGCTGATCCCTCCATGCCAAAACACCTCTGCAGCTCCATCAGCTGCTCCCTTCTTGCCATAACACCTCTGCAGCACCATCAGCTGCTCCCTCCATGCCAAAACACCTCTGCAGCGCCATCCGCTGATCCCTCCATGCCAAAACACCTCTGCAGCGCCATCCGCTGATCCCTCCATGCCATAACATCTCTGCAGCGCCATCCGCTGATCCCTCCATGCCATAACATCTCTGCAGCGCCATCCACTGATCCCTCCATGCCATAACATCTCTGCAGCGCCATCCGCTGATCCCTCCATGCCATAACATCTCTGCAGCTCCATCATCTGATCCCTGCATGCCATAACACCTCTGCAGCGCCATCAGCTGACCCCTCCATGCCATAACACCCCTGCAGCGCCATCAGCTGATCCCTCCATGCCATAACACCTCTGCAGCGCCATCAGCTTATCCCCCATGCCATAACACCTCTGCAGCGCCATGAGCTGACCCCTCCATGTCATAACATCTCTGCAGCACCATCAGCTGATCCCTCCATGCCATAACACCTCTGCAGCGCCATCAGCTGTTCCCTTCATGCCATAACACCTCTGCAGAGCCACCAGCTGACCCCTCCATGCCATAACACCTCTGCAGCACCATCAGCTGATCCCTCCATGCCATAACACCTCTGCAGCACCATCAGCTGATCCCTCCATGCCATAACACCTCTGCAGAGCCACCAGCTGACCCCTCCATGCCATAACACCTCTGCAGCGCCATCAGCTGATCCCTCCATGCCATAACACCTCTGCAGCGCCATCAGCTGATCCCTCCATGCCATAACACCTCTGCAGCGCCATGAGCTGACCCCTCCATGTCATAACATCTCTGCAGCACCATCAGCTGATCCCTCCATGCCATAACACCTCTGCAGCGCCATCAGCTGATCCCTCCATGCCATAACACCTCTGCAGCGCCATGAGCTGACCCCTCCATGTCATAACATCTCTGCAGCACCATCAGCTGATCCCTCCATGCCATAACACCTCTGCAGCGCCATCAGCTGATCCCTCCATGCCATAACACCTCTGCAGCACCATCAGCTGATCCCTCCATGCCATAACACCTCTGCAGAGCTATCAGCTGACTACTCCATGCCATAACACCTCTGCAGCGCCATCAGCTGATCCCTCCATGCCATAACACCTCTGCAGCGCCATCAGCTGATCCCTCCATGCCAAAACACCTCTGCAGCGCCATCAGCTGATCCCTCCATGCCATAAAACCTTTGCAGCGCCATCAGCTGATCCCTCCATGCCATAACACCTCTGCAGCTCCATCAGCATATCCCTCCGTGCCATAACACCTCTGCAGCGCCATCAGCTGATCCCTCCATGCCAAAACACCTCTGCAGCGCCATCAGCTTATCCCTCCATGCCATAACACCTCTGCAGCGCCATCATCTGATCCCTCCATGCCAAAACACCTCTGCAGCGCCATCAGCTGATCCCTCCATGCCATAACACCTCTGCAGCGCCATCAGCTGATCCCTCCATGCCAAAACACCTCTGCAGCGCCATCAGCTTATCCCTCCATGCCATAACACCTCTGCAGCTCCATCAGCTGATCCCTCCGTGCCATAACACCTCTACAGTGCCATCAGCTGATCCCTCCATGCCAAAACACCTCTGCAGCTCCATCAGCTGCTCCCTTCTTGCCATAACACCTCTGCAGCACCATCAGCTGCTCCCTCCATGCCAAAACACCTCTGCAGCGCCATCCGCTGATCCCTCCATGCCAAAACACCTCTGCAGCGCCATCCGCTGATCCCTCCATGCCATAACATCTCTGCAGCGCCATCCGCTGATCCCTCCATGCCATAACATCTCTGCAGCGCCATCCACTGATCCCTCCATGCCATAACATCTCTGCAGCGCCATCCGCTGATCCCTCCATGCCATAACATCTCTGCAGCTCCATCATCTGATCCCTGCATGCCATAACACCTCTGCAGCGCCATCAGCTGACCCCTCCATGCCTTAACAACTCCGCTGATATTCTTATTTGTTGAGAACTCCTTCTATATCCTATATATGTGCATGTACTGTATATGCTGTATGTCTGTATATACTCTACACATGGCAGGGGTCGAGCTCCAGTCGGTTAGTGTCGGTGATGTTGGATCTCGGTTCTTCTTGGGTTCCCGCTGGTTTGTCTCAGATCCTCGTAGCACATGAGTCTCACCAGGAGCGGCTGTGACAGAGGCGCCATCACACGTCTATTCGCAGAAACTTGCAAAATCTTGAGGTCGTCTGAGGGCGCCGGCTACAAATACAGAACATATCAGAGACTTTATCTCTAAATTATCATATTCCTCCTCTCCCAGAAATCTGCAATAGACGGATCCTTCCCCTTTAATTCCTCTTCACATCTAGACCACAAACGTCTGTAAATCTGAGGCTTAATGAAGCAGCGAAATGTGATGACAGCGGCCGCTGCTCCGCTCAGTGATAATGGACGAGACTGTAAAACACTTCTGACTCCAGGACAGAGACCCGGAGCGAATCACCGACCCAGCGAGACGCCCTGTGTCTTCTCCTACATCTCAGCCCAGTGCAGATAGTCCCCGTCCATGGTGTCCAGTGGTTTAGTGTCCCGGTCCCTGGTGTCCTGTGGTTTAGTGTCCCGGGCCCTGGTGTCCAGTGGTTTAGTGTCCCGGTCACTGGTGTCCAGTGGTTTAGTGTCCCAGTCCCTGGTGTCCTGTGGTTTAGTGTCCCGGGCCCTGGTGTCCAGTGGTTTAGTGTCCCGGTCACTGGTGTCCAGTGGTTTAGTGTCCCAGTCCCTGGTGTCCTGTGGTTTAGTGTCCCGGTCCCTGGTGTCCAGTGGTTTAGTGTCCCTGTCCCTGGTGTCCAGTGGTTTAGTGTCCCGGTCCCTGGTGTCCAGTGGTTTAGTGTCCCGGTCCCTGGTGTCCAGTGGTTTAGTGTCCCGGTCCCTGGTGTCCAGTGGTTTAGTGTCCCGGTCCCTGGTGTCCAGTGGTTTAGTGTCCCTGTCCCTGATGTCCAGTGGTTTAGTGTCCCAGTCCCTGGTGTCCAGTGGTTTAGTGTCCCTGTCCCCGGTGTCCAGTGGTTTAGTGTCCCGGTCCCCGGTGTCCAGTGGTTTAGTGTCCCGGTCCCCGGTGTCCAAGGGTTTAGTGTCCCGGTCCCCAGTGGTTTAGTGTCCCGGTCCCTGGTGTCCAGTGGCTTAGTGTCCCGTTCCCCGGTGTCCAGTGGTTAAGTGTCCCGTTCCCCGGTGTCCAGTAGTTTAGTGTCCCGGTCCCCGGTGTCCAGTGGTTTAGTGTCCCGATCCCCGGTGTCCAGTGGTTTAGTGTCCCGGTCCCCGGTGTCCAGTGGTTTAGTGTCCCAGTCCCCGGTGTCCAGTGGTTTAGTGTCCCAGTCCCTGGTGTCCAGTGGTTTAGTGTCCCAGTCCCTGGTGTCCAGTGGTTTAGCAGTGTCTGCAGTGCCATCAGCTGATCCCTCCATGCCATAACACCTCTGCAGCGCCATCAGCTGATCCCTCCATGCCATAACACCTCTGCAGCGCCATCAGCTGATCCCTCCATGCCATAACACCTACTGAAAAACTGCACCTAGGCTTGTACACGAGTCAATAAAAAAAATGAACTTCCCTACTCACCCTGCGGCGCCTAGATCCTCTTCTCTCTTCTCTCTTCTTTCTTCTCTATTTGTTCTCTTTCTTCTCTAGCCGGCATAATAGTGTGCACCGGCCGGCAGATCCCATGGACGCGACTCTGCCAGCTATTACAGCAGAGAGAAGAAAGAAGAGGAGTCGCACCGAGGATCAGGGGTAGGTGAGTATCGCTAGAGGGTGAGTATTAAGTTTTTTTTAATGTGCTGGGCAAACTGGGGGCTGGCTATATACTCCAGGGGCTGGCAGGCTACATACTACAGGGGTCTGGCAGGCTATATACTACAGGGGGCTGGCTATATACTACAGGGGTCTGGCAGGCTATATACTACATGGGGCTGGATATATACTACATGGGGCTGGCAGGCTATATACTACATGGGTCTGGCTGGCTATATTCTACATGGGTTGGGCTGGCTATATACTACAGGTGGCTGGCTGGCTATATATTACAGAGGGCTGGCTATATACTACAGGATTCTGGCAGCCTATATACTACAATAGCTGGAAGGCTGTCTAGTACATGGGGTTGGCTGACTATATACTACAGAGTCTGGCTGGGTATATACTACATGGGGCAGGCTATATACTACAGGGGCTGTCTGGCTGTCTAGTACATGGGGCTGTCTGGCTGTATACTAGAGGGGGCTGGCTGGTTAAATACTACAGGAGCTGGCAGGCTATATACTAGAGGGGCTGGCTGGCTGTATACTACAGGGGACTGACAGGCTATATACTAGAGGAGGTTGGCATGCTATATACTAAAGGTGGCTGGCTGTATGTACACTACATGGGGCTGGCTGGCGGTATACTACAGAGGGCTGGTGGTATACTACAGAGGGCTGGCTGTATACTACTGGGGGCTGGCTGTATACTACATAGGGTTGGCTATATACTACAGGTGGCTGGCTGGCTATATATTACAGAGGGCTGGCTATATACTACAGGATTATGGCAGGCTATATACTACAATAGCTGGAAGGCTGTCTAGTACATGGGGCTGGCTGACTATATACTACAGAGTCTGGCTGGGTATATACTACATGGGGCCGGCTATATACTACAGGGGCTGACTGGCTGTCTACTACAGGGGCTGGCTGTATACTACAGGGGGCTGTCTGGCTGTATACTACAGGGGGCTGGCTGGCTATATACTAGAGGGGGCTGTTTAAATACTACAGGAGCTGGCTGGCTATATACTAGAGGGGCTGGCTGGCTGTATACTAGAAGAGGTTGGCATGCTATATACTAAAGGTGGCTGGCTGTATGTACACTACATGGGGCTGGCTGGCGGTATACTACAGAGGGCTGGCTGTATACTACTGGGGGCTGGCTGTATACTACATAGGGCTGGCTATATACTACATGGGGCTGGCACACTATATATTACAGGCTATATACTGCAGGGGCAGGCTGGATGTATACTGCAGGGGCTAGCTGTATACTACATGGGGCTGGCTGTATACTACATGGGGCGGGCTGGCTGTCTATATACTACATGGGGCTGGCTGTATACTACATGGGGCGGGCTGGCTGTATACTACATGGGGCTGGTTGAATACTACATGAGGCAGGCTGGCTGTATATTACATGGGTCTGGCTGGCTGCATACTACAGGGGCTGGCTATATACTACTGGGGCTGACTGGCTGTATACTACATGGGGCTGGCTGTATACTACTTGGGGCTGGCTATATACTACATGGGGCTGGCACACTGTATATTACATGGGACTGGCTATATACTACATGGGGCTGGTTGTATACTACATGGGGCTGGCTGTATACTACATGGGGCTGGCTGTATACTACTGGGGGCTGGCAGGCTGTATACTATATACTACAGAGTCTGGCTGGGTATATACTACATGGGGCTGGCTATATACTACAGGGGCTGGCTGGCTGTCTACTACAGGGGCTGGCTGTCTAGTACATGGGGTTGTCTGGCTGTATACTACAGGGGGCTGGCTGGCTATATACTAGAGGGGGCTGGCTGGTTAAATACTACAGGAGCTGGCAGGCTATATACTAGAGGGGCTGGCTGGCTGTATACTACAGGGGACTGACAGGCTATATACTAGAGGAGGTTGGCATGCTCTATACTAAAGGTGGCTTGCTGTATGTACACTACATGGGGCTGGCTGGCGGTATACTACAGAGGGCTGGCTGTATACTACTGGGGGCTGGCTGTATACTACATAGGGCTGGCTGTATACTGCATGGGGCTGGCACACTATATATTACAGACTATATACTGCAGGGGCAGGCTGGCTGTATACTGTAGGGGCTAGCTGTATACTACATGGGGCTGGCTGTATACTACATGGGGCGGGCTGGCTGTCTATATACTACATGGGGTGGGCTGGCTGTATACTACATGGGGCTGGCTGAATACTACTGGGGGCTGGCTGGCTGTATACTACATGAGGCAGGCTGGCTGTATATTACATGGGTCTGGCTGGCTGCATACTACAGGGGCTGGCTATATACTACTGGGGCTGGCTGTATACTACTTGGGGCTGGCTATATACTACATGGGGCTGGCACACTGTATATTAAATGGGACTGGCTATATACTACATGGGGCTGGTTGGCTCTATACTACTGATGGCTGGCTGGCTGTATACTACATGGGGCTGGCTGTATACTACATGGGGCTGGCTTTATACTACTGGGGGCCTGCAGGCTGTATACTACACAGGGATGGCAGCCTGTATACTACTGGGGGCTGGCAGGCTGTATACTACATGGGGCTGACAGGCTATATACTAGTGGGGGATGGCTATATACTAAAGGAGCTGGCTGGTTATATACTACTAGGGGCTGCAGGCTATATACTACTGTGGGCTGGCTGACTCTATACTACTGGGGGCTGGCTATATACTACATGGGGGCTGGCTGGCTGTGTACTACTGGGGGCTGGCTGTACACTACTGGGGGCTGGCTGTATCCTACTGGGGGCTGGATGTATCCTACTGGGGGCTGGCTATATACTACTAGGGGCTGGCTATGTACTACATGGGGCTGGCTGTATACTACTGGGGGCTGGCTGGCTGTATACTACTGGGGGTTGGCTATGTACTACATGGGGGGCTGGCTGGCTGTATACTACATGGGGGCTGGCTGGCTGTATACTACTGGGGGCTGGCAGGCTATATACTATTGGTGGCTTGCTGTATACTACTGGGGGCTGGCTGGCTGTTTACTACTGGGGGCTGGCTATGTACTACATGTGGGGCTGGCTGGGGGCTTGCTATGTACTACATGGGGGGCTGGCTGGCTGTATACTACATGGGGGCTGGCTGGCTGTATACTACTGGGGGCTGGCTGGCTGTATACTACTGGGGGCTGGCAGGCTATATACTACTGGTGGCTTGCTGTATACTACTGGGGGCTGGCTGGCTGTATACTTCTGGGGGCTGGCTATGTACTACATGTGGGGCTGGCTGTATACTACATGGGGGCTGGCTGGCTGTATACTACTGGGGGCTGGCAGGCTATATACTACTGGGGGATGGCTATATACTAAAGGAGCTGGCTGGTTATATACTACTAGGGGCTGCAGGCTACATACTACTGTGGGCTGGCTGACTGTATACTAATGGGGGCTGGCTATATACTACATGGGGGCTGGCTGGCTGTGTACTACTGGGGGCTGGCTGTATACTACTGGGGGCTGGCTGTATCCTACTGGGGGCTGGCTATACTACTAGGGGCTGGCTATGTATTACATGGGGCTGGCTGTATACTACTGGGGGCTGGCTGGCTGTATACTACTGGGGGCTGGCTATGTACTACATGGGGGGCTGGCTGGCTGTTTACTACATGGGGGCTGGCTGGCTGTATACTACTGGGGGCTGGCAGGCTATAAACTACTGGTGGCTGGCTGTATACTACTGGGGGCTGGCTGGCTGTATACTACTGGGGGCTGGCTATGTACTACATGGGGGGCTGGCTGGCTGTATACTGCATGGGGCTGGCTGGCTGTATACTACTGGGGGCTGGCAGGCTATATACTACTGGTGGCTGGCTGTATACTACAGGGGGCTGGCTTGCTGTATACTACTGGGGGCTGGCTATATACTACATGGGGGTTGGCTGGCTGTATACTACATGGGGCTGGCTGGCTGTATACTACTGGGGGATGGATATATACTACATGGGGGTGGCTGGCTGTATACTACATAGGGGCTGGCTGGCTGTATACTACTGGGGGCTGGCTATGTACTACATGGGGGGCTGGCTGGCTGTATACTACATGGGGGCTGGCTGGCTGTATACTACTGGGGGCTGGCAGGCTATATACTACTGGTGGCTGGCTGTATACTACTGGGGGCTGGCTGGCTGTATACTACTGGGGGCTGGCATGCTATATACTACTGGGGGATGGCTATATACTAAAGTAGCTGGCTGGTTATATACTACTAGGGGCTGCAGGCTATATACTACTGTGGGCTGGCTGACTGTATACTACTGGGGGCTGGCTATATACTACATGGGGGCTGGCTGGCTGTGTACTACTGGGGGCTGGCTGTGTACTACTGGGGGCTGGCTTTATACTACATGGGGGCTGACTGTATCCTGCTGGGGGCTGGATGTATACTACTGGGGGCTGGCTATACTACTAGGGGCTGGCTATGTATTACATGGGGCTGGCTGTATACTACTGGGGGCTGGCTGGCTGTATACTACTGGGGGCTGGCTATGTACTACATGGGGGGCTGGCTGGCTGTATACTACATGGGGGCTGGCTGGCTGTATACTACTGGGGGCTGGCAGGCTATAAACTACTGGTGGCTGGCTGTATACTACTGGGGGCTGGCTGGCTGTATACTACTGGGGGCTGGCTATGTACTACATGGGGGGCTGGCTGGCTGTATACTGCATGGGGGCTGGCTGGCTGTATACTACTGGGGGCTGGCAGGCTATATACTACTGGGGGCTGGCTGTATACTACAGTGGGCTGGCTTGCTGTATACTACTGGGGGCTGGCTATATACTACATGGGGGTTGGCTGGCTGTATACTACCTGGGGCTGGCTGGCTGTATACTACTGGGGGATGGATATATACTACATGGGGGGTGGCTGGCTGTATACTACATAGGGGCTGGCTGGCTGTATACTACTGGGTGCTGGCCGGCTGTATACTACTAGGGGCTGGCTATATACTACATGGGGGCTGGCTGGCTGTATACTACTGGAGGCTGGCTATATACTACTAGGGGCTGTCTATGTACTACAGGGGGCTGGCTGTATACTACTAGGGGCTGGCTATATACTACTAGGGGCTGGCTATGTACTACATGGGTGCTGGCTGGCTGTATACTACTGGGGACCGGCTATATACTACATGGGGGCTGGCTGTATACTTCTGGGGGCTGGCTGTATACTACTGGGGGCTGGCTATATACAACATGGGGCTGACTATGTACTACATGGGGGCTGGCTGTATACTACTGGGGCCTGCTATATACTACATGGGAGAAGAAAGAAGAGGAGCCGAGGATCAGGGGTAGGTGAGTATCACTAGAGGGTGATTATTAAGTTTTTTTTATGTGCTGGGCAAACTGGGGGCTGGCTATATACTCCAGGGGCTGGCAGGCTATATACTACAGGGGTCTGGCAGGCTATATAATATATGGGGCTGGCAGGCTATATACTATATGGGCTGGCAGGCTATATACTACAGGGGTCTGGCAGGCTATATACTACAGGGGTCTGGCAGGCTATATACTACATGGGGCTGGCTATATACTACATGGGTCAGTCTGGCTATATACTACATGGGGCTGGCTATATACTACATGGGGCTGGCTATATTCTACATGGGGCTGGCAGGCTATATACTACATGGGTTGGGCTTACTATATACTACAGGTGGATGGCTATATATTACAGTGGGCTGGCTATATACTACAGGATTCTGGCAGGCTATATTCTACAATAGCTGGAAGGCTGTCTAGTACATGGGGCTGGCTGACTATATACTACAGAATCTGGCTGGGTATATACTACATGGGGCCGGTTATATACTACAGGGGCTGGCTGTCTAGTACATGGAGCTGTCTGGCTGTATACTACAGGGGGCTGGCTGGCTATATACTAGAGGGGGCTGGCTGGCTAAATACTACAGGAGCTGGCAGGCTATATACTAGAGGGGCTGGCTGGCTGTATACTACAGGGGAATGACAGGCTATCTACTAGTAGAGATTGGCATGCTATATACTAAAGGGGGCTGGCTGTATGTACACTACATGGGGCTGGCTGGCGGTATACTACATAGGGCTGGCTGTCTATATAATACATAAGGCTGGCAGGCTATATACTACAGGGGCAGGCTGGCTGTATACTACATGGGGCTGTCTGTCTATATAATACATGGGGCTGGCAGGCTATATACTACAGGGGCAGGCTGGCTGTATACTACAGGGGGCTGGCTATACACTACAGGGGCTAGCTGTATATTACATGGGGCTGGCTGGCTGTATACTACATGGGGCTGGCTGTATACTACATGGGGCGGGCTTGCTGTATACTACATGGGGGCTGGCTGAATACTACTGGGGGCTAGCCGGCTGTATACTACATGAGGCGGGCTGGCTGTATACTACATGGGGCGGGCTGGCTGTATACTACATGGGGCTGGCTGAATACTACTGGGGGCTGGCTGTATACTACATGAGGCGGGCTGGCTGTATACTACATGGGTCTGGCTGGCTGCATACTACAGGGGCTGGCTATATAGTACTGGGGCTGGCTGGCTGTATACTACGAGGGGTGGGCTGGCTATATACTACAGGTGGCTGGCTATATATTACAGTGGGCTGGCTATATACTACAGGATTCTGGCAGGCTATATACTACAATAGTTGGAAGACTGTCTAGTACATGGGGCTGGCTGATTATATACTACAGAGTCTGGCTGGGTATATACTACATGGGGCCGGCTATATACTACAGGGGCTGGCTGGCTGTCTACTACAGGGGCTGGCTGTCTAGTACATGGAGCTGTCTGGCTGTATACTACAGGGGGCTGGCTGGCTATATACTAGAGGGGGCTGGCTGGCTAAATACTACAGGAGCTGGTAGGCTATATACTAGAGGGGCTGGCTGGCTGTATACTACATGGGAATGACAGGCTACATACTAGTAGAGGTTGGCATGTTATATACTAAAGGGGGCTGGCTGTATGTACACTACATGGGGCTGGCTGTATGTACACTACATGGGGCTGGCTGGCGGTATACTACTGGGGGCTGGCTGTGTACTACATAGGGCTGGCTGTCTATATAATACATGGGGCTGGCAGGCTGTATACTACAGGGGCAGGCTGGCTGTACACTACAGGGGCTAGCTGTATATTACATGGGGCTGGCTGGCTGTTTACTACATGGGGCTGGCTGTATACTACATGGGGCGGGCTTGCTGTATACTACATGGGGCTGGCTGAATACTACTGGGGGCTGGCTGGCTGTATACTACATGAGGTGGGCTGGCTGTATACTACATGGGTCTGGCTGGCTGCATACTACAGGGGCTGGCTATATACTACTGGGACTGGCTGGCTGCATACTACATGGGGCTGGCTGTATACTACTTGAGGCTGGCAAAATACTACATGGGGGCTGGCTGTCTGTATACTACTGGGGGCTAGCTGGCTATATACTACATGGGGGCTGGCTGTATACTACTGGCGGCTTGCTGTATACTACATGGGGGCTGGCTTGCTGTATACTACTGGGGGCTGGCTATATACAACATGGGGGCTGGCTGGCTGTATACTACTGAGGGCTGGCTGGCTGTATACTACTAGGGGCTGTCTATGTACTACAGGGGGCTGTCTGTATACTACTGGGGGCTGGCTATATACTACATGGGGGCTGGCTTTATACTACTGGGGGCCGGCTATATACTACATGGGGGCTGGCTGGCTGTATACTACTGGGGGCTGGCTATATACTACTAGGGGCTGTCTATGTACTACAGGGGGCTGGCTGTATACTACTGGGGGCCGGCTATCTGAGAGAGGGCACAGTATATATATCTAATGGAGGGAGCACAGTGTATATATATCCAGAGGTCCGTTTGTAACTAGGGGTCGTCT
The DNA here is from genome assembly GCF_040894005.1 of Engystomops pustulosus. Lineage (NCBI taxonomy): Eukaryota > Metazoa > Chordata > Amphibia > Anura > Leptodactylidae > Engystomops > Engystomops pustulosus. The sequence goes on from NC_092415.1 coordinate 209,222,727, forward strand.
GTAAGTCGGATGTTTTTAAGTAGAGGACCGCCTGTATATCTAATAGAGGGGACAAAGTATATATATACAAGATAGGTTCTGTAGGTTTGTTCTTAATTTGAATTTGTATGCAAGTCAGAACTGTATATTTTATCATTGTAACCCCAGACAAATGGATTTTAAAAATGTTGGGTTGTCATAAGAACCAGGATTAGTAATAAAGCTTCATTACAGACGCCTGTGATAACTGTTATAGATGTTTATTGTATTAAGTAGGGGACGGCCTGTATACCTAATAGAGGTTCTAGAATAAAGGAATTGTGAGTTTGATGTCTACGTGTGATCCTTGGCTGCTGCTCAGGTCATGGGCCTCCCCTCTACCCAGTGATCCTGAACACAGGCATACACCAGGAGTGTCCCAAGAAGAACTACCTTATCAGCTTCCACTACCAGTCCCTGGGGTTCAATGGTTCAGTGTCCCATTCCCTGGTGCCCAGTGCTTGAGTGTCCCATTCCCTGGTGCCCAGTGCTTGAGTGTCCCATTCCCTGGTGCCCAGTGCTTGAGTGTCCCGGGCCCTGGTGTCCAGTGGTTTAGTGTCCCGATCCCTGGTGTCCGGTGGTTTATTGTCCCGGTCCCTGGTGTCCAGTGGTTTAGTGCCCCGGTCCCTGGTGTCCAGTGGTTTAGTGTCCCGATCCCTGGTGTCCGGTGGTTTATTGTCCCGGTCCCTGGTGTCCAGTGGTTTAGTGTCCCGGTCCCTGGTGTCCAGTGGTTTAGTGTCCCGGTCCCTGGTGTCCAGTGGTTCAGTGTCCCGGGCCCTGGTGTCCAGTGGTTTAGTGTCCCGGGCCCTGGTGTCGAGTGGTTTAGTCTCCCGGTCCCTGGTGTCCAGTGGTTTAGTGTCCCAGTCCCTGGTGTCCAGTGGTTTAGTGTCCCGGTCCCTGGTGTCCAGTGGTTTAGTGTCCCGGTCCCTGGGGTTCAATGGTTCAGTGTCCCATTCCCTGGTGCCCAGTGCTTGAGTGTCCCGGGCCCTGGTGTCCAGTGGTTTAGTGTCCCGGTCCCTGGTGTCCAGTGGTTTAGTGTCCCGGTCCCTGGTGTCCAGTGGTTTAGTGTCCCGGTCCCTGGTGTCCAGTGGTTTAGTGTCCCGGTCCCTGTTGTCCAGTTGTTGAGTATCCCAGTCCCTGTTGTCCAGTTGTTGAATATCCCAGTCCCTAGTGTCCAGTGGTTTAGTGTCCCGGTCCCTGGTGTCCAGTGGTCCAGTTCTTTGTAGTTCTGGTCGGGTCACTGTTATTACATATTGATGAGACTGTAATGTATGGGCCCCAGTGTTTCGCCTCCCCTCCCCCTCTTTCCCGTGTGGCTGCAGCAGATTGTCAGCTCCTGGGGTTTCGCTCCTGGATCACATGGTGATTGTTCCCTCGGGGTCGTCCTGTCATGACACATTATGATTTTGCTCCCGTTAGACGCCCTGTGATCCGGACACGTAGTCGCACATCTGACACAGGAACGCGTGCAGCATCGCAACGTCTCCAGCTGCGCTCTGATCCACATATCTGCCTGTCACCATGGCAACGCCGCGTTCCTCCGACCTTGAAACAGCCCCATTATGCGGAGAGCGGCCCCGAAATGTAGAAGGAAAGCGAAGCCGCGAGGAAGAGGAACATCAGCAAAACCCCCAAACATAGGGAGACGCACCGTGACCACAAACATAGGGAGGCACACAGTGACCCCAAACATAGGGAGACGCAGCGTGACCCCAAACATAGGGAGGCTGCCCCTGACCCCAAACATAGGGAGGCGCAGCGTGACCCCAAACATAGGGAGGCTGCCCCTGACCCCAAACATAGGGAGACGCAGCGTGACCCCAAATATAGGGAGGCGCACCGTGACCACAAACATAGGGAGGCGCAACATGACCCCAAACATAGGGAGGCGCACCCTGACCCCAAACATAGGGAGGCGCACCCTGACCCCAAACATAGGGAGGCGCACCCTGACCCCAAACATAGGGAGGCGCACCCTGACCCCAAACATAGGGAGGCGCACCGTGACCACAAACATAGGGAGATGCAGCGTGACCCCAAACATAGGGAGACGCAGCGTGACCCCAAACATAGGGAGACGCACCGTGACCACAAACATAGGGAGATGCAGCGTGACCCCAAATATAGGGAGGCGCACCGTGACCACAAACATAGGGAGATGCAGCGTGACCCCAAACATAGGAAGACGCAGCGTGACCCCAAACATAGGGAGGCGCACCGTGACCCAAAACATAGGGAGGCGCAACGTGACCCCAAACATAGGGAGGCACAACATGACCCCAAACATAGGGAGGCGCCCCGGGATCCCAAACATAGGGAGGCGCCCCGGGATCCCAAACATAGGGAGATGCAGCGTGACCCCAAACATAGGGAGATGCAGCGTGACCCCAAACATAGGGAGGTGCACCGTGACCCCAAACATAGGGAGATGCAGCGTGACCCCAAACATAGGGAGGTGCACCGTGACCCCAAACATAGGGAGATGCAGCGTGACCCCAAACATAGGGAGGCGCCCCGTGACCCCAAACATAGGGAGACGCAGCGTGACCCCAAATATAGGGAGGCGCACCGTGACCCCAAACATAGGGAGGCGCACCGTGACCCCAAACATAGAGAGGCACACCGTGACCCCAAACATAGGGAGGCGCAACGTGACCCCAAACATAGGGAGGCGCCCCGGGACCCCAAACATAGGGAGGCACACCGTGACCCCAAACATAGGGAGGCGCAACGTGACCCCAAACATAGGGAGGCGCACCGTGACCCCAAACATAGTCAGACGCACCCTGACCCCAATCATAGGGAGGCACACAATAACCCCGTACATGAATTCACACACGGTGACCCTAAACATGGATCCGCACACACTTGGACCCTACAAATGGACCACACAGTGACCGCAAACATGGAACACTCACAGTTTCTCCGGACATGGATCCGCACACAGTGACCCCGTACATGGATCTGCACACAGTGACCCCGCACATGGATCCGCACACAGTGACCCCGCACATGGATCCGCACACAGTGACCCCACACAAAGATCCGCACACAGTGACCCCGCACATGGATCTGCACACAGTGACCCCACACATAGATCCGCACACAGTTACTCCGCACATAAATCCACACACAGTGACCCCGCACATGGACTGCACACAGTGACCCCGTACATGGATCAGCACACAGTGACCCTGCACATAGATCAGCACACAGTGACCCCGTACATGGATCAGCACACAGTGACCCCGCACATGGACTGCACACAGTGACCCTGCACATAGATCAGCACACAGTGACCCCGTACATGGATCTGCACACAGTGACCCCACACATAGATCCGCACACAGTTACTCCGCACATAAATCCACACACAGTGACCCCGCACATGGACTGCACACAGTGACCCCGTACATGGATCAGCACACAGTGACCCTGCACATAGATCCGCACACAGTGACCCCGTACATGGATCTGCACACAGTGACCCCACACATAGATCCGCACACAGTTACTCCGCACATAAATCCACACACAGTGACCCCGTACATGGATCAGCACACAGTGACCCTGCACATAGATCCGCACACAGTGACCCTGCACATAGATCCGCACACAGTGACCACGTACATGGATCCGCACACAGTGACCCCGCACATGGATCCGCACACAGTGACCCCGTACATGGATCCGCACACAGTGACCCCGTACATGGATCCGCACACAGTGACCCTGCACATAGATCCGCACACAGTGACCCTGCACATAGATCCGCACACAGTGACCCCGTACATGGATCTGCACACAGTGACCACGTACATGGATCCGCACACAGTGACCCCGCACATGGATCCGCACACAGTGACCCTGCACATAGATCCGCACACAGTGACCCCGTACATGGATCTGCACACAGTGACCACGTACATGGATCTGCACACAGTGACCCCACACATAGATCCGCACACAGTTACTCCGCACATCAATCCGCACACGGTTACTCTGCACATGGATCCGCACACAGTGACCCCGCACATGGATCCGCACACAGTGACCCCACACATAGATCTGCACACAGTGATCCCGCACATGGATCCGCACATAGTGACCCCACACATAGATCCGCACACAGTGACCCCGTACATGGATCCGCACACAGTGACCCCGCACATGGACTGCACACAGTGACCCCGCACACGGATCCGCACACAGTGACCCCGCACATGGATCTGCACACAGTGACCCCGTACATGGATCCGCACACAGTGACCCCACACATAGATCTGCACACAGTGACCCTGCACATGGATCCGCACACAGTGACCCCGCACATGGACTGCACACAGTGACTCCGTACATGGATCTGCACACACAGTGACCCCGCAGATGGACTGCACACAGTGACCCCGCACATGGATCCGCACACAGTGACCCCGTACATGGATCTGCACACAGTGACCCCGTACATGGATCCGCACACAGTGACCCTGCACATGGATCAGCACTCAGTGACCCCACACATGGATCAGCACACAGTGACCCCGTACATAGATCCGCACACAGTGACCCCACACATGGATCCACACACAGTGACCCCGCACATGGACTGCACACAGTGACCCTGCACATGGAACAGCACACAGTGACCCTGCAAATGGATCCGCACACAGTGACCCCGTACATGGATCCGCACACAGTGACCCCGTACATGGATCTGCACACAGTGACCCCGTACATGGATCCGCACACAATGACCCCGTACATGGATCAGCACACAGTGACCCCGTACATGGATCTGCACACAGTGACCCTGCACATGGAACAGCACACAGTGACCCTGCAAATGGATCTGCACACAGTGACCCCACACATGGATCCGCACACAGTGACCCCGTACATGGATCCGCACACAGTGACCCAGTACATGGATCCGCACACAGTGACCCTGCACATGGATCAGCACTCAGTGACCCCACACATGGATCAGCACACAGTGACCCCGTACATAGATCCGCACACAGTGACCCCGCACATGGATCCGCACACAGTGACCCTGCACATGGAACAGCACACAGTGACCCCACACATGGATCCGCACACAGTGACCCCGTACATGGATCCGCACACAGTGACCCCGTACATGGATCCGCACACAGTGACCCCGTACATGGATCCGCACACAGTGACCCCGTACATGGATCCGCACACAGTGACCCCGTACATGGATCCGCACACAGTGACCCCGTACATGGATCCGCACACAGTGACCCCGTACATGGATCAGCACACAGTGACCCCGTACATGGATCTGCACACAGTGACCCTGCAAATGGATCCGCACACAGTGACCCCGTACGTGGATCCGCACACAGTGACCCCGCACATGGATCTGCACACAGTGACCCTGTACGTGGATCCGCACACAGTGACCCCGTACGTGGATCCGCACACAGTGACCCTGCACATGGATCCGCACACAGTGACCCCGTACATAGATCCGCACACAGTGACCCCGTACATGGATCCGCACACAGTGACCCCGTACATAGATCTGCACACAGTGACCCCGCACATAGATCCGCACACAGTGACCCCGCACATAGATCCGCACACAGTGACCCCGTACATGGATCCGCACACAGTGACCCCGTACATAGATCTGCACACAGTGACCCTGCACATGGATCCGCACACAGTGACCCCGTACATGGATCTGCACACAGTGACCCCACACATGGATCCGCACACAGTTACTCACGGATGATGGACGTCCCGCGATTGTAATGATGGACGCCCCGCGATTGTAGTGATGGACGTCCTGCGATTGTAATGATGGTCGTCCTGCGATTGTAGTGATGGTCGTCCTGCGATTGTAGTGATGGTCGTCCTGCGATTGTAGTGATGAACGTCCTGCGATTGTAATGATGGACGTCCTGCGATTGTAATGATGGACGTCCTGCGATTGTAGTGATGGACGTCCTGCGATTGTAATGATGGACGTCCTGCGATTGTAATGATGGACGTCCTGCGATTGTAATGATGGACGTCCTGCGATTGTAATGATGGACGCCCCAAGTTATAAGTTGAAAAACATTTTATTTTGATTCTTTCCTTTTATTCTTTTTTTAGTTTTACAGTATTTCCAAAAAAAGTTGGGTGAAAGTACAAAAAAATTCGGCTGCGCACAGCAAAGGTTTCATTGTTTTATCGTTTAGAAATCACACGTGGCAGAAGTACAAGGGCCGACTCAAGCAGAAAAAGGGAACACGCGGGGCACACGCACACGCCTGACAACACTCGTCACATGAAGGAGGAAACGTCTCATCAAGGTAAAGTGTGGGGGAGGGGGGTCCAGGGTTTCGGGGTGTATATGTTTTCTCCCTGTTGTTGGATCTATTGTCATTACTGTAACCATCCAATCACCGGGCAAAGGACCAATCACAACACTACCGCTCCCCAACATCCTGTCCAATCAGGAACTTGGCAAAAAAACTAAAATATTTTTAAGCCACTCACTGATCAATAATCAAATATTGGTGGGTGAGGTGTCCTGTCCAGTTACCAATCAGAAACACTGATCCCTATACAGTATCTTCTAAAGTAACCAATCACCAGCACTGTTTCCTATTCAATGGCTTGTGAACTGGCCAATCACCCGCACTGATCCCTACTCAATGGCTTGCACTGTGGCCAATCGCCAGCACTGATCCCTACTCAATGGCTTGCACTGTGGCCAATTGCCAGCACTGATCCCTACTCAATGGCTTGTCAACTGGCCAATCACCAGCACTGATCCCTACTCAATGTCTTGCACTATGGCCAATCACCAGCACTGATCCCTACTAAATGTCTTGTCAACTGGCCAATCACCAGCACTGATCCCTACTCAATGGCTTGCACCCTGGCCAATCACCAGCACTGATCCCTACTCAATGGCTTGCACTCTGGCCAATCACCAGCAATGATCCCTACTCAATGGCTTGCACTCTGGCCAATTGTTAACCAATCCAGTTATCTAGCCAATCATCATTGTGATCACTTCCATCTCCAGCATGACGTCCAGTACATGTCTCCTCATCGAGGCTCATGCCATCAGCAATCCCTACCAGGGCCGGATTAAAGGAGGGGCTCCTGGGGCTTGAGCCCCGGGGCCCCCACCACTTTCAATTTTTTTTAAGGGGCCCCCACCCAGCACATAGGGGTCCAGGTGATGGGACGTGACAGCGAGTGATGACATGACGGTGTCAGGCTATATACTACAGCAGCTGACAGGCTATATGCTGCAGGGGCTGGCTGGCTATATACTTCCAAAAACTTTGTTGGAAGGGCCCCCACCATTTTGCACCCAGGGGCCCCCACCACCCTTAATCCGGCCCTGATCCCTACTAATCCCTACCTATCATAGACGGTGACTGGTGGCCGGTGTCCAGTCCATGTAAGATCTGACCAGAGACGTCTTACAGCTTATGAGGAACAGCCTGACCCGTCTTATCTTCTCCCGTCCAGGAAAGAGGATTACACCCGGATAAGACTCGTAACCTCAGGACTCGCCGCTCCCTCCAGGTAACGTGGTCTCCGTCCTGCGGATTAGTGACTTATCCCTCTGTGCTCTCGTCTGATCCATCGGAGACTGATACACATTGTATGGACACTCTGCTCCTGTCACCCCCCCCCCACCAGCTCCAAAACTACAACTCCCAGCATGCCACAGGCGGTAGTTTTGCCGCAGCTGGAGAGTCGTAGAGAACTATCCCCTCGTCCCATACACCTAGCCCCAGTTTTATGGATAGCCCTGACGTCCCTATGGGTAATGACTGCCCTTTTGGATGGGAGGTGATGGGAGAGCCAAGTGCACGGGGCCGTGCTATAAGGGGGGAGCGGGTAGTGATCATAAACCGGGCAGGGGGGTAACTGGGCAAGGGGGTAACTGGGCAAGGGGGTAACTGGGCAGGGGGGGGTAACTGGGCAGGGGGGGGGTAACTGGCCAGGGGGGTAACTGGCCAGGGGGGTAACTGGGCAAGGGGGTAACTGGGCAGGGGGGTAACTGGGCAAGGGGGTAACTGGGCAGGGGGGTAACTGGGCAGGGGGGTAACTGGGCATGGGGGTAACTGGGCAGTGGGATAAACCATCGATAGACCAAGGGGGAATCTTAAAAAGAACTAAAATGATTCACATTTGCGCCAAAATCCACAGGATGAAAGTATCAGATCCCTGTTCTAGTGCGGTCAGTGATCAGGACGTAGAGAGCCCGTGCAGCTTCCAGTGACATCATACCCCGGTTTAGCAGTGATGTCACAGGCTCCTGGTGACACAGATGCACTTCTCTCGGGTCGGTTTCCTCTGTTATGTCTCCGGTCCGGTGAGACCCGTCCCGGGATTGTTCCTTCTTTTTTTTGCATATCTCTGTACAAAATACACCAAAGCATGCCGAGGGAGGGGGGCACATTAGAGGGGCGGTAATGAAAGGGTAAACCCGGGGCAGGGCTGGAGGAAGCGGTGCTCACATGTCTCACTGGTTCCTGCAGCACTGATGGGTTTGGGAGAAGATGGCGCACACATCTTCCAGGTTCTCTCTCCCACGTCCCTCATGTTAAGTTGTTAAGGACACAGTTGACGTCGACAATGTCTGGGTCCCCTTTGCCGCTCTCGTGTTTGGGGGACAGAGAGTTCTGAATGTTGAAGGGTTCCTCGTCCTTCAGGCACGCCTTGGGCAGATCCTGCACCTTCTGAGGAGCGTTGGGATCTTCCTGTAAAACAGACACATTCGGTAAATTTAGGCATCAGAGAAAGAGGGGCTTGTGCTGAACCCATGGCGGTGCCCCCAGAACCAGCAATCATTTCCTACTGGACACGGAAACAATCCCCTCTGAAGAATGTTACGTTCCCCCTAAATCTGGAGATGACAATGTCATGTGTCCCCTGACGGAGCAGATATTGGGAGCGTGTGCGGAACCCATGGCGGTTCCCTAATAATCAATCATCTGGTAATCCCAATGTATTGTGTAATGTGCTGGGGGCGCTAATGGGCCGGTGCTGATCCATCCCTGTTACTACAGAACTCAACAACTATTTTTAACCAAACATATTACAAGGTTTACTAAAAAATGTAATATTTCCCTTATACCTGGAAGTTATAGCGTCTTGTGTAATGTGTCACCTGGAAGACAATGCACTGGGGGCGCCAATGTGCTGGTGCTGAACCCAATGTGGTTCCCTGGAAAGCATCATGTACTGGCCCTAGAAAATCACTAAACCTGGAAATCACAATGGGGCAGATTTACTTACCCGGTCCATTCGCGATCCAGCGGCGCGTTCTCTGCGGTGGATTCGGGTCTTCTGGCGATTCACTAAGGCAGTTCCTCCGACGTCCACCAGGTGTCGCTGCTGCGCTGAAGTTCCCCGGCCTATTCCTGGTGAAGGTAAGCGCGAGTCCCGCGACACTTTTTGTTTTTTAAATGCGACGGTTTTTCCAAATCCGTCGGATTTTCGTTCGGCCACGCCCCCCGATTTCCATCGTGTGCATGCCGGCGCCGATGCGCCACAATCCGATCGCGTGCACCAAAATCCCGGGGCAATACAGGGAAAATCGGTGCAAACACGTCGGGAAAACGCGAATCGGGCCCTTAGTAAATAACTCCCAATGTGTTTTGTGACCTGACAAAAAAAAAAATGCACTGCAGGTACTGATGGGCTGGTGCTGAACCCATGGCGGTTCCCCAGAATGTTATTTTCAGAATAGAGAGGTGAGTGGCTTATTTTCCTGGCTCCCTCTCAGCACTTGAGAGCCTCGGACCCCCTAGGACCAGCCGTCTCCAGGGTCAGTCACACGGTTGCTCCTCCTAGTGGAGCGGTATAAGGGGATGCACTTACTTTCCTTGGGATTTTTTTATATTTTCCTGTCGGATACCAGTAATTACTGCAGTCAATGAGAAAAACATTGGGTGAGCGCATAGTTCAGTGTCCCTGGCGCAGAAGCTGGGGGGGGGGGGGTACTATATACAAGCAGCAGGACAGAGAGAAGCAAAGACCTGGGATCCTCCTCTAGTCTACACCTGGGGGCTGCTGCCTTTCTATATATGACCCCCCCTCTCCCATCACATCACTCACTGGTAGGGGGGTCAATAGATGGAGTGCAGCCAATGGGAGCATCGCGCTCACTGCAGAATATCAATAGAGAAAGTACAGTCCTGGCCATAAGTCCTGAGAGTGACCCAAATCTCCTCCTGTCACATGATGTGTCCCTCTGGTTTGTCGGATGTTTATCACATACAGAGATACAAGTGCAATCATATTATGGGGAGCAGAAGCTTTTATTGTCAGGTGGGAGGAGTTACTGCAGCCAGTCAGTATCTGCAGGACCTCTCCTTCTTCTCCAGGACCTCTGCAATTGTCCCTGGCAGCTCTCACTCACCTCCTGCACCAGATCCTGACTGATCGCGTCCATTCCTGCACTATCACTGCTGCATTCTGTCACAATGTGTTGGTTCTGTTTGTCCCCCGTCTCCTGATGATTGACCACAAGTTCTCAATGGGATAAGATCCGGGGAGTTTCCAGGCCATGGACCCAGAATCTCTGTGTTCTGTTCCCGGGCCATGGACCCAGAATCTCTGTGTTCTGTTCCCGGGCCATGGACCCAGAATCTCTGTGTTCTGTTCCCGGGCCATGGACCCAGAATCTCTGTGTTCTGTTCCCGGGCCATGGACCCAGAATCTCTGTGTTCTGTTCCCGGAGCCATGGACCCAGAATCTCTGTGTTCTGTTCCCGGGCCATGGACCCAGAATCTCTGTGTTCTGTTCCCGGGCCATGGACCTAGAATCTCTGTGTTCTGTTCCCGGGCCATGGACCCAGAATCTCTGTGTTCTGTCCCCGGAGCCATGGACCCAGAATCTCTGTGTTCTGTTCCCGGGCCATGGACCCAGAATCTCTGTGTTCTGTTCCCGGAGCCATGGACCCAGAATCTCTGTGTTCTGTTCCCGGGCCATGGACCCAGAATCTCTGTGTTCTGTTCCCGGGCCATGGACCCAGAATCTCTGTGTTCTGTTCCCGGGCCATGGACCCAAAATCTCTGTGTTCTGTTCCCGGGCCATAGACCCAGAATCTCTGTGTTCTGTTCCCGGAGCCATGGACCCAGAATCTCTGTGTTCTGTTCCTGGAGCCATGGACCCAGAATCTCTGTGTTCTGTTCCCGGAACCATGGACCCAGAATCTCTGTGTTCTGTTCCTGGAGCAATGGACCCAGAATCTCTGTTTTCTGTTCCCGGGCCATGGACCCAGAATCTCTATGTTCTGTTCCCGGGCCATGGACCCAGAATCTCTATGTTCTGTTCCCGGGCCATGGACCCAGAATCTCTGTGTTCTGGTCCCGGGCCATGGACCCAGAATCTCTGTGTTCTGTTCCCGGGCCATGGACCCAGAATCTCTGTGTTCTGTTCCCGGGCCGTGGACCCAGAATCTCTGTGTTCTGTTCCCGGGCCATGGACCCAGAATCTCTGTGTTCTGTTCCCGGGCCATGGACCCAGAATCTCTGTGTTCTGTTCCCGGGCCATGGAGCCAGAATCTCTGTGTTCTGTTCCCGGGCCATGGACCCAGAATCTCTGTGTTCTGTTCCCGGGCCATGGACCCAGAATCTCTGTGTTCTGTTCCCGGGCCATGGACCCAAAATCTCTGTGTTCTGTTCCCGGGCCATAGACCCAGAATCTCTGTGTTCTGTTCCCGGAGCCATGGACCCAGAATCTCTGTGTTCTGTTCCTGGAGCCATGGACCCAGAATCTCTGTGTTCTGTTCCCGGAACCATGGACCCAGAATCTCTGTGTTCTGTTCCTGGAGCAATGGACCCAGAATCTCTGTTTTCTGTTCCCGGGCCATGGACCCAGAATCTCTATGTTCTGTTCCCGGGCCATGGACCCAGAATCTCTATGTTCTGTTCCCGGGCCATGGACCCAGAATCTCTGTGTTCTGGTCCCGGGCCATGGACCCAGAATCTCTGTGTTCTGTTCCCGGGCCATGGACCCAGAATCTCTGTGTTCTGTTCCCGGGCCGTGGACCCAGAATCTCTGTGTTCTGTTCCCGGGCCATGGACCCAGAATCTCTGTGTTCTGTTCCCGGGCCATGGACCCAGAATCTGTGTGTTCTGTTCCCTGCACCATTTAGTTCTCCCCTTTATGGCCGGTGCTCCATCATGCTGGAGGAGGCTCTGCTCATCACCATCTGCTCCGGGAGGGTTGGGAGAAGCGGCTCCTGGAGGACATTCTGCTCCATTCTTTATTCATGGAGGGGTTTTTAGGCGATTCCCTTGGCTGAGAAGCCGCCCCCCCCCCCCACATGAATGGCTGCAGGAGCTTTACAGGGGCAGGAGACAGGACTGGGGGCATCGCTCACCTTGTCTTCTCCCAACAATCGGAAAGGGGATTCATCAGAGACAATGCCTTTCCCCCAGTCCTCAGCGTCCACTCCCTGCACCTCCTGCAGAATATCCGTCTGTCCCCCAGTCCTCAGCGTCCACTCCCTGCACCTCCTGCAGAATATCCGTCTGTCCCCCAGTCCTCAGCGGCCACTCCCTGCACCTCCTGCAGAATATCCGTCTGTCCCCCAGCCTCAGCGTCCACTCCCTGCACCTCCTGCAGAATATCCGTCTGTCCCCCAGTCCTCAGCGTCCACTCCCTGCACCTCCTGCAGAATATCCGTCTGTCCCCCAGTCCTCAGCGTCCACTCCCTGCACCTCCTGCAGAATATCCGTCTGTCCCCCAGTCCTCAGCGCCCACTCCCTGCACCTCCTGCAGAATATCCGTCTGTCCCCCAGTCCTCAGCGTCCACTCCCTGCACCTCCTGCAGAATATCCGTCTGTCCCCCAGTCCTCAGCGTCCACTCCCTGCACCTCCTGCAGAATATCCGTCTGTCCCCCAGTCCTCAGCGTCCACTCCCTGCACCTCCTGCAGAATATCCGTCTGTCCCCCAGTCCTCAGCGTCCACTCCCTGCACCTCCTGCAGAATATCCGTCTGTCCCCCAGTCCTCAGCGGCCACTCCCTGCACCTCCTGCAGAATATCCGTCTGTCCCCCAGTCCTCAGCGTCCACTCCCTGCACCTCCTGCAGAATATCCGTCTGTCCCCCAGCCTCAGCGTCCACTCCCTGCACCTCCTGCAGAATATCCGTCTGTCCCCCAGTCCTCAGCGTCCACTCCCTGCACCTCCTGCAGAATATCCGTCTGTCCCCCAGTCCTCAGCGTCCACTCCCTGCACCTCCTGCAGAATATCCGTCTGTCCCCCAGTCCTCAGCGTCCACTCCCTGCACCTCCTGCAGAATATCCGTCTGTCCCCCAGTCCTCAGCGTCCACTCCCTGCACCTCCTGCAGAATATCCGTCTGTCCCCCAGTCCTCAGCGCCCACTCCCTGCACCTCCTGCAGAATATCCGTCTGTCCCCCAGTCCTCAGCGTCCACTCCCTGCACCTCCTGCAGAATATCCGTCTGTCCCTGATGGTTCCTGGAGAGAAGCGGCTTCTGTGCTGCCCTCCTGGACACCAGGCCTTGCTCCAGGAGTCTCCGCAGTGTCACAGTGCAGATGCCTCACACCTGCTGCTGCCATTCCTGAGCTCTGCGATGCTGGGAGCCCCATCCCCAAGCTGAGACACTTGTAAGAGACGCTCCTGGCGCTTGCTGCTCCTTCTTGGGCTCCTGGAGCCTTTTTGGTAACAATGGAGCCTCTCTCCTTGGATTCCTTGATGATGCGATAGATTGGTGACTGAGGTGACATCTTTCTCGCTGCGATACTCTTCCCTGTGGCCAGTTTTGTGCAGTGCAATGATGACTGCACGTGTTTCTTTAGAGATAACCATGGGTAACAGAAGAGAATCAATGATGCCAAGCACCAGCCTCCTTGTAAAGTGTCCAGGGGTGTGATTGTTACTTACTCCTGACAGATTGTCCCCCAGCCCTGTCCCCAGTGAGACATCACTGACACCATGGCCGCTGCTCCGCCTAAGGCGCCTGCAATGAAGGGGAAATGTGTTTTGGGGAAAAAGTTCATTTTCTAGGCAAATACTGACTTTGCAATGAATTGCTGATAAGCTGATCCCTCTTTATAACATTCTGGAGAATATGCAAATTACCATTATAACACCTGATGCCGGAGACTTTGTAACAATTACCATTTGTATCATTCTCAGAACTTTTGGCCGTGACTGTATGATCCTAACCCGAGCGACATGATGAATCATCCGGAAAGTAGGCAAAACTTAAAGAAGAAGTCCACAGAATCCGGGGACTTGAGTCTCCAATGGCATGTGATGTGTAAAGTTTGCTGCCCCTGTATTCTGGAGTCTGTATTAATCCTTATGCAGTGAGCTCCCCCTAGTGGTGGCAGCATTTAGACCTAGTCCCAGACTTACATTTATCAACTGTTCTGAATTTACTAAGCCAGTCCCTAATTGTAAAACGCCAACCCAAAGGCCGTCACATCTGCTATCATGTATAGTTTCTTTCAGTTCTTGACATTTTTTCGTTTACATCTCAGAAAACCAGATTTCTTCCCTCAGATTTCTCCTGTCATGAGATATAAGTATCCCCTGACGACCTCACAATGTGACAGAAGAAGGCTAATATGATTACATGGGGGGATTAATGGCGGCCGCTTCCCCCAGACTGTCCCTGGGACTATCTTCCCGCCTGAAGCCAGTGTTCGGTTGCCTAGCAACTGCCGTCTCTGCACATAACGGTCCAGTGAGCAGCTCGCATGTAGCACAGGACCTGGAGACACCCTGCCCCCCAGAGTAACCTCCCCCCCCCCCCCCCGGTACCCCAGAGTAACCCCCTGCCCCCCGGAGTAAACCCCTGCCCCCCAGAGTAACCCCCTGCATCCCCAGAGTAACCATCTGCATCCCCAGAGTAACCCCCTGCATCCCCAGAGTAACCCCCTGCATCCCCAGAGTAACCCCCTGCATCCCCAGAGTAACCATCTACATCCCCAGAGTAACCATCTACATCCCCAGAGTAACCCCCTGCATCCCCAGAGTAACCCCCTGCATCCCCAGAGTAACCCCCTGCATCCTCAGAGTAACCATATACATCCCCAGAGTAACCCCCTGCATCCCCAGAGTAACCATCTACATCCCCAGAGTAACCCCCTGCCCCCCAGAGTAACCATCTACATCCCCAGAGTAACCCCCTGCATCCCCAGAGTAACCATATACATCCCCAGAGTAACCCCCTGCATCCTCAGAGTAACCCCCTGCATCCCCAGAGTAACCATCTACATCCCCAGAGTAACCCCCTGCATCCCCAGAGTAACCCCCTGCGTCACCAGAGTAACCCCCTGCATCCCCAGAGTAACCATCTACATCCCCAGAGTGACCCCCTGCATCCCCAAGTGACCCCCTGCCCCCCGAAGTAACCCCCTGCCCCCCGAAGTAACCTCCTGCATCCCCAGAGTAACCTCCTGCATCCCCAGAGTAACCATCTGCATCCCCAGAGTAACCCCCTGCATCCCCAGAGTAACCCCCTGCGTCACCAGAGTAACCCCCTGCATCCCCAGAGTAACCATCTACATCCCCAGAGTGACCCCCTGCATCCCCAAGTGACCCCCTGCCCCCCGAAGTAACCCCCTGCCCCCCGAAGTAACCTCCTGCATCCCCAGAGTAACCCCCTGCCCCCAGAGTAACCCCCTGCCCCCAGAGTAACCCCCTGCCCCCGGAATAACCTCCCCCCCCCCGCTACCCCAGAGTAACCCCCTGCCCCCAGAGTAACCCCCTGCCCCCGGAATAACCTCCCCCCCCCCCCCGCTACCCCAGAGTAACCCCCTGCCACCCTGGAGTAACCTCCTGCATCCCCAAAGTAACCCCCTGCATCACCGGAGTAACCTCCTGAATCCCCAGAGTAACCCCCCGACCCCGGAGTAACCCCACACCCCCAACCCGAGACACCCCCAACCCTGGCATCACCTTCCCCCAGGCACTCAAGTAACCCCCTGCATCCCCAGAGTAACCCCCTGCCCCCCCGGAGTAACCCCCTGCCCCCCCGGAGTAACCCCCTGCATCCCCAGAGTAACCCCCTGCATCCCCAGAGTAACCCCCTGCATCCCCAGAGTAACCCCCTGCCCCCCCGGAGTAACCCCCTGCATCCCCAGAGTAACCCCCTGCATCCCCAGAGTAACCCCCTGCATCCCCAGAGTAACCCCCTGCATCCCCAGAGTAACCCCCTGCCCCCCGGAGTAACCCCCTGCCCCCCGGAGTAACCCCCTGCCCCCCGGAGTAACCCCCTGCCTCCCCGGAGTAACCCCCTGCCCCCCGGAGTAACCCCCTGCCCCCCGGAGTAACCCCCTGCATCCCCAAAGTAACCCCTGCCCCCGGAGTAACCCCACACCCCCAACCCGAGACACCCCCAACCCTGGCATCACCTTCCCCCAGGCACTCGAGTAACCCCCTGCATCCCCAGAGTAACCCCCTGCCCCCCGGAGTAACCCCCTGCCTCCCCAGAGTAACCCCCTGCCCCCCGGAGTCACCCCCTGCCCCCCGGAGTCACCCCCCCGGAGTAACCCCCTGCATCCCCAGAGTAACCCCCTGCCACCCTGGAGTAACCTCCTGCATCCCCAAAGTAACCCCCTGCCTCCCCAGAGTAACCCCCTGCCCCCCGGAGTCACCCCCTGCCCCCCCGGAGTAACCCCCTGCATCCCCAGAGTAACCCCCTGCCACCCTGGAGTAACCTCCTGCATCCCCAAAGTAACCCCCTGCCCCCGGAGTAACCCCCTGCATCACCGGAGTAACCTCCTGAATCCCCAGAGTAACCCCCCGACCCCGGAGTAACCCCACACCCCCAACCCGAGACACCCCCAACCCTGGCATCACCTTCCCCCAGGCACTCGAGTAACCCCCTGCATCCCCAGAGTAACCCCCTGCCCCCCCGGAGTAACCCCCTGCATCCCCAGAGTAACCCCCTGCCCCCCGGAGTCACCCCCTGCCCCCCGGAGTCACCCCCTGCCCCCCGGAGTCACCCCCTGCATCCCCAGAGTAACCCCCTGCCCCCCGGAGTAACCCCCTGCCCCCCGGAGTAACCCCCTGCATCCCGGAGTAATCCCCCACCCCGAGACACCCCCAAACCTGGCATCACCTTCCCCCTGGCACTGGAGTAACCCCCTGCCTCCCCGGATTAACCCCCAGCACCACACCCACCCCGGGACACCCCTAACCCTGGCATCACCTTTCCCCAGGCACTGGAGTAACCCCTTCCCCCCCAGAGTCAACCTCCCCCTCTGGTGACAGCCCCTGCCACTCTGGAGTCATATCCCACCCCTCCAGCCCCCCCCCCCCTTAGAGTAACCGCCTTCCACCCTGGAGTCACTCCCCATTTGGCCTAGTGTTCCCCTTATTCTAGCAGATATCTATCCTTTCCTGGACTTCAGGCCGGTGTCTTTTGCTGCCCTGACACAGAGTAGCAAACCCTCTGCTGTGTGAGCTGCACTCGGTCCAGTCAGGGGTCTCCCGGCTCCGGTCATGACAGTGAGGTGCAGGTTATTGCAGGGTCCGTGGAGCTGCGGGGTGCTGCCTGTGATTCCGGGAGAGGTGTAACGGGATAAATGTTGGATCTGGCACAGAGTCACAGCTGCTGCTTCTTCTGCTGTAGACATTTTGCAGCACGGGAACTTATTCAACCCTCTACCCTCCTCAGACTGCAGAAATGGTTCTGGTAGAAATGGCGCCCCCTTCAGGAGAGGAAGGTAGTAACTCTGTAGTGAGGGTGAGGATGGGCGACTCCAGCTGCAGAACTGTCTGCGGGGAGTCACAGACCGACAACCAGACCCCAGAGAAGAAGCAGCGATATGATAGTCACTGGACCCCAGGACTGCGCTGCTCACCCACCTGCATTCACATCTGGTCCCCGGCGGGTGACATGGCACCTACAGACATGCAACGTGTATTATGCCCCCATTATCCCATCACATGCAGACACAGAGATGAGGGGGCGCCTGGGGCTGACCATGGAAGGACATAGACAACATAGAGCAGACAGAGCGGTCTAGCAGGGGGGGCACTGCCTGAGGGCGGGTTCAGAGGGCGCTGTATATTATCATGGTATAAGGGGGTCTATCCGGCCAGTTATCTGCAGGGGGGGCACTGCCTGAGGGCGGGTTCAGAGGGCGCTGTATATTATCATGGTATAAGGGGGTCTATCCGGCCAGTTATCTGCAGGGGGGGCACTGCCTGAGGGCGGGTTCAGAGGGCGCTGTATATTATCATGGTATAAGGGGGTCTATCCGGCCAGTTATCTGCAGGGGGGGCACTGCCTGAGGGCGGGTTCAGAGGGCACTGTGTATTATCATGGTATAGGGGGTCTATCCGGCCAGTTATCTGCAGGGGGGGCACTGCCTGAGGGCGGGTTCAGAGGGCACTGTGTATTATCATGGTATAAGGGGGTCTATCCGGCCAGTTATCTGCAGGGGGGGCACTGCCTGAGGGCGGGTTCAGAGGGCGCTGTATATTATCATGGTATAAGGGGGTCTATCCGGCCAGTTATCTGCAGGGGGGGCACTGCCTGAGGGCGGGTTCAGAGGGCACTGTGTATTATCATGGTATAGGGGGTCTATCCGGCCAGTTATCTGCAGGGGGGGCACTGCCTGAGGGCGGGTTCAGAGGGCGCTGTATATTATCATGGTATAAGGGGGTCTATCCGGCCAGTTATCTGCAGGGGGGGCACTGCCTGAGGGCGGGTTCAGAGGGCGCTGTATATTATCATGGTATAAGGGGGTCTATCCGGCCAGTTATCTGCAGGGGGGGCACTGCCTGAGGGCGGGTTCAGAGGGCACTGTGTATTATCATGGTATAGGGGGTCTATCCGGCCAGTTATCTGCAGGGGGGGCACTGCCTGAGGGCGGGTTCAGAGGGCACTGTATATTATCATGGTATAAGGGGGTCTATCCGGCCAGTTATCTGCAGGGGGGGCACTGCCTGAGGGCGGGTTCAGAGGGCGCTGTATATTATCATGGTATAAGGGGGTCTATCCGGCCAGTTATCTGCAGGGGGGGCACTGCCTGAGGGCGGGTTCAGAGGGCGCTGTATATTATCATGGTATAAGGGGGTCTATCCGGCCAGTTATCTGCAGGGGGGGCACTGCCTGAGGGCGGGTTCAGAGGGCACTGTGTATTATCATGGTATAGGGGGTCTATCCGGCCAGTTATCTGCAGGGGGGCACTGCCTGAGGGCGGGTTCAGAGGGCGCTGTGTATTATCATGGTATAAGGGTCTATCCGGCCAGTTATCTGCAGGGGGGGCACTGCCTGAGGGCGGGTTCAGAGGGCACTGTGTATTATCATGGTATAGGGGGTCTATCCGGCCAGTTATCTGCAGGGGGGGCACTGCCTGAGGGCGGGTTCAGAGGGCGCTGTATATTATCATGGCCAGTTATCTGCAGGGGGGTCCTGGCAAAACATAGAGAAAACACCAAAGAAAAGAAGACGAGTTCTGAGCCGGAGAGGAAAAAGATGCCGAAATAATGGTGTGGGTCTTGGCCCGACATATGGAGGTAAAAAGTCTCACTGGCCGTGCACCAACTATACCAAGGCTTGTACTTCTGTTTTCTGGCACACAAGCTCAGATAGATCCCCCACAATATTTAAGAAGAAAACAATCACACATAAGAGAGACCCAGGAGATGGAGACAATGAGATACGGGAGATGGAGACAAGGAGATACAGGAGATGGAGACAGGGAGATCCAGGAGATGGAGACAGGGAGATCCAGGAGATGGAGACAAGAAGATACAGGAGATGGAGACAAGGAGATCCAGGAGATGGAGACAAGGAGATACAGGAGATGGAGACAAGGAGATCCAGGAGATGGAGACAAGAAGATACAGGAGATGGAGACGAGGAGATACAGGAGATGGAGACAAGGAGATACAGGAGATGGAGACAAGGAGATACAGGAGATGGAGACAAGGAGATACAGGAGATGGAGACAGGGAGATACAGGAGATGGAGACAAGGAGATACAGGAGATGGAGACAAGGAGATACAGGAGATGGAGACAGGGAGATACAGGAGATGGAGACAAGAAGATACAGGAGATGGAGACAAGGAGATACAGGAGATGGAGACAGGGAGATACAGGAGATGGAGACAAGGAGATACAGGAGATGGAGACGAGGAGATACAAGAGATGGAGACGAGGAGATACAGGAGATGGAGACAGGGAGATACAGGAGATGGAGACAAGGAGATACAGGAGATGGAGACAAGGAGATACAGGAGATGGAGACAGGTAGATACAGGAGATGGAGACAAGAAGATACAGGAGATGGAGACAAGGAGATACAGGAGATGGAGACAAGGAGATACAGGAGATGGAGACAAGAAGATCCGGAAGATGGAGACAAGGAGATACAGGAGATGGAGACAGGGAGATACAGGAGATGGAGACAAGAAGATACAGGAGATGGAGACAAGGAGATACAGGAGATGGAGACAAGGAGATCCAGGAGATGGAGACAAGAAGATACAGGAGATGGAGACGAGGAGATACAGGAGATGGAGACAAGAAGATACAGGAGATGGAGACGAGGAGATACAGGAGATGGAGACAAGGAGATACAGGAGATGGAGACGAGGAGATACAGGAGATGGAGACGAGGAGATACAGGAGATGGAGACGAGGAGATACAGGAGATGGAGACGAGGAGATACAGGAGATGGAGACGAGGAGATACAGGAGATGGAGACGAGGAGATACAGGAGATGGAGACGAGGAGATACAGGAGATGGAGACAAGAAGATACAGGAGATGGAGACGAGGAGATACAGGAGATGGAGACAAGGAGATACAGGAGATGGAGACAAGGAGATACAGGAGATGGAGACAAGGAGATACAGGAGATGGAGACAAGAAGATCCAGGAGATGGAGACAAGGAGATACAGGAGATGGAGACAGGGAGATACAGGAGATGGAGACAAGGAGATACAGGAGATGGAGACAAGGAGATACAGGAGATGGAGACAGGGAGATACAGGAGATGGAGACAAGAAGATACAGGAGATGGAGACGAGGAGATACAGGAGATGGAGACAAGGAGATACAGGAGATGGAGACAAGGAGATCCAGGAGATGGAGACAAGGAGATCCAGGAGATGGAGACAAGGAGATCCAGGAGATGGAGACAAGGAGATACAGGAGATGGAGACAAGGAGATCCAGGAGATGGAGACAAGGAGATCCAGGAGATGGAGACAAGGAGATCCAGGAGATGGAGACAAGGAGATCCAGGAGATGGAGACAAGAAGATACAGGAGATGGAGACAGGGAGATACAGGAGATGGAGACAAGGAGATACAGGAGATGGAGACAAGGAGATACAGGAGATGGAGACAAGAAGATACAGGAGATGGAGACGAGGAGATACAGGAGATGGAGACAGGGAGATACAGGAGATGGAGACAGGGAGATACAGGAGATGGAGACAAGGAGATACAGGAGATGGAGACAAGAAGATACAGGAGATGGAGACAAGAAGATACAGGAGATGGAGACGAGGAGATACAGGAGATGGAGACAAGGAGATCCAGGAGATGGAGACAAGAAGATACAGGAGATGGAGACAGGGAGATACAGGAGATGGAGACAAGAAGATACAGGAGATGGAGACAGGGAGATACAGGAGATGGAGACAGGGAGATACAGGAGATGGAGACAGGGAGATCCAGGAGATGGAGACAAGAAGATACAGGAGATGGAGACAAGAAGATACAGGAGATGGAGACGAGGAGATACAGGAGATGGAGACGAGGAGAAACAGGAGATGGAGACAAGAAGATAGAGGAGATGGAGACAAGGAGATACAGGAGATGGAGACAAGAAGATACAGGAGATGGAGACGAGGAGATACAGGAGATGGAGACAGGGAGATACAGGAGATGGAGACAAGAAGATACAGGAGATGGAGACAAGGAGATACAGGAGATGGAGACAAGAAGATACAGGAGATGGAGACAAGGAGATACAGGAGATGGAGACAAGGAGATACAGGAGATGGAGACAGGGAGATACAGGAGATGGAGACAGGGAGATACAGGAGATGGAGACAGGGAGATACAGGAGATGGAGACAAGGAGGAGATACAGGAGATGGAGACAAGGAGGAGATACAGGAGATGGAGACAAGAAGATACAGGAGATGGAGACAAGGAGATACAGGAGATGGAGACAAGGAGATACAGGAGATGGAGACAGGGAGATACAGGAGATGGAGACAAGGAGATACAGGAGATGGAGACAGGGAGATACAGGAGATGGAGACAGGGAGATACAGGAGATGGAGACAAGGAGGAGATACAGGAGATGGAGACAAGGAGGAGATACAGGAGATGGAGACAAGAAGATACAGGAGATAGAGACAAGAAGATACAGGAGATGGAGACAAGGAGATACAGGAGATGGAGACAAGGAGATACAGGAGATGGAGACAGGGAGATACAGGAGATGGAGACAAGGAGATACAGGAGATGGAGACAGGGAGATACAGGAGATGGAGACAGGGAGATACAGGAGATGGAGACAAGGAGATACAGGAGATGGAGACAAGAAGATACAGGAGATGGAGACGAGGAGATACAGGAGATGGAGACAAGAAGATCCAGGAGATGGAGACAAGAAGATCCAGGAGATGGAGACAAGGAGATACAGGAGATGGAGACAGGGAGATACAGGAGATGGAGACAAGAAGATACAGGAGATGGAGACAAGGAGGAGATACAGGAGATGGAGACAAGAAGATACAGGAGATGGAGACAAGGAGGAGATACAGGAGATGGAGACAAGGAGATACAGGAGATGGAGACAGGGAGATCCAGGAGATGGAGACAAGGAGATACAGGAGATGGAGACAAGGAGATACAGGAGATGGAGACAAGGAGATCCAGGAGATGGAGACGAGGAGATACAGGAGATGGAGACAAGAAGATACAGGAGATGGAGACGAGGAGATACAGGAGATGGAGACAGGGAGATACAGGAGATGGAGACAGGGAGATACAGGAGATGGAGACAAGGAGATACAGGAGATGGAGACAAGAAGATACAGGAGATGGAGACAAGAAGATACAGGAGATGGAGACGAGGAGATACAGGAGATGGAGACAAGGAGATCCAGGAGATGGAGACAAGAAGATACAGGAGATGGAGACAAGAAGATACAGGAGATGGAGACAAGGAGATACAGGAGATGGAGACAAGGAGATACAGGAGATGGAGACAGGGAGATACAGGAGATGGAGACAAGAAGATACAGGAGATGGAGACAAGAAGATCCAGGAGATGGAGACGAGGAGATACAGGAGATGGAGACAGGGAGATACAGGAGATGGAGACGAGGAGATACAGGAGATGGAGACAGGGAGATACAGGAGATGGAGACAGGGAGATACAGGAGATGGAGACAAGGAGATACAGGAGATGGAGACAAGAAGATACAGGAGATGGAGACGAGGAGATACAGGAGATGGAGACAGGGAGATACAGGAGATGGAGACAGGGAGATACAGGAGATGGAGACAGGGAGATACAGGAGATGGAGACAAGGAGGAGATACAGGAGATGGAGACAAGGAGGAGATACAGGAGATGGAGACAAGAAGATACAGGAGATAGAGACAAGAAGATACAGGAGATAGAGACAAGAAGATACAGGAGATGGAGACAAGGAGATACAGGAGATGGAGACAAGGAGATACAGGAGATGGAGACAGGGAGATACAGGAGATGGAGACAAGGAGATACAGGAGATGGAGACAAGGAGATACAGGAGATGGAGACAAGGAGATACAGGAGATGGAGACAAGGAGATACAGGAGATGGAGACAGGTAGATACAGGAGATGGAGACAGGGAGATACAGGAGATGGAGACAAGGAGATACAGGAGATGGAGACAAGGAGATACAGGAGATGGAGACAGGGAGATACAGGAGATGGAGACAAGGAGATACAGGAGATGGAGACAAGAAGATACAGGAGATGGAGACAAGGAGATCCAGGAGATGGAGACAAGGAGATCCAGGAGATGGAGACAAGGAGATCCAGGAGATGGAGACAAGGAGATCCAGGAGATGGAGACAAGGAGATACAGGAGATGGAGACAAGGAGATACAGGAGATGGAGACAGGTAGATACAGGAGATGGAGACAGGGAGATACAGGAGATGGAGACAAGGAGATACAGGAGATGGAGACAAGGAGATACAGGAGATGGAGACAAGGAGGAGATACAGGAGATGGAGACAAGGAGATACAGGAGATGGAGACAAGAAGATACAGGAGATGGAGACAAGGAGATACAGGAGATGGAGACAAGGAGATCCAGGAGATGGAGACAAGAAGATACAGGAGATGGAGACAGGGAGATACAGGAGATGGAGACAAGGAGATACAGGAGATGGAGACAAGGAGATCCAGGAGATGGAGACAAGAAGATACAGGAGATGGAGACAAGGAGATACAGGAGATGGAGACAAGAAGATACAGGAGATGGAGACAGGGAGATACAGGAGATGGAGACAAGGAGATACAGGAGATGGAGACAAGAAGATACAGGAGATGGAGACAAGAAGATACAGGAGATGGAGACGAGGAGATACAGGAGATGGAGACAAGGAGATCCAGGAGATGGAGACAAGAAGATACAGGAGATGGAGACAGGGAGATACAGGAGATGGAGACAAGAAGATACAGGAGATGGAGACAGGGAGATACAGGAGATGGAGACAGGGAGATACAGGAGATGGAGACAAGAAGATACAGGAGATGGAGACGAGGAGAAACAGGAGATGGAGACAAGAAGATACAGGAGATGGAGACAAGGAGATACAGGAGATGGAGACAAGAAGATACAGGAGATGGAGACGAGGAGATACAGGAGATGGAGACAGGGAGATACAGGAGATGGAGACAAGAAGATACAGGAGATGGAGACAAGGAGATACAGGAGATGGAGACAAGGAGATACAGGAGATGGAGACAAGGAGATACAGGAGATGGAGACAGGGAGATACAGGAGATGGAGACAGGGAGATACAGGAGATGGAGACAGGGAGATACAGGAGATGGAGACAAGGAGGAGATACAGGAGATGGAGACAAGGAGGAGATACAGGAGATGGAGACAAGAAGATACAGGAGATAGAGACAAGAAGATACAGGAGATGGAGACAAGGAGATACAGGAGATGGAGACAAGGAGATACAGGAGATGGAGACAGGGAGATACAGGAGATGGAGACAAGGAGATACAGGAGATGGAGACAGGGAGATACAGGAGATGGAGACAGGGAGATACAGGAGATGGAGACAAGGAGATCCAGGAGATGGAGACAAGGAGATACAGGAGATGGAGACAAGGAGATACAGGAGATGGAGACAAGGAGATCCAGGAGATGGAGACAAGGAGATACAGGAGATGGAGACAAGAAGATACAGGAGATGGAGACGAGGAGATACAGGAGATGGAGACAAGAAGATCCAGGAGATGGAGACAAGAAGATCCAGGAGATGGAGACAAGGAGATACAGGAGATGGAGACAGGGAGATACAGGAGATGGAGACAAGAAGATACAGGAGATGGAGACAAGGAGGAGATACAGGAGATGGAGACAAGGAGATACAGGAGATGGAGACAGGGAGATCCAGGAGATGGAGACAAGGAGATACAGGAGATGGAGACAAGGAGATCCAGGAGATGGAGACGAGGAGATACAGGAGATGGAGACAAGGAGATCCAGGAGATGGAGACGAGGAGATACAGGAGATGGAGACGAGGAGATACAGGAGATGGAGACAAGAAGATACAGGAGATGGAGACAAGAAGATACAGGAGATGGAGACAAGGAGATACAGGAGATGGAGACAAGAAGATCCAGGAGATGGAGACAAGAAGATCCAGGAGATGGAGACGAGGAGATCCAGGAGATGGAGACAAGGAGATCCAGGAGATGGAGACAAGGAGATACAGGAGATGGAGACAAGGAGATACAGGAGATGGAGACAAGGAGATACAGGAGATGGAGACAAGAAGATACAGGAGATGGAGACAAGGAGATACAGGAGATGGAGACAGGGAGATACAGGAGATGGAGACAGGGAGATACAGGAGATGGAGACAAGGAGATACAGGAGATGGAGACAAGGAGATACATGAGATGGAGACGAGGAGATACAGGAGATGGAGACAAGGAGATCCAGGAGATGGAGACAAGGAGATACAGGAGATGGAGACAAGGAGATACAGGAGATGGAGATACAGGAGATGGAGACAAGGAGATACAGGAGATGGAGACAGGGAGATACAGGAGATGGAGACGAGGAGATACAGGAGATGGAGACAAGGAGATACAGGAGCTGGAGACAAGGAGATACAGGAGATGGAGACAAGGAGATACAGGAGATGGAGACAAGGAGATACAGGAGATGGAGACAAGGAGGAGATACAGGAGAGGGAGACAGGGAGATACAGGAGATGGAGACAAGGAGGAGATACAGGAGATGGAGACAAGGAGATCCAGGAGATGGAGACAAGGAGATACAGGAGATGGAGACAAGGAGATACAGGAGATGGAGACAAGGAGATACAGGAGATGGAGACAAGAAGATACAGGAGATGGAGACAGGGAGATACAGGAGATGGAGACAGGGAGATACAGGAGATGGAGACAAGGAGATACAGGAGATGGAGACAAGGAGATACAGGAGATGGAGACGAGGAGATACAGGAGATGGAGACAAGGAGATCCAGGAGATGGAGACAAGGAGATACAGGAGATGGAGACAAGGAGATACAGGAGATGGAGACAAGGAGATACAGGAGATGGAGACAAGGAGATACAGGAGATGGAGACAGGGAGATACAGGAGATGGAGACGAGGAGATACAGGAGATGGAGACAAGGAGATACAGGAGCTGGAGACAAGGAGATACAGGAGCTGGAGACAAGGAGATACAGGAGATGGAGACAAGGAGATACAGGAGATGGAGACAGGGAGATACAGGAGATGGAGACGAGGAGATACAGGAGATGGAGACAAGGAGATACAGGAGCTGGAGACAAGGAGATACAGGAGATGGAGACAAGGAGATACAGGAGATGGAGACAAGGAGATACAGGAGATGGAGACAAGGAGATACAGGAGATGGAGACAAGGAGGAGATACAGGAGAGGGAGACAGGGAGATACAGGAGATGGAGACAAGGAGGAGATACAGGAGAGGGAGACAGGGAGATACAGGAGATGGAGACAAGGAGGAGATCCAGGAGATGGAGACAAGGAGATACAGGAGATGGAGACGAGGAGATACAGGAGATGGAGACAAGGAGATCCAGGAGATGGAGACAAGAAGATCCAGGAGATGGAGACAAGAAGATACAGGAGATGGAGACAAGAAGATACAGGAGATGGAGACAAGAAGATACAGGAGATGGAGACAGGTAGATACAGGAGATGGAGACAGGGAGATCGGGAGATGGAGACAAGGAGATACAGGAGATGGAGACAAGGAGATACAGGAGATGGAGACAAGAAGATACAGGAGATGGAGACAAGAAGATACAGGAGATGGAGACAAGGAGGAGATACAGGAGATGGAGACAAGGAGATACAGGAGATGGAGACAAGGAGGAGATACAGGAGATGGAGACAAGGAGGAGATACAGGAGATGGAGACAAGGAGGAGATACAGGAGATGGAGACAAGGAGATACAGGAGATGGAGACAAGGAGATACAGGAGATGGAGACAAGGAGATACAGGAGATGGAGACAAGGAGATACAGGAGATGGAGACAAGGAGATACAGGAGATGGAGAGGTTTGGTTCTTCTTGCAGGTTAGTTGTTCTCATGCAGCATTCGTCTTCATTGGAAAGGGGGGCTCTGAACCCCGTCTTTCTTCCCCAGTCTATTGGCTCTATCAGGCAGTGATTGCCCAGGAGGGGGGGGTCATGCTGTAGGAGATATGGGGGTCCCGTTTGCTCTCTGAACCCGCCCTGCTCAGTGGGGGGCAGCTTGCAGCATGCAGAAGGGGAGACATGAAACAGAGGAGTTACCTGACAGATAACGTTATCATAGTAAGCCATGGCACGCACATGGGGGGACAGTGTACATGGAGTGTCGCAGAGTTTCCTTACATTTGGGTGGGAGCCTTCCGCAATGGTGGAGAGCGAGAAATTATCATTGTGGAGCTCGGAGGGAGTCCGGTACCTGCTGCAAGAGAAGAAGAGTCACCAACCCGAGACACACATCTGCTCTCTGTTATCAGCCAGTCACACCTTCACTACTGCTGAGAACACGGCACAAGGATCAGGGATGTTCAGAGCAACTCAGTCTGGGGGTCCTAAGTCTCATCCTGCCTGGGGGTCCTAAGTCTCATCCTGCCTGGGGGTCCTAAGTCTCATCCTGTCAGGGGGTCCTAAGTCTCATCCTGTCAGGGGGTCCTAAGTCTCATCCTGTCTGGGGGTCCCTCAGTCTCATCCTGTCTGGGGGTCCTCCGTCTCATCCTGTCTGGGGGTCCCTCAGTCTCATCCTGTCTGGGGGTCCCTCGGTCTCATCCTGTCTGGGGGTCCTAAGTCTCATCCTGTCTGGGGGTCCCTCAGTCTCATCCTGTCTGGGGGTCCCTCAGTTTCATCCTCTCTGGGGGTCCCTCCGTCTCATCCTGTCTGGGGGGGTCCCTCTGTCTCATCCTGTCTGGGGGGGTCCCTCAGTCTCATCCTGTCTGGGGGTCCCTCAGTCTCGTCCTGTCTGGGGGTCCCTAAGTCTCATCCTGTCTGGGGGTCCCTCAGTCTCATCCTGTCTGGGGGTCCCTCAGTCTCATCCTATCTGGGGGTCCCTCAGTCTCATCCTC
Organism: Engystomops pustulosus; assembly: GCF_040894005.1. Lineage (NCBI taxonomy): Eukaryota > Metazoa > Chordata > Amphibia > Anura > Leptodactylidae > Engystomops > Engystomops pustulosus. Next base: position 209,251,591 of record NC_092415.1, read on the forward strand.
TCTGGGGGTCCCTCGGTCTCATCCTGTCTGGGGGTCCCTCAGTCTCATCCTCTCTGGGGGTCCCTCGGTCTCATCCTGTCTGGGGGTCCCTCAGTCTCATCCTGTCTGGGGGTCCCTCAGTCTCGTCCTGTCTGGGGGTCCCTCAGTCTCGTCCTGTCTGGGGGTCCCTCAGTCTCATCCTGTCTGGGGGTCCCTCAGTCTCATCCTGTCTGGGGGTCCCTCCGTCTCATCCTGTCTGGGGGTCCCTCGGTCTCATCCTGTCTGGGGGTCCCTCGGTCTCATCCTGTCTGGGGGTCCCTCGGTCTCATCCTGTCTGGGGGTCCCTCGGTCTCATCCTGTCTGGGGGTCCCTCGGTCTCATCCTGTCTGGGGGTCCCTCGGTCTCATCCTGTCTGGGGGGGTCCCTCGGTCTCATCCTGTCTGGGAGACCCTCGGTCTCATCCTGTCTGGGGGTCCCTCGGTCTCATCCTGCCTGGGGGTCCCTCAGTCTCATCCTGTCTGGGGGTCCCTCAGTCTCATCCTGTCTGGGGGTCCCTCAGTCTCATCCTGTCTGGGGGGGTCCCTCTGTCTCATCCTGTCTGGGGGGGTCCCTCAGTCTCATCCTGTCTGGGGGTCCCTCAGTCTCATCCTGTCTGGGGGTCCCTCAGTCTCATCCTGTCTGGGGGTCCCTCGGTCTCATCCTGTCTGGGGGACCCTCGGTCTCATCCTGTCTGGGGGTCCCTCGGTCTCATCCTGTCTGGGGGTCCCTCGGTCTCATCCTGTCTGGGGGACCCTCGGTCTCATCCTGTCTGGGGGTCCCTCGGTCTCATCCTGTCTGGGGGTCCCTCAGTCTCGTCCTGTCTGGGGGTCCCTAAGTCTCATCCTGTCTGGGGGTCCCTCAGTCTCATCCTGTCTGGGGGTCCCTCAGTCTCATCCTGTCTGGGGGTCCCTCAGTCTCATCCTGTCTGGGGGTCCCTCAGTCTCATCCTGTCTGGGGGTCCCTCAGTCTCATCCTGTCTGGGGGTCCCTCAGTCTCATCCTCTCTGGGGGTCCCTCGGTCTCATCCTCTCTGGGGGTCCCTCGGTCTCATCCTGTCTGGGGGTCCCTCGGTCTCATCCTGTCTGGGGGTCCCTCGGTCTCATCCTGTCTGGGGGTCCCTCAGTCTCATCCTGTCTGGGGGTCCCTCAGTCTCATCCTGTCTGGGGGTCCCTCAGTCTCATCCTGTCTGGGGGTCCCTCAGTCTCATCCTGGGTATCTGGACTCACTGATGGACTGCAATAGCACCCCTATAATGCACCCCTCACCCTCCCCCAGCTTCAACCACCGGACCCCAAGTACTACTGCAAGATGTCATATGATATGTGATCCTCCGAGACCGTACCACACAGAAAAGCTTAGATACACTCAGCAGACTGTATCACACATATAAGGATTAGATACACAGCTCAGCAGACAGTATCACACAGGATGGGATTAGATACACAGCTCAGCAGTATCACACAGGATAGGATTAGATACACAGCTCAGCAGATAGTACCACACAGGATAGGATTAGATACACAGCTCAGCAGACAGTATCACACAGGATAGGATTAGATACACAGCTCAGCAGACAGTATCACACAGGATAGGATTAGATACACAGCTCAGCAGGCAGTATCACACAGGATAGGATTAGATACACAGCTCAGCAGACAGTATCACACAGGATAGGATTAGATACACAGCTCAGCAGACAGTATCACACAGGATAGGATTAGATACACAGCTCAGCAGACAGTATCACACAGGATGGGATTAGATACACAGCTCAGCAGGCAGTATCACACAGGAGGGGATTAGATACACAGCTCAGCAGACAGTATCACACAGGATAGGATTAGATACACAGCTCAGCAGACAGTATCACACAGGATAGGATTAGATACACAGCTCAGCAGACAGTATCACACAGGAGAGGATTAGATACACAGCTCAGCAGACAGTACCACACAGGATAGGATTAGATACACAGCTCAGCAGACAGTATCACACAGGATAGGATTAGATACACAGCTCAGCAGACAGTATCACACAGGATAGGATTAGATACACAGCTCAGCAGACAGTATCACACAGGACAGGATTAGATACACAGCCCATGAGACAGTACCACACAGGATTGGTCTAGGTAGACATGGGATTAGATACACTGACTATGTGGTACATCTTTCTGTTAGGGGGTCACTTACTTTCTCTTGCGTAGTTTGTAATTTTCGGTTTTGAGTAAATAGAGTTTTTTGGCGAAGAACACGGTCATCATGAAGAGGAGGAGGACGACGAGGGCGGCGGTGCCCACGGCCACACACATGACCTGGAAGTCAGTGATGATGGACTCACAGCGCAGCCCCTTGTGCCAGATGTAGTCCTGGGTGTTACACCTGCAAAACACAAGAGGTAAGTGCACCCCCAGAGGAAGGACCTGCCGACTACCACTCAGCTCTAACTGTACTAACCACTGAGCCAACCGGTTATACTAACCACTGAGCCCACCCACTACACTAACCACTGAGCCCACCGGCTATACTAACCACTGAGCCCACCGGCTATACTAACCACTGAGCCCACCGACTATACTAACCACTGAGCCCACCGGCTATACTAACCACTGAGCCCACCACCTATACTAACCACTGAGCCCACCCGCTATACTAACCACTGAGCCACCACCTATACTAACCACTGAGCCCACCAGCTATACTAACCACTGAGCCACCACCTATACTAACCACTGAGCTCACCGACTATACTAACCACTGAGCCACCACCTATACTAACCACTGAGCCCACCGACTATACTAACCACTGAGCCACCACCTATACTAACCACTGAGCCCACCGACTATACTAACCACTGAGCCCACCAGCTATACTAACCACTGAGCCCACCGACTATACTAACCACTGAGCCCACCGACTATACTAACCACTGAGCCCACCGACTATACTAACCACTGAGCCACCACCTATACTAACCACTGAGCCCACCCGCTATACTAACCACTGAGCCACCACCTATACTAACCACTGAGCCCACCAGCTATACTAACCACTGAGCCACCACCTATACTAACCACTGAGCCCACCGACTATACTAACCACTGAGCCACCACCTATACTAACCACTGAGCCCACCGACTATACTAACCACTGAGCCACCACCTATACTAACCACTGAGCCCACCGACTATACTAACCACTGAGCCCACCAGCTATACTAACCACTGAGCCCACCGACTATACTAACCACTGAGCCCACCGACTATACTAACCACTGAGCCCACCGACTATACTAACCACTGAGCCACCACCTATACTAACCACTGAGCCCACCCGCTATACTAACCACTGAGCCACCACCTATACTAACCACTGAGCCCACCAGCTATACTAACCACTGAGCCACCACCTATACTAACCACTGAGCCCACCGACTATACTAACCACTGAGCCACCACCTATACTAACCACTGAGCCCACCGACTATACTAACCACTGAGCCACCACCTATACTAACCGCTGAGCCCACCGACTATACTAACCACTGAGCCACCACCTATACTAACCACTGAGCTCACCCACTATACTAACCACTGAGCCACCACCTATACTAACCACTGAGCCCACCGGCTATACTAACCACTGAGCCACCACCTATACTAACCACTGAGCCCACCGACTATACTAACCACTGAGCCACCACCTATACTAACCACTGAGCCCACCGACTATACTAACCACTGAGCCACCACCTATACTAACCACTGAGCCCACCGACTATACTAACCACTGAGCCCACCAGCTATACTAACCACTGAGCCCACCGACTATACTAACCACTGAGCCCACCGACTATACTAACCACTGAGCCCACCGACTATACTAACCACTGAGCCACCACCTATACTAACCACTGAGCCCACCCGCTATACTAACCACTGAGCCACCACCTATACTAACCACTGAGCCCACCGACTATACTAACCACTGAGCCCACCAGCTATACTAACCACTGAGCCCACCGACTATACTAACCACTGAGCCACAACTATACTAACCACTGAGCCACCACCTATACTAAACACTGAGCCCACCGACTATACTAACCACTGAGCCCACCGACTATACTAACCACTGAGCCACCACCTATACTAACCACTGAGCCCACCGACTATACTAACCACTGAGCCACCACCTATACTAACCACTGAGCCCACCGACTATACTAACCACTGAGCCCACCAGCTATACTAACCACTGAGCCCACCGACTATACTAACCACTGAGCCCACCGACTATACTAACCACTGAGCCACCACCTATACTAACCACTGAGCCCACCCGCTATACTAACCACTGAGCCACCACCTATACTAACCACTGAGCCCACCAGCTATACTAACCACTGAGCCACCACCTATACTAACCACTGAGCCCACCGACTATACTAACCACTGAGCCACCACCTATACTAACCACTGAGCCCACCGACTATACTAACCACTGAGCCACCACCTATACTAACCGCTGAGCCCACCGACTATACTAACCACTGAGCCACCACCTATACTAACCACTGAGCTCACCCACTATACTAACCACTGAGCCACCACCTATACTAACCACTGAGCCCACCGGCTATACTAACCACTGAGCCACCACCTATACTAACCACTGAGCCCACCGACTATACTAACCACTGAGCCACCACCTATACTAACCACTGAGCCCACCGACTATACTAACCACTGAGCCACCAACTATACCAGTGATGGAGAACCTTTTAGAGACCGAGTGCCCAAACTACAACAAAAACCCGCTTATTTATCGCAAAGTGCCAACACAGAAATTTAATTTGTGATTTATACTCCTTTCTATGTCACAGTTTTCATTGATACCAGCACCTGAGGACACCAATAAAGCTCTGTGCACAGCAAGTCCTGGGCTGTCTGGGACTGCAGGAAGATACCTGGAGTCATCTCTGGTGATGGCCTAAGTGCCCACAGAAAGGGCTCTGAGTGCCACCAGTGCCATAGGTTAGCCATCACTGACCTATACTAACCACTGAGCCCACCGACTATACTAACCACTGAGCCCACCGACTATACTAACCACTGAGCCACCACCTATACTAACCACTGAGCCCACCGACTATACTAACCACTAAGCCCACCGACTATACTAACCACTGAGCCCACCGACTATACTAACCACTGAGCCCACCGACTATACTAACCACTGAGCCCACCGACTATACTAACCACTGAGCCCACCGACTATACTAACCACTGAGCCCACCGACTATACTAACCACTGAGCCCACCGACTATACTAACCACTGAGCCCACCGACTATACTAACCACTGAGCCCACCGACTATACTAACCACTGAGCCACCGACTATACTAACCACTGAGCCCACCGACTATACTAACCACTGAGCCACCGACTATACTAACCACTGAGCCACCGACTAGTTACTGTATAAATTGTCATGTTGGTGCTTTATGGTGAATAAGTGGGTGTTGGTTGTAGTTTGGGCGCCCGGTCTCTAAAAGGTTCTCCATCACTGACCTGGGATGATGTCATGATCACATGACCTGCAGGGAAATGTACAGGCCGCAGCCTGAAGAAGATTACAGGACTGCTGATTGTGAGGTGAGGGGGAAACATGGGGGTCTGTGAGGAGAGGAGGAGACATGGGGGTCTGTGTGAGGAGAGGGGGAGACATGGGGGTCTGTGTGAGGAGAGGGGGAGACATGGGGGTCTGTGTGAGGAGAGGAGGAGACATGGGGGTCTGTGTGAGGAGAGGAGGAGACATGGGGGTCTGTGTGAGGAGAGGAGGAGACATGGGGGTCTGTGTGAGGAGAGGAGGAGACATGGGGGTCTGTGTGAGGAGAGGGGGAGACATGGGGGTCTGTGTGAGGAGAGGAGGAGACATGGGGGGTCTGTGTGAGGAGAGGAGGAGACATGGGGGGTCTGTGTGAGGAGAGGAGGAGACATGGGGGGTCTGTGTGAGGAGAGGAGGAGACATGGGGGTCTGTGTGAGGAGAGGAGGAGACATGGGGGGTCTGTGTGAGGAGAGGAGGAGACATGGGGGGTCTGTGTGAGGAGAGGAGGAGACATGGGGGGTCTGTGTGAGGAGAGGAGGAGACATGGGGGGTCTGTGTGAGGAGAGGAGGAGACATGGGGGGTCTGTGTGAGGAGAGGGGGAGACATGGGGGGTCTGTGTGAGGAGAGGAGGGGACATGGGGGTCTGTGTGAGGAGAGGAGGAGACATGGGGGGTCTGTGTGAGGAGAGGAGGAGACATGGGGGGTCTGTGTGAGGAGAGGAGGAGACATGGGGGTCTGTGTGAGGAGAGGAGGAGACATGGGGGTCTGTGTGAGGAGAGGAGGAGACATGGGGGTCTGTGTGAGGAGAGGAGGAGACATGGGGGTCTGTGTGAGGAGAGGAGGAGACATGAGGGTCTGTGTGAGGAGAGGAGGAGACATGGGGGGTCTGTGAGAGGAGGGGACATGGGGGGTCTGTGTGAGGAGAGGGGGAGACATGGGGGTCTGTGTGAGGAGAGGAGGAGACATGGGGGGTCTGTGTGAGGAGAGGAGGAGACATGGGGGTCTGTGTGAGGAGAGGAGGAGACATGGGGGTCTGTGTGAGGAGAGGGGGAGACATGGGGGGTCTGTGTGAGGAGAGGAGGAGACATGGGGGGTCTGTGTGAGGAGAGGAGGAGACATGGGGGGTCTGTGTGAGGAGAGGAGGAGACATGGGGGGTCTGTGTGAGGAGAGGGGGAGACATGGGGGGTCTGTGTGAGGAGGAGACATGGGGGGTCTGTGTGAGGAGAGGAGGAGACATGGGGGGTCTGTGTGAGGAGAGGAGGAGACATGGGGGTCTGTGTGAGGAGAGGAGGAGACATGGGGGGTCTGTGTGAGGAGAGGAGGAGACATGGGGGTCTGTGTGAGGAGAGGAGGAGACATGGGGGGTCTGTGTGAGGAGAGGGGGAGACATGGGGGTCTGTGAGGAGAGGAGGAGACATGGGGGGTCTGTGTGAGGAGAGGAGGAGACATGGGGGGTCTGTGTGAGGAGAGGAGGAGACATGGGGGTCTGTGTGAGGAGAGGAGGAGACATGGGGGGTCTGTGTGAGGAGAGGAGGAGACATGGGGGGTCTGTGTGAGGAGAGGAGGAGACATGGGGGGTCTGTGTGAGGAGAGGAGGAGACATGGGGGTCTGTGTGAGGAGAGGGGGAGACATGGGGGGTCTGTGAGGAGAGGAGGAGACATGGGGGGTCTGTGTGAGGAGAGGAGGAGACATGGGGGGTCTGTGTGAGGAGAGGAGGAGACATGGGGGTCTGTGTGAGGAGAGGAGGGGACATGGGGGTCTGTGTGAGGAGAGGGGGAGACATGGGGGTCTGTGTGAGGAGAGGAGGAGACATGGGGGTCTGTGTGAGGAGAGGAGGAGACATGGGGGGTCTGTGTGAGGAGAGGGGGAGACATGGGGGGTCTGTGTGAGGAGAGGGGGAGACATGGGGGGTCTGTGAGGAGAGGAGGAGACATGGGGGGTCTGTGTGAGGAGAGGAGGAGACATGGGGGGTCTGTGTGAGGAGAGGAGGAGACATGGGGGTCTGTGTGAGGAGAGGAGGAGACATGGGGGGTCTGTGAGGAGAGGAGGAGACATGGGGGTCTGTGTGAGGAGAGGGGGAGACATGGGGGTCTGTGTGAGGAGAGGGGGAGACATGGGGGTCTGTGTGAGGAGAGGAGGAGACATGGGGGGTCTGTGTGAGGAGAGGGGGAGACATGGGGGGTCTGTGTGAGGAGAGGAGGAGACATGGGGGTCTGTGAGGAGAGGAGGAGACATGGGGGGTCTGTGTGAGGAGAGGGGGAGACATGGGGGTCTGTGTGAGGAGAGGGGGAGACATGGGGGGTCTGTGTGAGGAGAGGGGGAGACATGGGGGGTCTGTGTGAGGAGAGGGGGAGACATGGGGGGTCTGTGTGAGGAGAGGAGGAGACATGGGGGTCTGTGTGAGGAGAGGAGGAGACATGGGGGTCTGTCTGTGGCCCCTGTGCTTAAATACTCTGTGCTGCTGATTTCTCGTGGTATCTGGATTTCCCATAACCCTGGAAGTGATTAATTAATAATAATTCTTTATTTATATAGCGCACACAGATGCCGCAGCGCTGCACAGAGTTTGCCAAATCCGTCCCTGTCCCCATGGAGCTCACAATCTAATCACCTACCAGTATGTATGGAGTGTGGGAGGAAAACCCATGCAAACGCGGAGAGAACATACAAACTCTTTGCAGATGCTGACCCTAGGACATGAACCCAGGTCCCCAGCGCTGCAAGGCTTTAATGCTAATCACTGAGCCACCGTGCTGCAAGGCTTTAATGCTAATCACTGAGCCACCGTGCTGCAAGGCTGTAATGCTAACCGCTGAGCCACCGTGCTGCAAGGCTGTAATGCTAACCGCTGAGCCACCGTGCTGCAAGGCTGTAATGCTAACCGCTGAGCCACCGTGCTGCAAGGCTGTAATGCTAACCGCTGAGCCACCGTTCTGCAAAGCTGTAATGCTAACCGCTGAGCCACCGTGCTGCAAGGCTGTAATGCTAACCACTGAGCCCTCTTGCTGCAAGGCTGTAATGCTAACCCCTAAGCCATCTTGCTGCAAGGCAGTAATGCTAACTGCTAAGCCACCGTGCTGCAAGGCTGTAGTGCTAACCACTGAGCCATCTTGCTGCAAGGCAGTAATGCTGACCACTGAGCCACCGTGCTGCCCTCTGCAGCAGATCAATGTCTGATAATCCTTCTCTTCAGGGGCCCTCGGTATTGATTGTTCCTGTGGAGGAGACCCCCGCTGTGCTTTACTCGCCTGTGATTCCTGGATACGTTTATTCCTCGATCACATGAGGATTAGGGGGAGGGCTGGCGATGCAAACAACATGGAGCCCCCTAATCTCTGGGACCCCAAACAAAATTACGTCTGGACCGAATCCTCTCCCTGCCCTCCTGATCCCTGGGGCCCTCCTGATCCCTGGGGCCCTCCTGATCCCTGAGGGGCCCTCCTGATCCCTGAGGGGCCCTCCTGATCCCTGAGGGGCCCTCCTGATCCCTGAGGGGCCCTCCTGATCCCTGAGGGGCCCTCCTGATCCCTGAGGGGCCCTCCTGATCCCTGAGGGGCCCTCCTGATATGTAGGGGACCCAACTGGCAACTCTGCCCCAATCCTCCCCACCTTCCCCAACATGGCAGCTCTGCCCCCCACCAACCCGGCGGCTCTGCCAGCACAAGCTGCTTCTATAAAAAGATTCTGCCATCCTCTGCACTGAAGCGCCGCCATCATGAATATTTATGTGCATTCAGGAAGCAGCGGCGAAGACGGCGGAATCTGAAGACCCTCAAGGTGAAGAGAAAACAAACCGACTAATCCCAGAGAGGGAGAAGACAAGGGTAGGAGGAGGACACAGGGGCGGCCGCATCACTACCAAAACCAAAACCGCACCCTGTAGTGTCCCGGAGTGACCCCCATATATTACCCCCCGCACATTATTACACGGATCAACACAAATACACAATGCCAGGAGGCTGCAGGAAAGGCACCCAGAGGAGACCAGAGAGCAAGGAAGGAGCAGATTATAGTATTCTAGTACATAGGGGGCGGTATTATAGTAGTTATATTCCTGTACATAGGGGGCAGTAATATAGTAGTTATATTCCTGTACATAGGGGGCAGTATTATAGTAGTTATATTCTTGTACATAGGGGGCAGTATTATAGTAGTTATATTCTAGTACACAGGGGGCAGTATTATAGTAGTTATATTCCTGTACATAGGGGGCAGTATTATAGTAGTTATATTCTTGTACATAGGGGGCAGTATTATAGTAGTTATATTCCTGTACATAGGGAGCAGTATTATAGTAGTTATATTCCTGTACATAGGGGGCAGTATTATAGTAGTTATATTCCTGTACATAGGGAGCAGTATTATAGTAGTTATATTCTTGTACATAGGGGGCAGTATTATAGTAGTTATATTCCTGTACATAGGGGGCAGTATTATAGTAGTTATATTCCTGTACATAGGGGGCAGTATTATAGTAGTTATATTCCTGTACATAGGGGGCAGTATTATAGTAGTTATATTCCTGTACATAGGGGGCAGTATTATAGTAGTTATATTCCTGTACATAGGGAGCAGTATTATAGTAGTTATATTCTTGTACATAGGGGGCAGTATTATAGTAGTTATATTCCTGTACATAGGGGGCAGTATTATAGTAGTTATATTCCTGTACATAGGGGGCAGTATTATAGTAGTTATATTCCTGTACATAGGGGGCAGTATTATAGTAGTTATATTCCTGTACATAGGGGGCAGTATTATAGTAGTTATATTCCTGTACATAGGGGGCAGTATTATAGTAGTTATATTCTTGTACATAGGGGGCAGTATTATAGTAGTTATATTCCTGTACATAGGGGGCAGTATTATAGTAGTTATATTCCTGTACATAGGGGGCAGTATTATAGTAGTTATATTCTTGTACATAGGGGGCAGTATTATAGTAGTTATATTCCTGTACATAGGGGCCAGTATTATAGTAGTTATATTCTTGTACATAGGGGGCAGTATTATAGTAGTTATATTCTTGTACATAGGGGCCAGTATTATAGTAGTTATATTCTTGTACATAGGGGGCAGTATTATAGTAGTTATATTCTTGTACATAGGGGCCAGTATTATAGTAGTTATATTCTTGTACATAGGGGGCAGTATTATAGTAGTTATATTCTTGTACATACAGGGAAGTATTATAGTAGTTATATTCCTGTACATAGGGGGCAGTATTATAGTAGTTATATTCCTGTACATATGGGGCAGTATTATAGTAGTTATATTCCTGTACATAGGGGGCAGTATTATAGTAGTTATATTCTTGTACATAGGGGGCAGTATTATAGTAGTTATATTCCTGTACATAGGGGGCAGTATTATAGTAGTTATATTCCTGTACATAGGGGGCAGTATTATAGTAGTTATATTCCTGTACATAGGGGACAGTATTATAGTAGTTATATTCCTGTACATAGAGGGCAGTATTATAGTAGTTATATTCTTGTACATAGGGGGCAGTATTATAGTAGTTATATTCCTGTACATAGGGGGCAGTATTATAGTAGTTATATTCTTGTACATAGAGGGCAGTATTATAGTAGTTATATTCCTGTACATAGGGGGCAGTATTATAGTAGTTATATTCCTGTACATAGGGGGCAGTATTATAGTAGTTATATTCCTGTACATAGGTGGCAGTATTATAGTAGTTATATCCCTGTACATGGGGGGCCGTATTATTGTAGTTATACTCCTGTACATAGGGGGCAGTATTATAGTAGTTATATACTTGTACATAGGGGGCAGTATTATAGTAGTTATATTCCTGTACATAGGGGCAGTATTATAGTAGTTAGATTCTTGTACATAGGGGGCAGTATTATAGTAGTTATATTCTTGTACATAGGGGGCAGTATTATAGTAGTTATATTCTTGTACATAGGTGGCAGTATTATAGTAGTTATATTCCTGTACATAGGGGGCAGTATTATAGTAGTTATATTCCTGTACATAGGGGGCAGTATTATAGTAGTTATATTCCTGTACATAGTGGGCAGTATTATAGTAGTTATATTCCTGTACATAGTGGCAGTATTATAGTAGTTATATTCCTGTACATAGGGGGCAGTATGATAGTAGTTATATTCCTGTACATAGGGGGCAGTATTATAGTAGTTATATTCTTGTACATAGGGGGCAGTATTATAGTAGTTATATTCTTGTACATAGGGGGCAGTATTATAGTAGTTAGATTCTTGTACATATGGGACAGTATTATAGTAGTTATATTCCTGTACATAGGGGGCAGTATTATAGTAGTTATATTCCTGTACATAGGGGGCCGTATTATTGTAGTTATACTCCTGTACATATGGGACAGTATTATAGTAGTTATATTCTTGTACATAGGGGGCAGTATTATAGTAGTTATATTCTTGTACATAGGGGGCAGTATTATATCAGTTATATTCCTGTACATAGGGGGCAGTATTATAGTAGTTATATTCTTGTACATAGGGGCAGTATTATAGTAGTTATATTCCTGTACATAGGGGGCAGTATTATAGTAGTTATATTCCTGTACATAGGGGGCAGTATTATAGTAGTTATATTCCTGTACATAGGGGGCAGTATTATAGTAGTTATATTCTTGTACATAGGGGGCAGTATTATAGTAGTTATATTCCTGTACATAGTGGGCAGTATTATAGTAGTTATATTCCTGTACATAGGGGGCAGTATTATAGTAGTTAGATTCTTGTACATAGGGGGCAGTATTATAGTAGTTATATTCTTGTACATAGGGGGCAGTATTATAGTAGTTATATTCTTGTACATAGGTGGCAGTATTATAGTAGTTATATTCCTGTATAACTAATGACTGTACTTGCTGCTCCATGTGATGCTTGCTGGCACTTGTAGTTCCCAGCCAGTGAGTTCCTCATTCATTACATTCAGCTTTCTCTGCCAGAAACCTCTCTAGTTTTTCATTGTCTTGGTCCTGAAGCTTTCATTCCAGTGCACTGATAATTGGAGGGGGGTGGGGAGTGAGGGGCTCAGATATTTGCATCACAAAACTTCAAAAAGCCCCTTGTATACCGGTCACTGGCAGAGCCCGGACTCTCCCGTCTTTTATGGCTGCTCCAGTTACAAGGGAAGCGCTGAGTAGACCCCGGATCTTGCCAGATACAATTAGTATGTCGGCAGGGGGGGCTCGGGGTCAGTATAAATCTCCAGTGATTAGCCGGCTTTGAGACTATCCTCACCACAATGCCAGCCTGTCTGTGGTACAATGCCACTCAGAGACTTTCATAGCGCGGCTCCCATGTTCTAGGAACGCATCCAGGGCGATCACTGGGTATAAAATGCTTCAATGACAGATGGTAGAATGGAAAATCACCGGAGGCTGCGGAGGACCAGAGATCACAAGGGCAAGGAGGCTGCGGAGGACTAGAGATCACTAGAAAGAAGAGGCTGCAGAGGACCAGAGATCACAAGGGCAAGCAGGCTGTGGATGAGTGAAGACCAAAAGGTGGAAGTGGCGGAGGACTGAGTATCACCAGGAAGAGGAGGCTGCGGAGGACCAGAGATCACAAGGGCAAGCAGGCTGTGGATGAGTGAAGACCAAAAGGTGGAAGTGGCGGAGGACTGAGTATCACCAGGAAGAGGAGGCTGCGGAGGACCAGAAATCACAAGGACGAGGAGCCTGCAGAGGACTAGAGATCACTAGAAAGAAGAGGCTGTGGAGGACCAGAGATCACTAGAAAGAAGAGGCTGTGGAGGACCAGAGATCACTAGAAAGAAGAGGCTGTGGAGGACCAGAGATCACTAGAAAGAAGAGGCTGTGGAGGACCAGAGATCACTAGAAAGAAGAGGCTGTGGAGGACCAGAGATCACTAGAAAGAAGAGGCTGTGGAGGACCAGAGATCACTAGAAAGAAGAGGCTGTGGAGGACCAGAGATCACTAGAAAGAAGAGGCTGTGGAGGACCAGAGATCACTAGAAAGAAGAGGCTGTGGAGGACCAGAGATCACTAGAAAGAAGAGGCTGTGGAGGACCAGAGATCACTAGAAAGAAGAGGCTGTGGAGGACCAGAGATCACTAGAAAGAAGAGGCTGTGGAGGACCAGAAATCACAAGGACGAGGAGCCTGCGGAGGACTAGAGATCACTAGGAAGAAGAGGCTGTGGAGGACCAGAGATCACTAGAAAGAAGAGGCTGTGGAGGACCAGAGATCACTAGGAAGCGAACGCTGTGGTTGAGTGAAGACCACAAGGTGGAAGTGGGTGAAGACTGAAGATCACTAGAAAGAGGAGGCTTCGGAGGACTAAGGATCACTAGGAAGAGGAGGCTTCGGAGGACTAAGGATCACTAGGAAGAGGAGGCTTCGTAGGACTAAGGATCACTAGGAAGAGGAAGCTGCGGAGGACTAAGGATCACTAGGAAGAGGAAGCTGTGGAGGACCAGAGATCAACGGGACAAGGAGGCTGCGCATTAGTGAAGACCACAAGGTGGAAGTGGAGTAGGGCTGAGTATCACTAGGAAGAAGAGGCTGCAGGGGACTAGAGATAACTAGGAAGTGGAGGCTGTGGAAGACCACAAGGTGGAAGTGGCAGAGGACTGAGTATCACTAGGAAGAGGAGGGTGCGAAAGACCAGAGATCACAAGGACAAGGAGGCTGCAGAGGATTAAAGATCACTAGGAAGAGGAGGCTGCGGAGAAACAGAGTGGACGAGGAGGCTGCGGAGCACTCAAATCTCTAGGAAGCGAAGGCTGTGGAGGACTGCAAAGGACCAGAGATCACTAAGAGGAGCAGGTTGCGGAGGACCAGAGATCGCTAAGAGGAGGAGGGTGCGGAGGACCAGAGATCGCTAAAAGGAGGAGGGTGCCGAAGTCCAGAGATCGCTAAGAGGAGCAGGTTGCGGAGGACCAGAGATGCTGCTACTTCCTGCTCTCTATGGAGTGAGGAGGAGGTTATGTGATGCTGCTCCGGCGGCTGCTCACTCTGGATTGAGGGGGAGGTCATGTGATGCTGCTGCTTCCTGCTCACTCTGGAGTGAGGGGGAGGTCATATGATGCTGCTGCTTCCTGCTCACTCTGGAGGGAGGGAGAGGTCATGTGATGCTGCTGCTTCCTGCTCACTCTGGAGTGAGGGGGAGGTCATGTGATGCTGCTGCTTCCTGCTCACTCTGGAGGGAGGGAGAGGTCATGTGATGCTGCTGCTTCCTGCTCACTCTGGAGGGAGGGAGAGGTCATGTGATGCTGCTGCTTCCTGCTCACTCTGGAGGGAGGGGGAGGTCATGTGATGCTGCTGTTGTAGTTGTACACACAGGTGTGAGGCCCAGGAGAGGCAGCAGGCTGTACACATGTAATCCGTAATCCCACCCCCCTGGGACAGCTATGATTGGCCGCTAAGTGTGTGACATCCTCACAGGAAGGGGGTGGTGGCTGTCACCCAGGGCAGTAGTGGCATCAGATTATATCTGCAGGACACGTCCCTTAAATTATTAATAATGACTTGGGGCTAAATGGAAAATTCTATGATAAAATGAATGTGATTTCCAATTCTAGAGCCCAAAATGTAACGTGATATCCTGGAAAATATCCCGGAAAACGGTAAAACTTAGATCCGCGGGACGACAGATTGAGGTCACAGGACGACGAATTAGGAAAGAAGTCTGGGCCGGAGCCGAGGGGCTGGGAGAGGGGGATTAGACCCGCTACTACGGTACCGTGCTATACTACATGGTCTAAGCACTGCATGGCGGTAATAGAGCGCTGTATGGTACTAGATTACTGGGGACTGTATGGTGGTAATAGAGCGCTGTATGGTACTACATTACTAGGGACTGTATGGAGGTAATAGAGCGCTGTATGGTACTAGATTACTGGGGACTGTATGGAGGTAATAGAGCGCTGTATGGTACTACATTACTGGGGACTGTATGGAGGTAATAGAGTGCTGTATGGTACTAGATTACTGGGGACTGTATGGAGGTAATAGAGCGCTGTATGGTACTAGATTACCGGGGACTGTATGGAGGTAATAGAGCGCTGTACGGTACTACATTACTAGGGACTGTATGGAGGTAATAGAGCGCTGTATGGTACTAGATTACTGGGGACTGTATGGAGGTAATAGAGCGCTGTATGGTACTACATTACTAGGGACTGTATGGAGGTAATAGAGCGCTGTATGGTACTAGATTACTGGGGACTGTATGGAGGTAATAGAGCGCTGTATGGTACTAGATTACTGGGGACTGTATGGAGGTAATAGAGCGCTGTATGGTACTAGATTACTGGGGACTGTATGGAGGTAATAGAGCGCTGTATGGTACTAGATTACCGGGGACTGTATGGCGGTAATAGAGCGCTGTATGGTACTAGATTACCGGGGACTGTATGGCGGTAATAGAGCGCTGTATGGTACTAGATTACTGGGGACTGTATGGAGGTAATAGAGCGCTGTATGGTACTAGATTACTGGGGACTGTATGGAGGTAATAGAGCGCTGTATGGTACTAGATTACTGGGGACTGTATGGAGGTAATAGAGCGCTGTATGGTACTAGATTACTGGGGACTGTATGGAGGTAATAGAGCGCTGTATGGCACTAGATTACTGGGGACTGTATGGCGGTAATAGAGCGCTGTATGGTACTAGATTACTGGGGACTGTATGGCGGTAATAGAGCGCTGTATGGTACTAGATTACTGGGGACTGTATGGAGGTAATAGAGCGCTGTATGGTACTAGATTACTGGGGACTGTATGGAGGTAATAGAGCGCTGTATGGTACTAGATTACTGGGGACTGTATGGAGGTAATAGAGCGCTGTATGGTACTAGATTACTGGGACTGTATGCAGGTAATAGAGCGCTGTATGGTACTAGATTACCGGGGACTGTATGGCGGTAATAGAGCGCTGTATGGTACTAGATTACTGGGGACTGTATGGAGGTAATAGAGCGCTGTATGGTACTAGATTACTGGGGACTGTATGGAGGTAATAGAGCGCTGTATGGTACTAGATTACTGGGGACTGTATGGAGGTAATAGAGCGCTGTATGGTACTAGATTACTGGGGACTGTATGGAGGTAATAGAGCGCTGTATGGTACTAGATTACTGGGGACTGTATGCAGGTAATAGAGCGCTGTATGGTACTAGATTACCGGGGACTGTATGGAGGTAATAGAGCTCTGTATGGTACTAGATTACTGGGGACTGTATGGAGGTAATAGAGCGCTGTATGGTACTAGATTACTGGGGACTGTATGGAGGTAATAGAGCGCTGTATGGTACTAGATTACTGGGGACTGTATGGTGGTAATAGAGCGCTGTATGGTACTAGATTACTGGGGACTGTATGGAGGTAATAGAGCGCTGTATGGTACTAGATTACTGGGGACTGTATGGAGGTAATAGAGCGCTGTATGGTACTAGATTACTGGGGACTGTATGGAGGTAATAGAGCGCTGTATGGCACTAGATTACTGGGACTGTATGGAGGTAATAGAGCGCTGTATGGTACTAGATTACTGGGGACTGTATGGAGGTAATAGAGCGCTGTATGGTACTAGATTACTGGGGACTGTATGGTGGTAATAGAGCGCTGTATGGTACTAGATTACTGGGGACTGTATGGAGGTAATAGAGCGCTGTATGGTACTAGATTACTGGGGACTGTATGGAGGTAATAGAGCGCTGTATGGTACTAGATTACTGGGGACTGTATGGCGGTAATAGAGCGCTGTATGGTACTAGATTACTGGGGACTGTATGGAGGTAATAGAGCGCTGTATGGTACTAGATTACTGGGGACTGTATGGCGGTAATAGAGCGCTGTATGGTACTAGATTACTGGGGACTGTATGGGGGTAATAGAGCGCTGTATGGTACTAGATTACTGGGGACTGTATGGAGGTAATAGAGCGCTGTATGGTACTAGATTACTGGGGACTGTATGGAGGTAATAGAGCGCTGTATGGTACTAGATTACTGGGGACTGTATGGAGGTAATAGAGCGCTGTATGGTACTAGATTACTGGGGACTGTATGGAGGTAATAGAGCGCTGTATGGTACTAGATTACTGGGGACTGTATGGAGGTAATAGAGCGCTGTATGGTACTAGATTACTGGGGACTGTATGGCGGTAATAGAGCGCTGTATGGTACTAGATTACTGGGGACTGTATGGTGGTAATAGAGCGCTGTATGGTACTAGATTACTGGGGACTGTATGGAGGTAATAGAGCGCTGTATGGTACTAGATTACTGGGGACTGTATGGCGGTAATAGAGCGCTGTATGGTACTAGATTACTGGGGACTGTATGGAGGTAATAGAGCGCTGTATGGTACTAGATTACTGGGGACTGTATGGAGGTAATAGAGCGCTGTATGGTACTAGATTACTGGGGACTGTATGGAGGTAATAGAGCGCTGTATGGTACTAGATTACTGGGGACTGTATGGCGGTAATAGAGAGCTGTATGGTACTAGATTACTGGGGACTGTATGGAGGTAATAGAGCGCTGTATGGTACTAGATTACTGGGGACTGTATGGAGGTAATAGAGCGCTGTATGGTACTAGATTACTGGGGACTGTATGGCGGTAATAGAGCGCTGTATGGTACTAGATTACTGGGGACTGTATGGAGGTAATAGAGCGCTGTATGGTACTAGATTACTGGGGACTGTATGGTGGTAATAGAGCGCTGTATGGTACTAGATTACTGGGGACTGTATGGAGGTAATAGAGCGCTGTATGGTACTAGATTACTGGGGACTGTATGGCGGTAATAGAGCGCTGTATGGTACTA
This sequence comes from Engystomops pustulosus, assembly GCF_040894005.1. Lineage (NCBI taxonomy): Eukaryota > Metazoa > Chordata > Amphibia > Anura > Leptodactylidae > Engystomops > Engystomops pustulosus. The sequence goes on from NC_092415.1 coordinate 209,270,039, forward strand.
GATTACTGGGACTGTATGGAGGTAATAGAGCGCTGTATGGTACTAGATTACTGGGGACTGTATGGAGGTAATAGAGCGCTGTATGGTACTAGATTACTGGGACTGTATGGAGGTAATAGAGCGCTGTATGGTACTAGATTACTGGGGACTGTATGGAGGTAATAGAGCGCTGTATGGTACTAGATTACTGGGGACTGTATGGAGGTAATAGAGCGCTGTATGGTACTAGATTACTGGGGACTGTATGGAGGTAATAGAGCGCTGTATGGTACTAGATTACCGGGGACTGTATGGCGGTAATAGAGCGCTGTATGGTACTAGATTACTGGGGACTGTATGGAGGTAATAGAGCGCTGTATGGTACTAGATTACTGGGACTGTATGGAGGTAATAGAGCGCTGTATGGTACTAGATTACTGGGGACTATATGGAGGTAATAGAGCGCTGTATGGTACTAGATTACTGGGGACTGTATGGAGGTAATAGAGCGCTGTATGGTACTAGATTACTGGGGACTGTATGGAGGTAATAGAGCGCTGTATGGTACTAGATTACTGGGGACTGTATGGAGGTAATAGAGCGCTGTATGGTACTAGATTACCGGGGACTGTATGGCGGTAATAGAGCGCTGTATGGTACTAGATTACTGGGGACTGTATGGAGGTAATAGAGCGCTGTATGGTACTAGATTACTGGGGACTGTATGGCGGTAATAGAGCGCTGTATGGTACTAGATTACTGGGGACTGTATGGAGGTAATAGAGCGCTGTATGGTACTAGATTACTGGGGACTGTATGGAGGTAATAGAGCGCTGTATGGTACTAGATTACTGGGGACTGTATGGAGGTAATAGAGCGCTGTATGGTACTAGATTACTGGGGACTGTATGGCGGTAATAGAGCGCTGTATGGTACTAGATTACTGGGGACTGTATGGAGGTAATAGAGCGCTGTATGGTACTAGATTACCGGGGACTGTATGGCGGTAATAGAGCGCTGTATGGTACTAGATTACTGGGGACTGTATGGAGGTAATAGAGCGCTGTATGGTACTAGATTACTGGGGACTGTATGGAGGTAATAGAGCGCTGTATGGTACTAGATTACTGGGGACTGTATGGAGGTAATAGAGCGCTGTATGGTACTAGATTACTGGGGACTGTATGGAGGTAATAGAGCGCTGTATGGTACTAGATTACTGGGGACTGTATGGAGGTAATAGAGCGCTGTATGGTACTAGATTACTGGGGACTGTATGGGGGTAATAGAGCGCTGTATGGTACTAGATTACTGGGGACTGTATGGAGGTAATAGAGCGCTGTATGGTACTAGATTACTGGGGACTGTATGGAGGTAATAGAGCGCTGTATGGTACTAGATTACTGGGGACTGTATGGAGGTAATAGAGCGCTGTATGGTACTAGATTACTGGGGACTGTATGGAGGTAATAGAGCGCTGTATGGTACTAGATTACCGGGGACTGTATGGGGGTAATAGAGCGCTGTATGGTACTAGATTACTGGGGACTGTATGGAGGTAATAGAGCGCTGTATGGTACTAGATTACTGGGGACTGTATGGAGGTAATAGAGCGCTGTATGGTACTAGATTACTGGGGACTGTATGGAGGTAATAGAGCGCTGTATGGTACTAGATTACTGGGGACTGTATGGAGGTAATAGAGCGCTGTATGGTACTAGATTACCGGGGACTGTATGGGGGTAATAGAGCGCTTGTATCTATGTGAGTGTACACTATACACCATTGGGCAGCATTATTTGGCACTATAGAGGCAGTGATCACATGACTCGTGCACTTATGTGGTGGTCCTTAGGGGACTCCTTGTGGGAAGCACACGAGGTGGGGCTTAGGTGCCTCCGCTCTGGCCTCCCTATGGTGTAGACTTGAGGTGGTTTTTAGGGGCTATCACTGGTCTTTTTAAGAGAAACCGAAGGTGGTCCTTGGGGCCTGCGCTAGGACCTCCCTGTGTGACACATATGAGGCAACATTTAGGGACCTAAACTGGGTCCTCCTTGTGGGACTCGCATGAAAAGGAGGTGTTTGTCTTAACCAGCGAACCTACAAGGGACGACCCATGTGCCGTATCTCACTTCCCCATCTTCTGGTTAGACCTTATCCGCAGGACCCGGGGTCACAGGAGGTCCTGGTGGCTCCTCAGGTCTACAGGCCGCACACTTTGAAGCTCCTCACAGCTTACATGTGACCCGAGAGGAAGGAGATCTGGATATAATCAATGGCAGAGGATGTGGATACGAGCGCGGCCAGTCCCAAAATGTGAGCCCGGAAAATAACTCCAGTCCAGAGGCTGTAATTCATATCACATGAGGATGAAAGGAAGATATCAGCACTCCATCCATATCATCAGATGTATGGGGACCATATCCTTCTCCTCACCCCACCCTACAGCCTATCCATCACTAGAGAGCAGCGGTGCCATCACTGAGACTACAGCCTATCCATCACTAGAGAGCAGCGGTGCCATCACTGAGAATACAGCCTATCCATCACTAGAGAGCAGCGGTGCCATCACTGAGAATACAGCCTATCCATCACTAGAGAGCAGCGGTGCCATCACTGAGAATACAGCCTATCCATCACTAGAGAGCAGCGGTGTCATCACTGAGAATACAGCCTATCCATCACTAGAGAGCAGCGGTGTCATCACTGAGAATACAGCCTATCCATCACTAGAGAGCAGCGATGACATCACTGAGAATACAGCCTATCCATCACTAGAGAGCAGCGGTGTCATCACTGAGAATACAGCCTATCCATCACTAGAGAGCAGCGGTGCCATCACTGAGAATACAGCCTATCCATCACTAGAGAGCAGCGGTGCCATCACTGAGAATACAGCCTATCCATCACTAGAGAGCAGCGGCTCCATCACTGAGAATACAGCCTATCCATCACTAGAGAGCAGCGGATACATCACTGAGAATACAGCCTATCCATCACTAGAGAGCAGCGGTGACATCACTGAGAATACAGCCTATCCATCACTAGAGAGCAGCGGTGCCATCACTGAGAATACAGCCTATCCATCACTAGAGAGCAGCGGTGCCATCACTGAGAATACAGCCTATCCATCACTAGAGAGCAGCGGCTCCATCACTGAGAATACAGCCTATCCATCACTAGAGAGCAGCGGCTCCATCACTGAGAATACAGCCTATCCATCACTAGAGAGCAGCGGATACATCACTGAGAATACAGCCTATCCATCACTAGAGAGCAGCGGTGCCATCACTGAGAATACAGCCTATCCATCACTAGAGAGCAGCGGTGCCATCACTGAGAATACAGCCTATCCATCACTAGAGAGCAGCGGTGCCATCACTGAGAATACAGCCTATCCATCACTAGAGAGCAGCGGCGCCATCACTGAGAATACAGCCTATCCATCACTAGAGAGCAGCGGTGTCATCACTGAGAATACAGCCTATCCATCACTAGAGAGCAGCGGTGCCATCACTGAGAATACAGCCTATCCATCACTAGAGAGCAGCGGTGCCATCACTGAGAATACAGCCTATCCATCACTAGAGAGCAGCGGCTCCATCACTGAGAATACAGCCTATCCATCACTAGAGAGCAGCGGATACATCACTGAGAATACAGCCTATCCATCACTAGAGAGCAGCGGTGACATCACTGAGAATACAGCCTATCCATCACTAGAGAGCAGCGGTGCCATCACTGAGAATACAGCCTATCCATCACTAGAGAGCAGCGGTGCCATCACTGAGAATACAGCCTATCCATCACTAGAGAGCAGCGGCTCCATCACTGAGAATACAGCCTATCCATCACTAGAGAGCAGCGGCTCCATCACTGAGAATACAGCCTATCCATCACTAGAGAGCAGCGGATACATCACTGAGAATACAGCCTATCCATCACTAGAGAGCAGCGGTGCCATCACTGAGAATACAGCCTATCCATCACTAGAGAGCAGCGGTGCCATCACTGAGAATACAGCCTATCCATCACTAGAGAGCAGCGGTGCCATCACTGAGAATACAGCCTATCCATCACTAGAGAGCAGCGGCGCCATCACTGAGAATACAGCCTATCCATCACTAGAGAGCAGCGGCGCCATCACTGAGAATACAGCCTATCCATCACTAGAGAGCAGCGGCGCCATCACTGAGAATACAGCCTATCCATCACTAGAGAGCGGTGGTGCCATCACTGAGAATACAGCCTATCCATCACTAGAGAGCAGCGGCGCCATCACTGAGAATACAGCCTATCCATCACTAGAGAGCAGCGGTGCCATCACTGAGAATACAGCCTATCCCTCACTAGAGAGCAGCGGTGCCATCACTGAGAATACAGCCTATCCATCACTAGAGAGCAGCGGTGCCATCACTGAGAATACAGCCTATCCATCACTAGAGAGCAGCGGCTCCATCACTGAGAATACAGCCTATCCATCACTAGAGAGCAGCGGCTCCATCACTGAGAATACAGCCTATCCATCACTAGAGAGCAGCGGATACATCACTGAGAATACAGCCTATCCATCACTAGAGAGCAGCGGTGCCATCACTGAGAATACAGCCTATCCATCACTAGAGAGCAGCGGTGCCATCACTGAGAATACAGCCTATCCATCACTAGAGAGCAGCGGTGCCATCACTGAGAATACAGCCTATCCATCACTAGAGAGCAGCGGCGCCATCACTGAGAATACAGCCTATCCATCACTAGAGAGCAGCGGCGCCATCACTGAGAATACAGCCTATCCATCACTAGAGAGCAGCGGCGCCATCACTGAGAATACAGCCTATCCATCACTAGAGAGCAGCGGTGCCATCACTGAGAATACAGCCTATCCATCACTAGAGAGCAGCGGCGCCATCACTGAGAATACAGCCTATCCATCACTAGAGAGCAGCGGCGCCATCACTGAGAATACAGCCTATTCCTCACTCGAGAGCAGCGGCGTCATCACTGAGAATACAGCCTATCCATCACTAGAGAGCAGCGGTGCCATCACTGAGAATACAGCCTATCCATCACTAGAGAGCAGCGGTGCCATCACTGAGAATACAGCCTATCCATCACTAGAGAGCAGCGGTGCCATCACTGAGAATACAGCCTATCCATCACTAGAGAGCAGCGGTGCCATCACTAAGAATACGCCTATCCATCACTAGAGAGCAGCGGTGCCATCACTGAGAATACAGCCTATCCATCACTAGAGAGCAGCGGCGTCATCACTGAGAATACAGCCTATTAATCACTAGAGAGCAGCGGTGCCATCACTGAGAATACAGCCTATCCATCACTAGAGAGCAGCGGTGCCATCACTGAGAATACAGCCTATCCATCACTAGAGAGCAGCGGTGCCATCACTGAGAATACAGCCTATCCATCACTAGAGAGCAGCGGTGCCATCACTGAGAATACAGCCTATCCATCACTAGAGAGCAGCGGCGTCATCACTGAGAATACAGCCTATCCATCACTAGAGAGCAGCGGCGTCATCACTGAGAATACAGCCTATCCATCACTAGAGAGCAGCGGCGCCATCACTGAGAATACAGCCTATCCATCACTAGAGAGCAGCGGTGTCATCACTGAGAATAAAGCCTATCCATCACTAGAGAGCAGCGGTGCCATCACTGAGAATACAGCCTATACATCACTAGAGAGCAGCGGCGCCATCACTGAGAATACAGCCTATCCATCACTAGAGAGCAGCGGTGCCATCACTGAGAATACAGCCTATCCATCACTAGAGAGCAGCGGTGTCATCACTGAGAATACAGCCTATCCATCACTAGAGAGCAGCGGTGTCATCACTGAGAATACAGCCTATCCATCACTATAGAGCAGCGGCGCCATCACTGAGAATACAGCCTATCCATCACTAGAGAGCAGCGGTGACATCACTGAGAATACAGCCTATCCATCACTAGAGAGCAGCGGCGCCATCACTGAGAATACAGCCTATCCATCACTAGAGAGCAGCGGTGCCATCACTGAGAATACAGCCTATCCATCACTAGAGAGCAGCGGTGTCATCACTGAGAATACAGCCTATCCATCACTATAGAGCAGCGGTGCCATCACTGAGAATACAGCCTATCCATCACTAGAGAGCAGCGGTGTCATCACTGAGAATACAGCCTATCCATCACTAGAGAGCAGCGGCGCCATCACTGAGAATACAGCCTATCCATCACTATAGAGCAGCGGTGCCATCACTGAGAATACAGCCTATCCGTCACTAGAGAGCAGCGGTGTCATCACTGAGAATACAGCATATCCATCACTAGAGAGCAGCGGTGGCATCACTGAGAATACAGCCTATCCATCACTAGAGAGCAGCGGTGCCATCACTGAGAATACAGCCTATCCATCACTAGAGAGCAGCGGTGCCATCACTGAGAATACAGCCTATCCATCACTAGAGAGCAGCGGTGCCATCACTGAGAATACAGCCTATCCATCACTGAGAATACAGCCTATCCATCACTAGAGAGCAGCGGTGCCATCACTGAGAATACAGCCTATCCATCACTAGAGAGCAGCGGCGCCATCACTGAGAATACAGCCTATCCATCACTATAGAGCAGCGGTGCCATCACTGAGAATACAGCCTATCCATCACTAGAGAGCAGCGGTGCCATCACTGAGAATACAGCCTATCCATCACTAGAGAGCAGCGGTGCCATCACTGAGAATACAGCCTATATATCACTAGAGAGCAGCGGTGCCATCACTGAGAATACAGCCTATCCATCACTAGAGAGCAGCGGTGTCATCACTGAGAATACAGCCTATCCATCACTAGAGAGCAGCGGTGTCATCACTGAGAATACAGCCTATCCATCACTAGAGAGCAGCGGTGACATCACTGAGAATACAGCCTATCCATCACTAGAGAGCAGCGGTGTCATCACTGAGAATACAGCCTACCCATCACTAGAGAGCAGCGGTACATCACTGAGAATACAGCCTACCCATCACTAGAGAGCAGCGGTGTCATCACTGAGAATACAGCCTATCCATCACTAGAGAGCAGCGGTGCCATCACTGAGAATACAGCCTATCCATCGCTAGAGAGCAGCGGTGTCATCACTGAGAATACAGCCTATCCATCGCTAGAGAGCAGCGGTGTCATCACTGAGAATACAGCCTATCCATCGCTAGAGAGCAGCGGTGACATCACTGAGAATACAGCCTATCCATCACTAGAGAGCAGCGGCGCCATCACTGAGAATACAGCCTATCCATCACTAGAGAGCAGCGGTGTCATCACTGAGAATACAGCCTACCCATCACTAGAGAGCAGCGGTACATCACTGAGAATACAGCCTACCCATCACTAGAGAGCAGCGGTGCCATCACTGAGAATACAGCCTATCCATCGCTAGAGAGCAGCGGTGTCATCACTGAGAATACAGCCTATCCATCACTAGAGAGCAGCGGTGTCATCACTGAGAATACAGCCTATCCATCACTAGAGAGCAGCGGTGACATCACTGAGAATACAGCCTATCCATCACTAGAGAGCAGCGGCCCCATCACTGAGAATACAGCCTATCCATCACTAGAGAGCAGTGGTGCCATCACTGAGAATACAGCCTATCCATCACTAGAGAGCAGCGGTGACATCACTGAGAATACAGCCTATCCATCACTGAGAATACAGCCTATATATCACTAGAGAGCAGCGGTGCCATCACTGAGAATACAGCCTATCCCTCGCTAGAGAGCAACGGTGACATCACTGAGAATACAGCCTATCCATCACTAGAGAGCAGCAGTGCCATCACTGAGAATACAGCCTATCCATCACTAGAGAGCAGCGGTGCCATAGTTCCTACACATAGCAGACATTTCCGCTCCTCCAGCGTCAGTCTCCGGGTTCTGCCAGGAGATGTCAGAGACAGGAAATTCTTTCCATGTGAAGTAGAAGAATCTCCTGTGAGTCCAGAAGAAAAAGGAGAAATCTCAATGGAAAAAGTGATGGAAATAAGTAACGAATGTTCTTACTCCCTGTTTCATCTGAGCAGCAGCACAGAGTATTTCAGCAGAGCACATGCTACATTATGTTACAATGTTATGATTACAGAAGAAAGATCCTGGGTCTGGATTTATAATGTATTACAGGCCGTCCCCGGGATAGGAACAGGATGGGTTCTTTAGGTTTCTACTTAAGCTGAATTTGTTTGTAAGTCAGAACTGGTATATTTTATAATTGTAACTCCCGATTTAAAGATTTTTTTTTGTCCCAGTGGCAATTGGATTTTGTGCTGACATGGGAACAAGGATGATCAATAAAGCTTCATTACAGACACCTTACAGCTGATCAGTGCAGCCTGGGACAATAGTAACATCCAGAGAGGTCACCAGAGGTCACAGGGGGCAGAGTTCCGTGTGTAGCTAGGGGTCGTTTGTAAGACGGGACTAACGGTAAGTCTGTTATATCCTAAAATATATAGAAACATCATCTACCAACCATCCACGTGGCAGCGCTGTACTGATACACAGGAGCAAATCTACTGCTGTGATTCATTATCCTCTGACAAACTGTACAAACACCTGGAATTTATAATCAGTGATCTGACTGCACAGTACTACTTCTCCTGTATATATACAGTGCACAGTACTACTTCTCCTGTATATATACAGTGCACAGTACTACTTCTCCTGTATATATATACAGTGCACAGTACTACTTCTCCTGTATATATACAGTGCACAGTACTACTTCTCCTGTATATATACAGTGCACAGTACTACTTCTCCTGTATATATACAGTGCACAGTACTACTTCTCCTGTATATATACAGTGCACAGTACTACTTCTCCTGTATATATATACAGTGCACAGTACTACTTCTCCTGTATATATATACAGTGCACAGTACTACTTCTCCTGTATATATACAGTGCACAGTACTACTTCTCCTGTATATATACAGTGCACAGTACTACTTCTCCTGTATATATACAGTGCACAGTACTACTTCTCCTGTATATATATACAGTGCACAGTACTACTTCTCCTGTATATATATACAGTGCACAGTACTACTTCTCCTGTATATATACAGTGCACAGTACTACTTCTCCTGTATATATACAGTGCACAGTACTACTTCTCCTGTATATATACAGTGCACAGTACTACTTCTCCTGTATATATACAGTGCACAGTACTACTTCTCCTGTATATATATACAGTGCACAGTACTACTTCTCCTGTATATATATACAGTGCACAGTACTACTTCTACTGTATATATACAGTGCACAGTACTACTTCTCTTGTATATATATACAGTGCACAGTACTACTTCTCCTGTATATATACAGTGCACAGTACTACTTCTCCTGTATATATATACAGTGCACAGTACTACTTCTCCTGTATATATATACAGTGCACAGTACTACTTCTCCTGTATATATACAGTGCACAGTACTACTTCTCCTGTATATATACAGTGCACAGTACTACTTCTCCTGTATATATATACAGTGCACAGTACTACTTCTCCTGTATATATATACAGTGCACAGTACTACTTCTCCTGTATATATATACAGTGCACAGTACTACTTCCTCTGTATATGGGACGGTGCACAGTACTACTTCTCCTGTTTATATACAGTGCACAGTACTACTTCCTCTGTATATGGGACGGTGCACAGTACTACTTCTCCTGTATATATATATACAGTGCACAGTACTACTTCTCCTGTATATATACAGTGCACAGTACTACTTCTCCTGTATATATACACAGTGCACAGTACTACTTCTCCTGTATATATACAGTGCACAGTACTACTTCTCCTGTATATATATACAGTGCACAGTACTACTTCTCCTGTATATATATACAGTGCACAGTACTACTTCTCCTGTATATATATACAGTGCACAGTACTACTTCCTCTGTATATGGGACGGTGCACAGTACTACTTCTCCTGTTTATATACAGTGCACAGTACTACTTCCTCTGTATATGGGACGGTGCACAGTACTACTTCTCCTGTATATATACAGTGCACAGTACTACTTCTCCTGTATATGGGACGGTGCACAGTACTACTTCTCCTGTATATATACGGTGCACAGTACTACTTCTCCTGTATATAAACAGTGCACAGTACTACTTCCTCTGTATATGGGACGGTGCACAGTACTACTTCTCCTGTATATACAGTGCACAGTACTACTTCTCCTGTATATATACACAGTGCACAGTACTACTTCTCCTGTGTATATACAGTGCACAGTACTACTTCTCCTGTATATGGGACGGTGCACAGTACTACTTCTCCTGTATATATACGGTGCACAGTACTACTTCTCCTGTATATATACAGTGCACAGTACTACTTCCTCTGTATATGGGACGGTGCACAGTACTACTTCTCCTGTATATACAGTGCACAGTACTACTTCTCCTGTATATATACACAGTGCACAGTACTACTTCTCCTGTGTATATACAGTGCACAGTACTACTTCTCCTGTATATATACAGTGCACAGTACTACTTCTCCTGTATATATACAGTGCACAGTACTACTTCTCCTGTATATACACAGTGCACAGTACTACTTCTCCTGTATATATACAGTGCACAGTACTACTTCTCCTGTATATGGGACGGTGCACAGTACTACTTCTCCTGTATATATATATAGTGCACAGTACTACTTCTCCTGTATATATACACAGTGCACAGTACTACTTCTCCTGTATATATATACAGTGCACAGTACTACTTCTCCTGTATATATACGGTGCACAGTGCTACTTCTCCTGTATATATACAGTGCACAGTACTACTTCCTCTGTATATGGGACGGTGCACAGTACTACTTCTCCTGTATATATACAGTGCACAGTACTACTTCTCCTGTATATATGGGCAGTGCACAGTACTACTTCTCCTGTGTATATATACAGTGCACAGTACTACTTCTCCTGTGTATATATACAGTGCACAGTACTACTTCTCCTGTATATATATACAGTGCACAGTACTACTTCTCCTGTGTATATATACAGTGCACAGTACTACTTCTCCTGTATATATACAGTGCACAGTACTACTTCCTCTGTATATGGGACGGTGCACAGTACTACTTCTCCTGTATATATACAGTGCACAGTACTACTTCTCCTGTATATATGGGCAGTGCACAGTACTACTTCTCCTGTATATATACACAGTGCACAGTACTACTTCTCCTGTGTATATATACAGTGCACAGTACTACTTCTCCTGTATATATATACAGTGCACAGTACTACTTCTCCTGTATATATATACAGTGCACAGTACTACTTCTCCTGTATATATGTACAGTGCACAGTACTACTTCTCCTGTATATATGTACAGTGCACAGTACTACTTCTCCTGTATATATACAGTGCACAGTACTACTTCTCCTGTATATATATACAGTGCACAGTACTACTTCTCCTGTGTATATATACAGTGCACAGTACTACTTCTCCTGTATAAATGGGCAGTGCACAGTACTACTTCTCCTGTATATATGGACAGTGCACAGTACTACTTCTCCTGTATATATATACAGTGCACAGTACTACTTCTCCTGTATATATACAGTGCACAGTACTACTTCTCCTGTATATATACAGTGCACAGTACTACTTCTCCTGTATATATGGGCAGTGCACAGTACTACTTCTCCTGTATATATACACAGTGCACAGTACTACTTCTCCTGTGTATATATACAGTGCACAGTACTACTTCTCCTGTATATATATACAGTGCACAGTACTACTTCTCCTGTATATATATACAGTGCACAGTACTACTTCTCCTGTATATATGTACAGTGCACAGTACTACTTCTCCTGTATATATGTACAGTGCACAGTACTACTTCTCCTGTATATGCAGTGCACAGTACTACTTCTCTTTTCCTGTATAGACTGAGTTAGAATGTCTGGGGCTGATCTCTGGTTACGTTATGTTGGCTGTTACCTGCAGAAGGCGCCGGTGTTCTCCACGATGTAGCACTGGCCCCCGTTGTAGCAGTAGGTGGGGTAGATGTCGCAGAGGGAGCGGCAGGAGTTGTTGCGTCTGATGTAGCCGCTTCTGCACTCGGTGCTGTTCTCCTGCGTCCCTGACAGGCTGTGCGTGTGGTCCTCATGGATGTCCGGGTGGGACTTGGGTGACAGATCTCCATGGAAGAAGACGTCTTGTCTCCCAGTCGGCTTTGTATCAACCCCTAGAGTCTGTATATTTGGGGTCAAGGTGGCCGCCTTAGGGATGTCGCCCACTCCCCTCGCAGTGATGTCATCATCATCATCCGCTTCCTCAAGGTCGTCGTCATCATCATCCTCAATGCCCACATCTTCATATCCGTCTGCATAAAAAGAGGGGGTGGGGTAGAAGTATGTGTCATCAAAAGGTGCAAAGTCCTCGTAATGGAGCGTCTTGTGCCACGGTGAAATTTTATCATGACTGGACTTGGTCGAGTCCCCACCGGCAAAGGGCGACCCCGGAAAATGAGGGAACGTCCAGTGGTCCTCTATATCAGAACGCTCATGATAGTCTAAGTCTAGCAGGTCAGACGGGGGTTCCGAGGGTCTTGGTGCTCCAATATGGGGGATGCTGGTGGAGGACAACTCTTCTTGGGGTTTTTCGGTCATCAGTGGCTGCTCAGTACCCCTCTGGGCTTCCAAGTCATCTAAATTTTTCTCCAAATCTTGTCCCTGAGATTTCCCCGTCTCAAAACTGACTTCCTTCTCCGACACGTGAGAGCTGTGGAGATCAGAATCGGATGTGGGCTGAAGGACGGTCTCTCTGGACACTTGGAGGAGATGGTCGACCTCGGCAGAGTTTGGGCTGATGGCCTTTTCCGTGATTTGTGGAGTGATGTCGCTGGTCGTAGATGACTGGGAAGGAGTAAAAGTCTCCAGGTCCAAAAGGTCCATTTCAGATCCAGAACGTGTGATTTGACCTGAAGGGGGTTTCACATGAGGGTCACCACTTCCAGAATCTTCTTGGCTCTCAGTCGTTGAAGGTCTATCGCCTTTGACCAAACTTTTTCTAAAGTTAAAGTCAATGGTACCTTGACCGAGAGGCCACGCCAAGTCGGTCACCGACTCCACATCATCCTCGGACAGCAAGGACCTGGAAGGAGGCTTCTCATTGTAGGTTTCCACCCCGCAGCCGACACAAACCAATGATTCGTTGTTCTCTGCCTTTACTACAACAGACTGAAGGTTTGAAGGACCTTCCGTAGAGGATACCACCATGGGTTGGCCAGCAGGAACCATAGAAGACACCTCACCTCCCTTAGAGGCAATGGGTGGGGATGGGGGCTGATTTTGAGATTTTTTGGACCTACCATGTCCCCAGGATTTATTGTCTACCTGTGTGTCCTCCCCTCGAGATCTTAGTAGTCGAGCTGATGACTTGTCGACGTCTAACACCCCTTTCTGAAGAAGAGAACGAAGGACCTCAGCGGCCGACTCGACATTAAGGCTCAGACTTCCATTTTTCTTATCTAAAATGAGAAAAAAATGAAAAATTTGTCACTGGAGGATGATGGTTGGTAGTGACCAGTCATGTTCTACGGAAGCGCTGAGGAAATATCTAATATGCCTTCAATCCTTGACAACCAACCAACCAGGAGAAGACATTCCCCCCCCCCCCCCCAAAGGGGGGGACTCAGCCTTCAGCCATATTGTAAAGATCTCTGAAATATAGGTCATGTGAATTGCTCTGTATGCTAATGAGACACAACAATGTGTGGCCTCTCTTAAAGAGACAGTGACCTCCCTGTTCCCATTGCTGATGGCCGGAGCGGTGCCTCACACCCGGCAGCTCAGCTACAAAAGTAAAAGGCAAAACCTTGGATGGAATAAAAACTATGAAGGTAATAAAGGAGGAGGGGTATATAGTTCTTGGGGTAGGTTCACAAGCAGCAGAATTACTGAGTAAAGTTATTTCTTTAAATTAGCTGAAAGGAGGAAAAGGGCCACAATGTGAGGGGGTGGAAGGGGCCACAATATGAGGGGGCAGGAGGAGAGGGGCCACAATATGAGGGGGCAGGAGCAGAGGGGCCACAATATGAGGGGGCAGGAGCAGAGGGGCCACAATATGAGGGGGCAGGAGCAGAGGGGCCACAATATGAGGGGGCAGGAGCAGAGGGGCCACAATATGAGGGGGCAGGAGCAGAGGGGCCACAATATGAGGGGGCAGGAGCAGAGGGGCCACAATATGAGGGGGCAGGAGCAGAGGGGCCACAATATGAGGGGGAGGAGCAGAGGGGCCACAATATGAGGAGGCAGGAGGAGAGGGGCCATAATATGAGGGGGAGGAGCAGAGGTGCCATAATATGAGGGGGGAGGAGCAGAGGGGCCATAATATGAGGGGGGAGGAGCAGAGGGGCCACAATATGAGGGGAAGGAGAAGTGGGGCCACAATATGAGGAGAAGGGCCACAATATGAGGGTGAGGAGTAGAGGGGCCACAATATGAGGGGGCAGGGGGAGAGGGACCACAATATGAGTGGGAGGAGGAGAGGGGCCACAATATGAGGAGGAGATGAGAGAGGCCACAACATGAGGAGGAAAGAGGCCACAATATGAGGGGAAGATGAGAGGGGCCACAATAGGAGGAGGAGATGAGAGGGGATACAATATGAGGAGGAGATGAGAGGGGCCACAATATGAGGGGGAGATTAGAGGGGATACAATATGAGGAGGAGATGAGAGGGGATACAATATGAGGGGGAGATGAGAGACCACAATATGAGGGGAGATGAGAGGGGATACGATATGAGGGGAGATGAGAGGCCACAATATGAGGGGAGATGAGAGGGGCCACAATATGAGTGGGAGGAGGAGAGGGGCCACAATATGAGGAGGAGATGAGAGAGGCCACAACATGAGGAGGAAAGAGGCCACAATATGAGGGGGAGATGAGAGGGGCCACAATAGGAGGAGGAGATGAGAGGGGATACAATATGAGGAGGAGATGAGAGGGGCCACAATATGAGGGGGAGATTAGAGGGGATACAATATGAGGAGGAGATGAGAGGGGATACAATATGAGGGGGAGATGAGAGACCACAATATGAGGGGAGATGAGAGGGGATACGATATGAGGGGAGATGAGAGGCCACAATATGAGGGGAGATGAGAGGGGCCACAATATGAGAGGGAAATGAGAGACCACGATATGAGGGGAGATGAGAGGGGATACAATATGAGGGGAGATGAGAGGGGATACAATATGAGGGGAGATGAGAGGGGATACAATATGAGGGGGAGATGAGAGACCACAATATGAGGGGGAGATGAGAGACCACAATTTGAGGGGAGATGAGAGGGGCCACAATATGAGAGGGAAATGAGAGACCAAGATATGAGGGGAGATGAGAGGGGATACAATATGAGGGGAGATGAGAGACCACAATATGAGGGGGAGATGAGAGGGGCCACAATATGAGGGGGGATGAGAGGGGCCACAATATGAGGGGGAGATTAGAGGGGATACAATATGAGGAGGAGATGAGAGGGGATACAATATGAGGGGGAGATGAGAGACCACAATATGAGGGGAGATGAGAGGGGATACGATATGAGGGGAGATGAGAGGGGATACAATATGAGGGGGAGATGAGAGACCACAATATGAGGGGAGATGAGAGGGGCCACAATATGAGAGGGAAATGAGAGACCACGATATGAGGGGAGATGAGAGGGGATATAATATGAGGGGAGATGAGAGGGGATACAATATGAGGGGAGATGAGAGACCACAATATGAGGGGGAGATGAGAGACCACAATATGAGGGGAGATGAGAGGGGATACAATATGAGGGGGGGATGAGAGGGGATACAATATGAGGGGGGGATGAGAGGGGATACAATATGAGGGGGGATGAGAGGGGATACAATATGAGGGGGGGATGAGAGGGGCCACAATATGAGAGGGAGATGAGAGGGGATACAATATGAGGGGGAGATGAGAGACCATGATATGAGGAGGAAAGAGGCCACAATATGAGGGGGAGATGAGAGGCCACAATATGAGGGGGAGATGAGAGGGGATACAATATGAGGGGGAGATGAGAGGGGCCACAATATGAGGGGGAGATGAGAGGCCACAATATGAGGGGGAGGAGGAAAGGGACCACAGTGTGAGAACATGGAAGGATGAGGAGCGGATAGAGGCCACGATGTGAGAGGGAGGAGAGGGACCACGATGTGATGCTGAGGAGGATTAGAAAGGGGGCAACACTGACAACTAGGAGTGAGAGGATCCATGAGTTGGAGTAAGATATAGGGGGGTGGAATGATGGGAACACTAGAAGATAACCAGGATGGGGAGAGGGGTCCGCCTACACTAGGGTCACCAGTCTATAGGCTCAGGTTGTGTGATCTTCTATGTGTCAGGATCGCAGCGCTATATGTTCCTCTGCTCCTTCCTCCTCCTCCTCTTCAAGGATTCCAGGAAATGCTGAAGACCTCAAAATAAGTAACATCTCAGGGTCATTGTCACCAGTGAGGACGGTGGCTGAGAGGGTCCAAACGCTGCAGACTATGGCGACTGGCTATGGTAATGTAGAAGGCGACACCTGACTGATACAGGATATAGGAGCGGATGTCACGGCTCCACCCCCAAATAACATCAGGCGTTACAATGTTTCATGTCCTAGAAATGTTTTCCACCTGACAATGAACCCACAAATCCTGCACCATAAGGGGGTCCCGCCAGGCAAAGGGGTAGTCACAGTGAGAATAGGTGGTGAATGTGAGGTCTCCCACCCCCGGGGGAAGAGGATGAGTGGAGAGCGGCCATGCAAGCCAGATATATGATGATCCACCTGTATGGGTCTGTGATGGATACGAGTGTATACAGCGCCCCCACCCCCGAGGAGCCCCCACCTGTATGGGTCTGTGATGGATACTAGTGTATAGAGCGCCCCCCACCCCCGAGGAGCCCCCACCTGTATGGGTCTGTGATAGATACTAGTGTATAGAGCGCCCCCCACCCCCGAGGAGCCCCCACCTGTATGGGTCTGTGATGGATACTAGTGTATACAGAGCCCCCCACCCCCGAGGAGCCCCCACCTGTATGGGTCTGTGATGGATACTAGTGTATACAGAGCCCCCCACCCCCGAGGAGCCCCCACCTGTATGGGTCTGTGATGGATAGTAGTGTATACAGCGCCCCCCACCCCCGAGGAGCCCCCACCTGTATGGGTCTGTGATGGATACTAGTGTATACAGCGCCCCCCCACCCCCGAGGAGCCCCCACCTGTATGGGTCTGTGATGGATACTAGTGTATACAGAGCCCCCCACCCCCGAGGAGCCCCCACCTGTATGGGTCTGTGATAGATACTAGTGTATACAGCGCACCCACCCCCGAGGAGCCCCCACCTGTATGGCTCTGTGATGGATACTAGTGTATACAGAGCCCCCACCCCCGAGGAGCCCCCACCTGTATGGGTCTGTGATGGATACTAGTGTATACAGAGCCCCCCACCCCCGAGGAGCCCCCACCTGTATGGGTCTGTGATGGATACTAGTGTATACAGAGCCCCCACCCCCGAGGAGCCCCCACCTGTATGGGTCTGTGATGGATACTAGTGTATACAGCGCCCCCCCACCCCCGAGGAGCCCCCACCTGTATGGGTCTGTGATGGATACTAGTGTATACAGAGCCCCCCACCCCCGAGGAGCCCCCACCTGTATGGGTCTGTGATAGATACTAGTGTATACAGCGCACCCACCCCCGAGGAGCCCCCACCTGTATGGCTCTGTGATGGATACTAGTGTATACAGCGCCCCCACCCCCGAGGAGCCCCCACCTGTATGGGTCTGTGATGGATAGTAGTGTACACAGTGCCCCCACCACCGAGGAGCCCCCACCTGTATGGCTCTGTGATGGATACTAGTGTATACAGCTCCCCCCACCCCCCGAGGAGCCCCCACCTGTATGGGTCTGTGATGGATACTAGTGTATACAGCGCCCCCCACCCCCGAGGAGCCCCCACCTGTATGGGCATGTGATGGATAGTAGTGTATACAGCACCCCCCACCCCCGGGAGCCCCCACCTGTATGGGCATGTGATGGATACTAGTGTATACAGAGCCCCCCACCCCCGAGGAGCCCCCACCTGTATGGGTCTGTGATGGATAGTAGTGTATACAGCGCCCCCCACCCCTAAGAAGCCCCCACCTGTATGGCTCTGTGATGGATACTAGTGTATACAGCGCCCCCCACCCCCGAGGAGCCCCCACCTGTATGGGTCTGTGATGGATACTGGTGTATACAGCGCCCCCAACCCCCGAGGAGCCCCCACCTGTATGGGTCTGTGATGGATACTAGTGTATACAGGGACCCCAACCCCCGAGGAGCCCCCACCTGTATGGGTCTGTGATGGATACTAGTGTATACAACGCCCCCCACCCCCGAGGAGCCCCCACCTGTATGGGTCTGTGATGGATAGTAGTGTATACAGCGCCCCCCACCCCTAAGAAGCCCCCACCTGTATGGGTCTGTGATGGATAGTAGTGTATACAGCACCCCCCACCCCCGGGAGCCCCCACCTGTATGGGCATGTGATGGATAGTAGTGTATACAGCACCCCCCACCCCCGAGGAGCCCGCACCTGTATGGGTCTGTGATGGATACTAGTGTATACAGAGCCCCCCACCCCCGAGGAGCCCCCACCTGTATGGGTCTGTGATGGATACTAGTGTATACAGAGCCCCCCACCCCCGAGGAGCCCCCACCTGTATGGGTCTGTGATGGATACTAGTGTATACAGAGCCCCCACCCCCGAGGAGCCCCCACCTGTATCGGTCTGTGATGGATACTAGTGTACACAGTGCCCCCACCACCGAGGAGCCCCCACCTGTATGGGTCTGTGATGGATACTAGTGTATACAGCGCCCCCCACCCCCGAGGAGCCCCCACCTGTATGGGTCTGTGATGGATACTAGTGTATACAGCTCCCCCCACCCCCGAGGAGCCCCCACCTGTATGGGTCTGTGATGGATACTAGTGTATACAGAGCCCCCCACCCCCGAGGAGCCCCCACCTGTATGGGTCTGTGATGGATATTAGTGTATACAGTGCCCCCCACCCCCGAGGAGCCCCCACCTGTATGGGTCTGTGATGGATACTAGTGTATACAGCGCCCCCCACCCCTGAGGAGCCCCCACCTGTATGGGTCTGTGATGGATACTAGTGTATACAGCGCCCCCCACCCCTGAGGAGCCCCCACCTGTATGGGTCTGTGATGGATATTAGTGTATACAGCGCCCCCCACCCCCGAGGAGCCCCCACCTGTATGGGTCTGTGATGGATACTATGTATACAGCGCCCCTCACCCCCGAGGAGCCCCCACCTGTATGGTTCTGTGATGGATACTATGTATACAGCGCCCCTCACCCTCGAGGAGCCCCCACCTGTATGGGTCTGTGATGGATACTAGTGTATACAGCACCCCCCACCCCCGAGGAGCCCCCACCTGTATGGGTCTGTGATGGATACTAGTGTATACAGCGCCCCCTACCCCCGAGGAGCCCCCACCTGTATGGTTCTGTGATGGATACTATGTATACAGCGCCCCTCACCCCCGAGGAGCCCCCACCTGTATGGGTCTGTGATGGATACTAGTGTATACAGCGCACCCACCCCCGAGGAGCCCCCACCTGTATGGGTCTGTGATGGATAGTAGTGTATACAGTGCCCCCACACCCGAGGAGCCCCCACCTGTATGGGTCTGTGATGGATACTAGTGTATACAGCGCCCCCCACCCCCGAGGAGCCCCCACCTGTATGGGTCTGTGATGGATAGTAGTGTATACAGTGCCCCCACACCCGAGGAGCCCCCACCTGTATGGGTCTGTGATGGATACTAGTGTATACAGCGCCCCCCACCCCTGAGGAGCCCCCACCTGTATGGGTCTGTGATGGATACTAGTGTATACAGCGCCCCCCACCCCCGAGGAGCCCCCACCTGTATGGCTCTGTGATGGATACTATGTATACAGCGCCCCTCACCCCCGAGGAGCCCCCACCTGTATGGGTCTGTGATGGATACTATGTATACAGCGCCCCTCACCCCCGAGGAGCCCCCACCTGTATGGCTCTGTGATGGATACTATGTATACAGCGCCCCTCACCCCCGAGGAGCCCCCACCTGTATGGGTCTGTGATGGATACTAGTATATACAGAGCCCCCCACCCCCGAGGAGCCCCCACCTGTATGGGTCTGTGATGGATACTAGTGTATACAGAGCCCCCACCCCCGAGGAGCCCCCACCTGTATGGGTCTGTGATGGATACTAGTGTATACAGCACCCCCCACCCCCGAGGAGCCCCCACCTGTATAGGTCTGTGATGGATACTAGTGTATACAACGCCCCCCACCCCCGAGGAGCCCCCACCTGTATGGGTCTGTGATGGATACTAGTGTATACAGCTCCCCCCACCCCCGAGGAGCCCCCACCTGTATGGGTCTGTGATGGATACTAGTGTATACAACGCCCCCCACCCCCGAGGAGCCCCCACCTGTATGGGTCTGTGATGGATACTAGTGTATACAGAGCCCCCCACCCCCGAGGAGCCCCCACCTGTATGGGTCTGTGATGGATACTAGTATATACAGCGCCCCTCACCCCCGGGAGCCCCCACCTGTATGGGTCTGTGATGGATACTAGTGTATACAGAGCCCCCACCCCCGAGGAGCCCCCACCTGTATGGGTCTGTGATGGATACTATGCATACAGAGCCCCCACCCCCGAGGAGCCCCCACCTGTATGGGTCTGTGATGGATACTAGTGTATACAGAGCCCCCCACCCCCGAGGAGCCCCCACCTGTATGGGTCTGTGATGGATACTAGTGTATACAGCGCCCCCCACCCCCGAGGAGCCCCCACCTGTATGGGTCTGTGATGGATACTAGTGTATACAGCGCCCCCCACCCCCGAGGAGCCCCCACCTGTATGGGTCTGTGATGGATACTAGTGTATACAGCGCCCCCCACCCCCGAGGAGCCCCCACCTGTATGGGTCTGTGATGGATACTAGTGTATACAGCGCCCCCCACCCCTGAGGAGCCCCCACCTGTATGGGTCTGTGATGGATACTAGTGTACACAGCGCTGGGCGTATCAGCCATGCAGGGCACGTGTCACCCCCTATACATCACTGACCATGTGATGTACGCCGTCTGCCTAGTTACTAGGGTCTGCGCTGCCCCCCAGGACCCCTCCCCTGTCTGTGATGATCTATGAAAAATTAGCTCCATGATCGCAACCAAGCGCAATCTTACAATGGGGGGGGGGGGGGTACACTGGGGAGATGGGAGGGGGCGACCCAATTCCTGTACATTCTCCCTCCTGCCCCCATCCATACAGAGCAGGAATAATGCATGAACATTAAGGGTCCGTACGGTGCCCCCCACCACCCGGCTGCCATGTCTGGAGCTCATTAACCCTTCCTATCCCATGTGAGCCGATGCATGAAGGCTCGAGCCGTGTTGCTAGGGGCTTGTGGAAAGATCTGAGCGCTGTGTCTGACACCCCCCACCCCAGCAGCGCTGTGCCCACCACCACAGCCGCCTGCAATGCCCAGCAGCATGGAGAGAGCAAAATCACAAGCCCAAATATATGTGCCCCCACAGTGCCTCCTGCCCCCACAGGTGCCCCCCAGCCTCCTGCCCCCACAGGTGCCCCCAGCCTCCTGCACACACAGTGCCCCCACCCTCCTGCCCTCACAGTGCCCCCAGCCTCCTGCCCTCACAAGTGCCTCCAGCCTCCTGCCCCCACAGTGCCCCAGCCTCCTGCCCCCACAAGTGCCCCCAGCCTCCTGCCCCCACAAGTGCCCCCAGCCTCCTGCCCCCACAAGTGCCCCCAGCCTCAGGTGCCCTGGCACAGGTGATGGCCACCTACCTCCTGCGCTGCCCTGGATGAGCAGGGAGCAGAGCACCAGGCTCCAGCACTGCAGCCACGAGTCCATTGTGAGCGATTGCTGCAGAGGGTCTGTGTCCTGGGGGGCTGCTGCGCTGCTTGTGGGGGGATTCAGCCCCAGATGTGTTGTATGAGCGCTCGGCTGTGCGCAGGGACAGGCTGGGGGGACATGCTGAGGATGCCAGTCCTGCTCTGCAGCTCCCAGCTCTGTGTAATACTGATACAGGAGGAGGAGGAGGGGAAGGATGGAGGGGAGGGGGCTGCAGGCTGCAGGGGGGCTGAGGACCACTCACTCACACACTACTATAATACACTGCACCACAGGGGGCGACACTGGGCCCGCCACACACCTGCACCTGCTAGCACTGCAGCATTAGGGCACCGGACTACTACCCCCAGCACAGGACTACTACCACCAGCACTAGACTGTCACCACCAGCACAGGACTACTACCCCCAGCACAGGACTACTACCCCCAGCACAGGGCTACTAACCCCAGCACAGGGCTACTACCCCCAGCACTAGACTGTCACCACCAGCACAGAACTACTACCCCCAGCACAGGACTACTACCCCCAGCACAGGACTACTACCCCCAGCACAGGACTACTACCACCAGCACTAGACTGTCACCACCAGCACAGAACTACTACCCCCAGCACAGGACTACTACCCCAGCACAGGACTACTACCCCCAGCACAGGACTACTACCCCCAGCACAGGACTACTACCCCCAGCACTAGACTGTCACCACCAGCACAGGGCTACTACCCCCAGCACAGGACTACTACCCCCAGCACAGGGCTACTACCCCCAGCACAGGACTACTACCCCCAGCACTAGACTGTCACCACCAGCACAGGGCTTCTACCCCCAGCACAGGACTACTACCCCCAGCACAGGGCTTCTACCCCCAGCACAGGACTACTACCCCCAGCACAGGGCTACTACCCCCAGCACAGGACTACTACCCCCAGCACTAGACTGTCACCACCAGCACAGGACTACTACCCCCAGCACAGGGCTTCTACCCCCAGCACAGGACTACTACCCCCAGCACAGGGCTACTACCCCCAGCACAGGACTACTACCCCCAGCACCGGACTACTACCCCCAGCACAGGGCTACTACCCCCAGCACAGGACTACTACCCCCAGCACAGGGCTACTACCCCCAGCACAGGACTACTACCCCCAGCACCGGACTACTACCCCCAGCACAGGACTACTACCCCCAGCACTAGACTGTCACCACCAGCACAGAACTACTACCCCCAGCACAGGACTACTACCCCCAGCACAGGGCTACTACCCCCAGCACAGGACTACTACCCCCAGCACAGGACTACTACCACCAGCACTAGACTGTCACCACCAGCACAGAACTACTACCCCCAGCACAGGACTACTACCCCCAGCACAGGGCTACTACCCCCAGCACAGGACTACTACCCCCAGCACTAGACTGTCACCACCAGCACAGGGCTACTACCCCCAGCACAGGGCTACTACCCCCAGCACAGGACTACTACCCCCAGCACAGGACTACTACCCCCAGCACTAGACTGTCACCACCAGCACAGGGCTAGTACCCCCAGCACAGGACTACTACCCTCAGCACAGGGCTACTACCCCCAGCACATGACTACTACCACCAGCACAGGACTACTACCCCCAGCACTAGACTGTCACCACCAGCACAGGGCTACTACCCCCAGCACAGAACTACTACCCCAGCAAAGGACTACTACCCCAGCACAGGACTACTACCCCCAGCACAGGGCTACTACCCCCAGCACAGGGCTACTATCCCCAGCACTAGACTGTCACCACCAGCACTAGACTGTCACCCCCAGCACAGGACTACTACCCCCAGCACATGACTACTACCAACAGCACAGGACTACTACCCCCAGCACTAGACTGTCACCACCAGCACAGGGCTACTACCCCCAGCACAGGGCTACTACCCCCAGCACAGGACTACTACCCCAGCACAGGACTACTACCCCAGCACAGGACTACTACCCCCAGCACAGGGCTACTACCCCCAGCACAGGGCTACTACCCCCAGCACAGGGCTACTACCCCCAGCACAGGACTACTACCCCCAGCACAGGACTACTACCACCAGCACTAGACTGTCACCACCAGCACAGAACTACTACCCCAAGCACAGGACTACTACCCCCAGCACAGGGCTACTACCCCCAGCACAGGACTACTACCCCCAGCACTAGACTGTCACCACCAGCACAGGGCTACTACCCCCAGCACAGGGCTACTACCCCCAGCACAGGACTACTACCCCCAGCACAGGACTACTACCCCCAGCACTAGACTGTCACCACCAGCACAGGACTACTACCCCCAGCACTAGACTGTAACCACCAGCACAGGGCTAGTACCCCCAGCACAGGACTACTACCCCCAGCACAGGGCTACTACCCCCAGCACATGACTACTACCACAGCACAGGACTACTACCCCCAGCACTAGACTGTCACCACCAGCACTAGACTGTCACCCCCAGCACAGGACTACTACCCCCAGCACATGACTACTACCAACAGCACAGGACTACTACCCCCAGCACTGGACTGTCACCACCAGCACAGGGCTACTACCCCCAGCACAGAACTACTACCCCCAGCACAGGACTACTACCCCAGCACAGGACTACTACCCCCAGCACAGGACTACTACCCCCAGCACTAGACTGTCACCACCAGCACAGGGCTACTACCCCCAGCACAGGGCTACTACCCCCAGCACAGGACTACTACCCCCAGCACAGGACTACTACCCCCAGCACAGGACTACTACCACCAGCACTAGACTGTCACCACCAGCACTAGACTGTCACCACCAGCACAGGGCTAGTACCCCCAGCACAGGACTACTACTCCAGCACAGGACTACTACCCCAGCACTAGACTGTCACCACCAGCACAGGGCTACTACCCCCAGCACAGGACTACTACCCCCAGCACAGGACTACTACCCCCAGCACAGGACTACTACCCCCAGCACAGGGCTACTACCCCAGCACTAGACTGTCACCACCAGCACAGGACTACTACCCCCAGCACAGGACTACTACCCCCAGCACAGGACTACTACCCCCAGCACAGGACTACTACCCCAGCACTAGACTGTCACCACCAGCACAGGACTACTACCCCCAGCAGAGGACTACTACCCCAGCACTAGACTGTCACCACCAGAACAGGGCTACTACCCCCAGCACAGGACTACTACCCCCAGCACAGGACTACTACCCCCAGCACAGGGCTACTACCCTCAGCACTAGACTGTCACCACCAGCACAGGACTACTACCCCCAGCACAGGGCTACTACCCCCAGCACTAGACTGTCACCACCAGCACAGGACTACTACCCCCAGCAGAGGACTACTACCCCAGCACTAGACTGTCACCACCAGCACAGGACTACTACCCCCAGCAGAGGACTACTACCCCAGCACTAGACTGTCACCACCAGCACAGGGCTACTACCCCCAGCAAAGGACTACTACCCCCAGCACTAGACTGTCACCACCAGCACAGGACTACTACCCCCAGCACAGGACTACTACCCCAGCACAGGACTACTACCCCAGCACTAGACTGTCCCCACCAGCACAGGGCTACTACCCCCAGCACTAGACTGTCACCACCAGCACAGGGCTACTACCCCCAGTACCCCCAGCACAGGACTACTACCCCCAGCACAGGACTATCACCACCAGCATAAGACTACTACCCCCCAGTACAGGACTATCACCACCAGCACAGGACTACTACCCCCAGCCCAGGACTATCACCACCAGCACAAGACTACTACCCCCCAGTACAGGACTATCACCACCAGCACAGGACTACTACCCCCCAGTACAGGACTACTACCCCCAACACAAGACTACTACCCCCAGCACAGGACTACTACCCCCAGCACAAGGCTACTATAACTATAGTAGTTATATTCTTGTACATAGGAGGCAGTATTATAGTAGTTATATTCCTGTACATAGGGGGCAGTATTATAGTAGTTATATTCCTGTACATAGGGGGCAGTATTATAGTAGTTATATTCCTGTACATAGGGAGCAGTATTATAGTAGTTATATTCTTGTACATAGGAGGCAGTATTATAGTAGTTATATTCCTGTACATAGGGGGCAGTATTATAGTAGTTATATTCTTGTACATAGGGGGCAGTATTATAGTAGTTATATTCTTGTACATAGGGGCAGTATTATAGTAGTTATATCCCTGTACATAGGGGGGCAGTATTATAGTAGTTATATTCCTGTACATAGGGGGGCAGTATTATAGTAGTTATATTCCTGTACATAGGGGGCAGTATTATAGTAGTTATATTCTTGTACATAGGGGGCAGTATTATAGTAGTTATATTCTTGTACATAGGGGGCAGTATTATAGTAGTTATATTCCTGTACATAGGGGGCAGTATTATAGTAGTTATATTCCTGTACATAGGGGCAGTATTATAGTAGTTATATTCCTGTACATAGGGGGCAGTATTATAGTAGTTATATTCCTGTACATAGGGAGCAGTATTATAGTAGTTATATTCCTGTACATAGGGGGCAGTATTATAGTAGTTATATTCTTGTACATAGGAGGCAGTATTATAGTAGTTATATTCCTGTACATAGGGGGCATATTATAGTAGTTATATTCTTGTACATAGAGGGCAGTATTATAGTAGTTATATTCCTGTACATAGGGAGCAGTATTATAGTAGTTATATTCCTGTACATAGGGAGCAGTATTATAGTAGTTATATTCCTGTACATAGGGGGCAGTATTATAGTAGTTATATTCTTGTACATAGGAGGCAGTATTATAGTAGTTATATTCCTGTACATAGGGGGCAGTATTATAGTAGTTATATTCCTGTACATAGGGGGCAGTATTATAGTAGTTATATTCTTGTACATAGGAGGCAGTATTATAGTAGTTATATTCCTGTACATAGGGGACAGTATTATAGTAGTTATATTCCTGTACATAGGGGGCAGTATTATAGTAGTTATATTCCTGTACATAGGGGGCGGTATTATAGTAGTTATATTCTTGTACATAGGGGGCAGTATTATAGTAGTTATATTCCTGTACATAGGGGGCAGTATTATAGTAGTTATATTCCTGTACATAGGGGGCAGTATTATAGTAGTTATATTCTTGTACATAGGGGGCAGTATTATAGGAGTTATATTCTTGTACATAGGGGCAGTATTATAGTAGTTATATTCTTGTACATAGGAGGCAGTATTATAGTAGTTATATTCCTGTACATAGGGGGCAGTATTATAGTAGTTATATTCCTGTACATAGGAGGCAGTATTATAGTAGTTATATTCCTGTACATAGGGGGCAGTATTATAGTAGTTATATTCCTGTACATAGGGGGCAGTATTATAGTAGTTATATTCTTGTACATAGGAGGCAGTATTATAGTAGTTATATTCCTGTACATAGGGGGCAGTATTATAGTAGTTATATTCCTGTACATAGGGGGCAGTATTATAGTAGTTATATCCCTGTACATAGGGGGCAGTATTATAGTAGTTATATTCCTGTACATAGGGGGCAGTATTATAGTAGTTATATTCCTGTACATAGGGGGCAGTATTATAGTAGTTATATTCTTGTACATAGGGGGCAGTATTATAGTAGTTATATTCTTGTAGATAGGGGGCAGTATTATAGTAGTTATATTCTTGTACATAGGGGGCAGTATTATAGTAGTTATATTCCTGTACATAGGAGGCAGTATTATAGTAGTTATATTCTTGTACATAGGGGGCAGTATTATAGTAGTTATATTCCTGTACATAGGGGGCAGTATTATAGTAGTTATATTCCTGTACATAGGGGGCAGTATTATAGTAGTTATATTCCTGTACATAGGGGGCAGTATTATAGTAGTTATATCCCTGTACATAGGGGGCAGTATTATAGTAGTTATATTCTTGTACATAGGGGGCAGTATTATAGTAGTTATATTCCTGTACATAGGAGGCAGTATTATAGTAGTTATATTCTTGTACATAGGGGGCAGTATTATAGTAGTTATATTCCTGTACATAGGGGGCAGTATTATAGTAGTTATATTCTTGTACATAGGGGGCAGTATTATAGTAGTTATATTCTTGTACATAGGGGGCAGTATTATAGTAGTTATATTCTTGTACATAGGGGGCAGTATTATAGTAGTTATATTCCTGTACATAGGAGGCAGTATTATAGTAGTTATATTCTTGTACATAGGGGGCAGTATTATAGTAGTTATATTCCTGTACATAGGGGGCAGTATTATAGTAGTTATATTCCTGTACATAGGGGGCAGTATTATAGTAGTTATATTCCTGTACATAGGGGGCAGTATTATAGTAGTTATATCCCTGTACATAGGGGGCAGTATTATAGTAGTTATATTCTTGTACATAGGGGGCAGTATTATAGAAGTTATATTCTTGTACATAGGGGGCAGTATTATAGTAGTTATATTCCTGTACATAGGAGGCAGTATTATAGTAGTTATATTCTTGTACATAGGGGGCAGTATTATAGTAGTTATATTCCTGTACATAGGGGGCAGTATTATAGTAGTTATATTCTTGTACATAGGGGGCAGTATCATAGTAGTTATATTCCTGTACATAGGGGGCAGTATCATAGTAGTTATATTCCTGTACATAGGGGGCAGTATCATAGTAGTTATATTCCTGTACATAGGGGGCAGTATTATAGTAGTTATATTCCTGTACATAGGGGCAGTATTATAGTAGTTATATTCCTGTACATAGGGGGCAGTATTATAGTAGTTATATTCTTGTACATAGGGGGCAGTATTATAGTAGTTATATTCCTGTACATAGGGGGCAGTATTATAGTAGTTATATTCTTGTACATAGGGGGCAGTATTATAGTAGTTATATTCTTGTACATAGGGGGCAGTATTATAGTAGTTATATTCCTGTACATAGGGAGCAGTATTATAGTAGTTATATTCCTGTACATAGGGGGCAGTATTATAGTAGTTATATTCTTGTACATAGGGGGCAGTATTATAGTAGTTATATTCCTGTACATAGGGAGCAGTATTATAGTAGTTATATTCCTGTACATAGGGGGCAGTATTATAGTAGTTATATTCCTGTACATAGGGAGCAGTATTATAGTAGTTATATTCCTGTACATAGGGGGCAGTATTATAGTAGTTATATTCCTGTACATAGGGGGCAGTATTATAGTAGTTATATTCTTGTACATAGGGAGCAGTATTATAGTAGTTATATTCCTGTACATAGGGGGCAGTATTATAGTAGTTATATTCCTGTATATAGGGGGCAGTATTATAGTAGTTATATTCCTGTACATAGGGGGCAGTATTATAGTAGTTATATTCCTGTACATAGGGGGCAGTATTATAGTAGTTATATTCTTGTACATAGGGGGCAGTATTATAGTAGTTATATTCTTGTACATAGGGAGCAGTATTATAGTAGTTATATTCCTGTACATAGGAGGCAGTATTATAGTAGTTATATTCCTGTACATAGGGGGCAGTATTATAGTAGTTATATTCCTGTACATAGGGGCAGTATTATAGTAGTTATATTCCTGTACATAGGGGGCAGTATTATAGTAGTTATATTCTTGTACATAGGGGGCAGTATTATAGTAGTTATATTCCTGTACATAGGGGGCAGTATTATAGTAGTTATATTCTTGTACATAGGGGGCAGTATTATAGTAGTTATATTCCTGTACATAGGGGGCAGTATTATAGTAATTATAGTCTTGTACATAGGGGGCAGTATTATAATAGCTCTGTGGTCTGACCTGTGGTTGGGGGTCAGTGTGTAGATGTGGGTGTCAGTAGGGGATCAGCAGTGATTTGGGGTGATATGAGTAATGGCTGCTCATGTAGATCCTGTGTAAGATGCTGGAGGTTGGTTATAAGCTGTAGAGACGCTTCAGTACTGATTAGCTGATTGTAAGCTCTTGGGTCCGGTGCAGGTGCAGGGGTCTGGATCACGAGATGTTGGAGACTTGGAGCAGGATCTTGGGAGATGTTCAATGTTGTGAAGTCTGAACACAACGTGCAGCTTGTCTGATCCACAACAAACCTCCAACGCACCAGATTCAGTCAGCGCCCCCATCCCCCCCCCCCCCCCCCCCCCCCCCCAGACTGTGCAGAGGAAGCGGCTCCCCCGCTCCTGACTGCTCCATCATCAGCTCCATTCACAATCCCTCCAGATATGGCACAGCCCGGGCTCGGGTTTGGTGTAGATGCGTTTGGGGTATATTTGGGGCTGGTGCTCGGGGTTTGCAGGGTCTGATCTCTCAGGATTGTGGAGGGGCTCCGGGGGGGGGCTCTGGGGGGCTCCATGGACATTGTGACGAGCAGATTGTGCGGTGACCTTGCCGCCATGGACAATGGGGCGGTGTAGCATTACCCTGCAGCTGCGGAGGACAATGCCGCGTGTCACCGCTCTCCGGATTCCTCCGCACCGCGACCCCCTGGGAAATAGACGAGTGTAAAGGAATCTGTGTCTGGCCGCCAGCAGATGGCTCGTCCCCCCGAACAATGGCCGCCCCCCCCCCCCCCACAGCTGTGCCCAAATATTATCACCCCGAGACACTGCAACACTAAGAGCGCGATCACACCACACAAGAACCGCACGCAGATCACTGCAAGGATATACAGGCAGGGGGCGGGGCTGTGACTACCTCTCACACAGGATATACAGGCAGGGGGCGGGGCTGTGCCTACCCCTCACACAGGATGTACAGGCAGGGGGCGGGGCTGTGACTACCTCTCACACAGGATATACAGGCAGGGGGCGGGGCTGTGACTACCTCTCACACAGGATATACAGGCAGGGGGCGGGGCTGTGACTACCTCTCACACAGGATATACAGGCAGGGGGCGGGGCTGTGACTACCTCTCACACAGGATATACAGGCAGGGGGCGGGGCTGTGACTACCTCTCACACAGGATATACAGGCAGGGGGCGGGGCTGTGACTACCTCTCACACAGGATATACAGGCAGGGGGCGGGGCTGTGACCACCTCTCACACGGGATATACAGGCAGGGGGCGGGGCTGTGACTACCTCTCACACGGGATATACAGGCAGGGGGCGGGGCTGTGACTACCTCTCACACGGGATATACAGGCAGAGGGCGGGGCTGTGACTACCTCTCACACGGGATATACAGGCAGGGGGCGGGGCTGTGACTACCTCTCACACAGGATATACAGGCAGGGGGCGGGGCTGTGACTACCTCTCACACAGGAGATACAGGCAGGGGGCGGGGCTGTGACTACCTCTCACACAGGATATACAGGCAGGGGACGGGGCTGTGACTACCTCTCACACAGGATATACAGGCAGGGGGCGGGGCTGTGACTACCTCTCACACAGGAGATACAGGCAGGGGGCGGGGCTGTGACTACCTCTCACACAGGATATACAGGCAGGGGGCGGGGCTGTGACTACCTCTCACACAGGATATACAGGCAGGGGGCGGGGCTGTGACTACCTCTCACACAGGATATACAGGCAGGGGGCGGGGCTGTGACTACCTCTCACACAGGAGATACAGGCAGGGGGCGGGGCTGTGACTACCTCTCACACAGGATATACAGGCAGGGGGCGGGGCTGTGACTACCTCTCACACAGGATATACAGGCAGGGGGCGGAGCTGTGACTACCTCTCACACAGGATATACAGGCAGGGGGCGGAGCTGTGACTACCTCTCACACAGGAGATACAGGCAGGGGGCGGGGCTGTGACTACCTGGTGAGGTCCTTAGAAACCCATCAGGTCTCTGCTTCTATATCTGACCCTGTAGTGGGGGGATGTACGCTGTGTGGTGATTGGCTGCTCTGTGTGTGTGTTGAGGGTCTGCACAGGTGGCCCCCCGCTCCCTCCTCTGTATTCGCATCACGTGTATGAGGCCCCTCTCAGCGATTCTCTCTATAGAAAGGACGTGAATGCGATGAATAAAGGTTCCCACACAGCAGAGACAGCAGCGCGGCCCCCATCAGGGCTGACACCAGGGGGGTCATTACTGCTCCGGACCCCATAGCGCCCCCACAGGACACAAACCTCATGACATGTGGCTCCGCCCACTGTCACTATAGATGGTTGCTAGGATACATCCTGAAATTCAGCCGCTTATCTAATGGACCAAAAGAAACCACCACCACCATCATCCAAGCATTGTCTCTCGTCTGATCACGTCCTGACACCTGGATGCTGGGAGTTGTAGTTTGATTACAGATGTTTCCACTGATCTAAAATACAAGACGCCACCTGCAGGGCACAAGGGGTAAAGCAGCCTCACCACAGCCGCAGCACAGAAACTTTACTGAAAACACATAAAAGGTTAATAACCAAAACCAAACCCTGTCTGTCCCTCCTCCTGCACCTGTCCCCCGTCTGTCCCTCCTCCTGTACCTGTCCCCCGTCTGTCCCTCCTCCTGCACCTGTCCCCCGTCTGTCCCTCCTCCTGTACCTGTCCCCCGTCTGTCCCTCCTCCTGTACCTGTCCCCCGTCTGTCCCTCCTCCTGCACCTGTCCCCCGTCTGTCCCTCCTCCTGCACCTGTCCCCCGTCTGTCCCTCCTCCTGCACCTGTCCCCCGTCTGTCCCTCCTCCTGTACCTGTCCCCCGTCTGTCCCTCCTCCTGTACCTGTCCCCGTCTGTCCCTCCTCCTGTACCTGTCCCCGTCTGTCCCTCAGTCCCTCATCCTGTCCCCCGTCTGTCCCTCCTCCTGCACCTGTCCCCCGTCTGTCCCTCCTCCTGTACCTGTCCCCGTCTGTCCCTCCTCCTGTACCTGTCCCCCGTCTGTCCCTCAGTCCCTCATCCTGTCCCCCGTCTGTCCCTCCTCCTGTACCTGTCCCCCGTCTGTCCCTCTGTCCCTCCTCCTGCACCTGTCCCCCGTCTGTCCCTCTGTCCCTCCTCCTGTACCTGTCCCCCGTCTGTCCCTCCTCCTGCACCTGTCCCCCGTCTGTCCCTCCTCCTGCACCTGTCCCCCGTCTGTCCCTCCTCCTGCACCTGTCCCCCGTCTGTTCCTCAGTCCCTCCTCCTGCACCTGTCCCCCGTCTGTCCCTCCTCCTGTCCCCCGTCTGTCCCTCCTCCTGCACCTGTCCCCCGTCTGTCCCTCTGTCCCTCCTCCTGCACCTGTCCCCCGTCTGTCCCTCCTTCTGCACCTGTCCCCCGTCTGTCCCTCTGTCCCTCCTCCTGCACCTGTCCCCAGTCTGTCCCTCTGTCCCTCCTCCTGCACCTGTCCCCCGTCTGTCCCTCTGTCCCTCCTCCTGCACCTGTCCCCCGTCTGTCCCTCCTCCTGTACCTGTCCCCCGTCTGTCCCTCCTCCTGTTCCTGTCCCCCGTCTGTCCCTCCTCCTCTACCTGTCCCCCGTCTGTCCCTCCGTCCCTCCTCCTGCACCTGTCCCCCGTCTGTCCCATCTTCTGCACCTGTCCCCCGTCTGTCCCTCCTCCTGTACCTGTCCCCCGTCTGTCCCTCCTCCTGTACCTGTCCCCGTCTGTCCCTCCTCCTGTACCTGTCCCCGTCTGTCCCTCAGTCCCTCATCCTGTCCCCCGTCTGTCCCTCCTCCTGCACCTGTCCCCCGTCTGTCCCTCCTCCTGTACCTGTCCCCGTCTGTCCCTCCTCCTGTACCTGTCCCCCGTCTGTCCCTCAGTCCCTCATCCTGTCCCCCGTCTGTCCCTCCTCCTGTACCTGTCCCCCGTCTGTCCCTCTGTCCCTCCTCCTGCACCTGTCCCCCGTCTGTCCCTCTGTCCCTCCTCTTGTACCTGTCCCCCGTCTGTCCCTCCTCCTGCACCTGTCCCCCGTCTGTCCCTCCTCCTGCACCTGTCCCCCGTCTGTCCCTCCTCCTGCACCTGTCCCCCGTCTGTTCCTCAGTCCCTCCTCCTGCACCTGTCCCCCGTCTGTCCCTCCTCCTGTCCCCCGTCTGTCCCTCCTCCTGCACCTGTCCCCCGTCTGTCCCTCTGTCCCTCCTCCTGCACCTGTCCCCCGTCTGTCCCTCCTTCTGCACCTGTCCCCCGTCTGTCCCTCTGTCCCTCCTCCTGCACCTGTCCCCAGTCTGTCCCTCTGTCCCTCCTCCTGCACCTGTCCCCCGTCTGTCCCTCTGTCCCTCCTCCTGCACCTGTCCCCCGTCTGTCCCTCCTCCTGTACCTGTCCCCCGTCTGTCCCTCCTCCTGTACCTGTCCACCGTCTGTCCCTCCGTCCCATCTTCTGCACCTATCCCATGTCTGTCCCTCTGTCCCTCCTCCTGCACCTGTCTCCCGCCTGTCCCTCCTCCTGCACCTGTCCCTCTGTCCCTCCTCCTGCACCTGTCCCCCGTCTGTCCCTCCTCCTGCACCTGTCCCCCGCCTGTCCCTCCTCCTGCACCTGTCCCCAGTCTGTCCCTCTGTCCCTCCTCCTGCACCTGTCCCCCGTCTGTCCCTCCTCCTGCACCTGTCCCCCGTCTGTCCCTCCTCCTGCACCTGTCCCCCGTCTGTCCCTCCTCCTGCACCTGTCCCCCGTCTGTCCCTCCTCCTGCACCTGTCCCCCGTCTGTCCCTCCTCCTGTACCTGTCCCCCGTCTGTCCCTCCTCCTGTACCTGTCCCCCGTCTGTCCCTCAGTCCCTCATCCTGTCCCCCATCTGTCCCTCCTCCTGCACCTGTCCCCCGTCTGTCCCTCCTCCTGCACCTGTCCCCCGTCTGTCCCTCCTCCTGCACCTGTCCCCCGTCTGTCCCTCCTCCTCTACCTGTCCCCCGTCTGTCCCTCCGTCCCTCCTCCTCTACCTGTCCCCCGTCTGTCCCTCTGTCCCTCCTCCTCTACCTGTCCCCCGTCTGTCCCTCCTCCTCTACCTGTCCCCCGTCTGTCCCTCCGTCCCTCCTCCTGCACCTGTCCCCCGTCTGTCCCTCCTCCTGCACCTGTCCCCCGTCTGTCCCTCCATCCCATCTTCTGCACCTGTCCCCCGTCTGTCCCTCCGTCCCTCCTCCTGTACCTGTCCCCCGTCTGTCCCTCCGTCCCTCCTCCTGCACCTGTCCCCCGTCTGTCCCTCCTCCTCTACCTGTCCCCCGTCTGTCCCTCCGTCCCTCCTCCTCTACCTCTCCCCCGTCTGTCCCTCTGTCCCTCCTCCTCTACCTGTCCCCCGTCTGTCCCTCCTCCTCTACCTGTCCCCCGTCTGTCCCTCCTCCTCTACCTGTCCCCCGTCTGTCCCTCCGTCCCTCCTCCTGCACCTGTCCCCCGTCTGTCCCATCTTCTGCACCTGTCCCCCGTCTGTCCCTCCGTCCTTCCTCCTGCACCTGTCCCCCGTCTGTCCCTCCTTCTGTACCTGTCCCCCATCTGTCCCTCCGTCCCTCCTCCTGCACCTGTCCCCCGTCTGTCCCTCCGTCCCTCCTCCTGCACCTGTCCCTCCGTCCCTACTCCTCTACCTGTCCCCCGTCTGTCCCTCCTCCTCTACCTGTCCCCCGTCTGTCCCTCCGTCCCTCCTCCTGCACCTGTCCCCCGTCTGTCCCTCCGTCCCTTCTCCTGTACCTGTCCCCCGTCTGTCCCTCCTCCTGTACCTGTCCCCCGTCTGTCACTCTGTTCCTCCTCCTTTACCTGTTCCCCGTCTGTCCCTCCTCCTCCTCCTTTACCTGTTCCCCGTCTGTCCCTCCTCCTCCTCCTTTACCTGTTCCCCGTCTGTCCCTCCTCCTCCTCCTTTACCTGTCCCACGTCTGTCCCTCCTCCTGCACCTGTCCCCAGTCTGTCCCTCCTCCTGTACTTGTCTGTCCCTCTGTCCCTCCTCCTGTACCTGTCCCCCGTCTGTCCCTCCTCCTGTACCTGTCCCCCGTCTGTCCCTCCTCCTGTACCTGTCCCCCGTCTGTCCCTCTGTCCCTCCTCCTGTTTCCCCGTCTGTCCCTCCTCCTGTACCTGTCCCCCGTCTGTCCCTTCTCCTGTACCTGTCTTCCGTCTGTCCCTCCTCCTGTACCTGTCCCCCGTCTGTCACTCTGTTCCTCCTCCTTTACCTGTTCCCCGTCTGTCCCTCCTCCTGCACCTGTCCCCCGTCTGTCCCTCCTCCTGCACCTGTCCCCCGTCTGTCCCTCCTCCTCTACCTGTCCCCTGTCTGTCCCTCCTCCTGTACCTGTCCCCCGTCTGTCCCTCCTCCTGTACCTGTCCCCCGTCTGTCCCTCCTCCTGCACCTGTCCCCCGTCTGTCCCTCTGTCCCTCCTCCTGTCCCCCGTCTGTCCCTCCTCCTGTACCTGTCCCCCGTCTGTCCCTCCTCCTGTACCTGTCCCCCGTCTGTCACTCTGTTCCTCCTCCTTTACCTGTTCCCCGTCTGTCCCTCCTCCTGCACCTGTCCCCCGTCATCCCTCTGTCCCTCCTCCTCTACCTGTCCTCTGTCTGTCCCTCCTCCTGAACCTGTCCCCCGTCTGTCCCTCCTCCTGTACCTGTCCCCCGTCATCCCTCTGTCCCTCCTCCTCTACCTGTCCTCTGTCTGTCCCTCCTCCTGAACCTGTCCCCCGTCTGTCCCTCCTCCTGTACCTGTCCCCCGTCTGTCACTCTGTTCCTCCTCCTTTACCTGTTCCCCGTCTGTCCCTCCTCCTGCACCTGTCCCCTGTCTGTCCCTCCTCCTGCACCTGTCCCCCGTCATCCCTCTGTCCCTCCTCCTCTACCTGTCCTCTGTCTGTCCCTCCTCCTGAACCTGTCCCCCGTCTGTCCCTCCTCCTGTACCTGTCCCCCGTCTGTCCCTCCTCCTGTACCTGTCCCCCGTCTGTCACTCTGTTCCTCCTCCTTTACCTGTTCCCCGTCTGTCCCTCCTCCTGCACCTGTCCCCCGTCTGTCCCTCCTCCTGTACCTGTCCCCCATCTGTCCCTTCTCCTGTACCTGTCCCTCCTCCTGTCCCCCTGTCCCTCCTCCTGTACCTGTCCCCCGTCTGTCCCTTCTCCTGTACCTGTCCCCCGTCTGTCCCCCTGTCCCTCCTCCTGTACCTGTCCCCCGTCTGTCCCTTCTCCTGTACCTGTCCCCCGTCTGTCCCTCTGTCCCTCCTCCTGTCCCCCGTCTGTCCCTCCTCCTGTACCTGTCCCCCGTCTGTCCCTCCTCCTGTACCTGTCCCCCGTCTGTCACTCTGTTCCTCCTCCTTTACCTGTTCCCCGTCATCCCTCTGTCCCTCCTCCTCTACCTGTCCTCTGTCTGTCCCTCCTCCTGAACCTGTCCCCCGTCTGTCCCTCCTCCTGCACCTGTCCCCCGTCTGTCCCTCCTCCTGTACCTGTCCCCCATCTGTCCCTTCTCCTGTACCTGTCCCTCCTCCTGTCCCCCTGTCCCTCCTCCTGTACCTGTCCCCCGTCTGTCCCTTCTCCTGTACCTGTCCCCCGTCTGTCCCCCTGTCCCTCCTCCTGTACCTGTCCCCCGTCTGTCCCTTCTCCTGTACCTGTCCCCCGTCTGTCCCTCTGTCCCTCCTCCTGTCCCCCGTCTGTCCCTCCTCCTGTACCTGTCCCCCGTCTGTCCCTCCTCCTGTACCTGTCCCCCGTCTGTCACTCTGTTCCTCCTCCTTTACCTGTTCCCCGTCATCCCTCTGTCCCTCCTCCTCTACCTGTCCTCTGTCTGTCCCTCCTCCTGAACCTGTCCCCCGTCTGTCCCTCCTCCTGTACCTGTCCCCCGTCTGTCCCTCTGTCCCTCCTCCCGTACTTCTATACCCTCGGTGCTGCTGGAGCTTCCTCTATCCATTTGTCTTCTTGTACTGAAGCTTTGGCCGTTCAGGTGTCAGTCCTCCTGTTCCATTTGCACGTTTCCGTTCCTGCAGCTGAGTCTTTTCATTCTTATTCCGGTGCCTGATCCCTTCTTCTCTGATCCTTATCCGCTCATCCATCCAACCTGCTCAGACCCCGTCCACCACTAGTGATAAGAGGAGGCTCATGTCCCCCCCTAGTGATAAGAGGAGGCTCGTGTCCCCCCTTGTGATAAGAGGAGGCTCGTGTCCCCCCCTAGTGATAAGCGGAGGCTTGTGTCCCCCCTAGTGATAAGCGGAGGCTCGTGTCCCCCCTAGTGATAAGGGGAGGCTCGTGTCCCCCCTAGTGATAAGCGGAGGCTCGTGTCCCCCCCTAGTGATAAGCGGAGGCTCGTGTCCCCCCTAGTGATAAGTGGAGGCTCGTGTCCCCGTAGCGATAAGAGGAGGCTCGTGTCCCCCCCTAGTGATAAGCGGAGGCACGTGTCCCTAGTGATAAGAGGAGGCTAGTGTCCCCCCCTAGTGATAAGCGGAGGCTCGTGTCCCCCTAGCGATAAGGGGAGGCTCGTGTCCCCCCTAGTGATAAGTGGAGGCTCGTGTCCCCCTAGCGATAAGCGGAGGCTCGTGTCCCCCTAGCGATAAGTGGAGGCTCGTGTCCCCCCTAGTGATAAGCGGAGGCTCGTGTCCCCCTAGCGATAAGAGGAGGCTCGTGTCCCCCTAGCGATAAGAGGAGGCTCGTGTCCCCCTAGCGATAAGCGGAGGCTCGTGTCCCCCTAGCGATAAGTGGAGGCTCGTGTCCCCCCTAGTGATAAGCGGAGGCTCGTGTCCCCCTAGCGATAAGAGGAGGCTCGTGTCCCCCTAGCGATAAGAGGAGGCTCGTGTCCCCCTAGCGATAAGCGGAGGCTCGTGTCCCCCTAGCGATAAGTGGAGGCTCGTGTCCCCCCTAGTGATAAGCGGAGGCTCGTGTCCCCCTAGCGATAAGAGGAGGCTCGTGTCCCCCTAGCGATAAGAGGAGGCTCGTGTCCCCCTAGCGATAAGAGGAGGCTCGTGTCCCTAGTGATAAGCGGAGGTTCGTGTCCCCCCCTAGCGATAAGAGGAGACTCGTGTCCCCCCCCTAGTGATAAGAGGAGACTCGTGTCCCCCCCCCTAGTGATAAGAGGAGACTCGTGTCCCCCCCCCTAGTGATAAGCGGAGGCTCGTGTCCCCCCCCCTAGCGATAAGAGGAGGCTCGTGTCCCCCTAGCGATAAGAGGAGGCTCGTGTCCCCCTAGCGATAAGGGGAGGC
Organism: Engystomops pustulosus; assembly: GCF_040894005.1. NCBI lineage: Eukaryota > Metazoa > Chordata > Amphibia > Anura > Leptodactylidae > Engystomops > Engystomops pustulosus. The sequence goes on from NC_092415.1 coordinate 209,309,071, forward strand.
TCGTGTCCCCCCTAGTGATAAGGGGAGGCTCGTGTCCCCCTAGCGATAAGAGGAGGCTCGTGTCCCTAGTGATAAGCGGAGGTTCGTGTCCCCCCCTAGCGATAAGAGGAGACTCGTGTCCCCCCCCTAGTGATAAGAGGAGACTCGTGTCCCCCCCCCTAGTGATAAGCGGAGGCTCGTGTACCCCCCCCCTAGTGATAAGAGGAGGCTCGTGTCCCCCCTAGTGATAAGCGGAGGCTCGTGTCGGGTCCGGAGGATGTGGACGCTGCTGGAGGACAATCTGCCGCTTTCATGTGATACACATTTCCATATTCACAAATCCTGCAGTAGACAAAACGTCTACAGCCCAAAGTGAAGGTTCTGTCCTCATGTTGTGACCCAGATGAGAAGAGCAGACTCCTCCGGACGTGGATGAAAAGGGACAGAAGATTATTCCATTCTCCTGAAACATTAGAAGCCAAAGGGAACAGATCCACGTCCGGGCGGAAGAACATCAGCAGCCGAAACCTTCACAACGGATCCCAGACAACAAGGAGCGAGTCTACATCTGGGGTCCAATCTATAGTATAATATATACAGGGGGGCTCCTATAGCCCCGGCACCGGATCCACATCCCACATCACAGAAGATACATCCTGGACATCCATATATCACAAACCAAACATTATATACAAATATTTACAGTAACTGCTGCTCCATTCACACCAGAAGATGCACTCAAATCATTAACCCCTTCAGGACACGGCCCCATTTATCAGGTCACCCCGGAGTCACTATAAGAGGTCGTAGCTGTGGACACTAGAGGATTTCCGGGGAATTTTGAGATATTGTACATTGTACCTCCATTAGTTTCCCTATTTGGATGAAATCTTCTGTGTTTGTATTGGAAAGTGACAATTTAGGTGCTTATCATTTTTATGTATTTGTTTTATTTATTTATTTTTATGTTTAGCCTTTACCTTTTTAATTTTTTTTACTCATACGTACTTGAACTTTATCCATGGATGCTCTGCTTCTCTGATCGCTGGTTCAGGTGCATTTGTAGAGCAGTGTACACGGTCCGGCGGTGCTCAGACAGTTTACAGTCACATCCAGAAGGGGTCTGATTGCAGAAGACATCGGGCAGCCCCAGGGCACCTGGCAGACCTCAGGGATGCCCAGAAGAGGATCGGATCCCCCGGTAAGTGACACGCAGGATCCGATCCAAAGTGGGAAGATCATAGGGGGTTAACACTCGTGATTGGAGCAGGGTCCCATCGCGCCTGTTAGAGTTCGGTGTCAGCTGTAGTATACAGCTGACACCCGCTGTTTCTGGTGCCGGCTCCGTTCGTGAGAAGAAGCCTTCTTTAGAGACATACTATTATTACCAATTATCACAGCATAACCAACCCACTAGCAACTGAAAATAGGCCACGCCCACAAAATAACAAATGAATTTAAACACACCCCACACCCTCTAATAACAGACCACCCCAAAATGCATTTTTTAATATTAATAAAAACACATTATACACATAACATTACACTGCACTAAATCCCTCGCCCGCACCCTCCCCTTCCCCCTAGACACTGGTCTAACGTCCAAAGTTTGCGTTAAGTAGTCCAGACCAGTGCCCAGGGTCATAGAGTCCAAGGTCAGTTCATAAGTCCCAAAATCCCACCACCATCACCCCCCTCCCAACCTAACACTAGAACCCAAAACCCCACGATATACAATATATACAGTATTAATAACATAACAAAGAAAACAGAATACAAATAAAACCTGAACAACATCAATCAAAACCACATAAAGCCCAGGTTCGGCGCCTGCAAGCCGCTACATCACTATAACCTCAGATACAAAACAAAAATCTACAGTGCAGCATCAGCCCAACACCAGGAGAGGAGATGACAGACTAAGGGACACTAAAGGAGAACCCCCTCCAAAGGAGAGAGGCCCTCCCCGTGCCCAGCCCCTCATACTCCAGAGAGCGCACCTTCACCAGGAGGGGAGAGGACAGACTAAGGGACACTAAGGAGAGAGGCCCTCCCCGTGCCCAGCCTCTCATACTCCAGAGAGCGCACCTTCACCAGGAGGGAGAGGACAGACTAAGAGACACTAAGGAGAGAGGCCCTCCCCGTGCCCAGCCTCTCATACTCCAGAGAGCGCACCTTCACCAGGAGGGAGAGGACAGACTAAGGGACACTAAGGAGAGAGGCCCTCCCCGTGCCCAGCCTCTCATACTCCAGAGAGCGCACCTTCACCAGGAGGCGAGAGGACAGACTAAGGGACACTAAGGAGAGAGGCCCTCCCCGTGCCCAGCCTCTCATACTCCAGAGAGCGCACCTTCACCAGGAGGCGAGAGGACAGACTAAGGGACACTAAGGAGAGAGGCCCTCCCCGTGCCCAGCCCCTCATACTCCAGAGAGCGCACCTTCACCAGGGGGGAGAGGACAGACTAAGGGACACTAAGGAGAGAGGCCCTCCCCGTGCCCAGCCTCTCATACTCCAGAGAGCGCACCTTCACCAGGAGGGAGAGGACAGACTAAGAGACACTAAGGAGAGAGCCCCCCCCCCCCCCCCCCGTGCCCAGCCTCTCATACTCCAGAGAGCGCACCTTCACCAGGAGGGGAGAGGACAGACTAAGGGACACTAAGGAGAGAGGTCCTCCCCGTGCCCAGCCTCTCATACTCCAGAGAGCGCACCTTCACCAGGAGGGGAGAGGACAGACTAAGGGACACTAAGGAGAGAGGCCCTCCCCGTGCCCAGCCTCTCATACTCCAGAGAGCGCACCTTCACCAGGAGCGGAGAGGACAGACTAAGGGACACTAAGGAGAGAGGTCCTCCCTGTGCCCAGCCTCTCATACTCCAGAGAGCGCACCTTCACCAGGGGGGAGAGGACAGACTAAGGGACACTAAGGAGAGAGGCCCTCCCCGTGCCCAGCCTCTCATACTCCAGAGAGCGCACCTTCACCAGGAGGGGAGAGGACAGACTTAGGGACACTAAGGAGAGAGGCCCTCCCCGTGCCCAGCCTCTCATACACCAGAGAGCGCACCTTCACCAGGAGGGGAGAGGACAGACTAAGGGACACTAAGGAGAGAGGCCCTCCCCGTGCCCAGCCTCTCATACTCCAGAGAGCGCACCTTCACCAGGAGGGAGAGGACAGACTAAGGGACACTAAGGAGAGAGGCCCTCCCTGTGCCCAGCCTCTCATACTCCAGAGAGCGCACCTTCACCAGGAGGGAGAGGAGAGGACAGACTAAGGGACACTAAGGAGAGAGGCCCTCCCCGTGCCCAGCCTCTCATACTCCAGAGAGCGCACCTTCACCAGGAGGGAGAGGACAGACTAAGGGACACTAAAGGAGAACCCCCTCCAAAGGAGAGAGGCCCTCCCTGTGCCCAGCCTCTCATACTCCAGAGAGCGCACCTTCACCAGGAGAGGAGAGGACAGACTAAGGGACACTAAGGAGAGAGGTCCTCCCCGTGCCCAGCCTCTCATACTCCAGAGAGCGCACCTTCACCAGGAGGGAGAGGACAGACTAAGGGACACTAAGGAGAGAGGCCCTCCCCTTGCCCAGCCTCTCATACTCCAGAGAGCGCACCTTCACCAGGTCACCCAGAATGTTCCCAACCACCTTATCCACCGGGAGGATTTTACGCTGCGTCGATACTAAACACAGTGATTTCCACGTGTGGTACCTGACCACTAGACTATCTAGGAATAACGTGCAGCGGTCCCACCCAGGCCTCTGAATGCTCCATAGGCCCACTCCGCATAGGAGAGACCGGACAACCCGGGCCAATGGATGGAAGCGCCCACCCGGTTGTACACCTCTGTGTTAAAGGGGCACTGAAGCAGGAAGTGGTCCATGCTCTCCAGCAGGCCACCGCACCCCTCCCGGGGACAACCCCTTTCCTCAGAGCTCCTACACTTCAGATTGTCCCTCACACACAGCTTTCCGTGGAAGCAGCGCCAAGTCACGTCCCAAAACTTCAAGGGGATCCTGATAGAATTCAAAAGATCTAAACCCACCCCCAGATCCCGACTTGGGCAATCCCTGAGGGCCAGAGGCTTCTGGAAAAAGGGACAACAGAACCCTCTTGTCAAGGACTTTCCTCGACATGGTCCTGATCTCCCACATTCCCAGAACCCACCGGGAAATCACCTTCAGAACCGGGGTAGCATAAGCCGGAAGATGCCCATGCGGTGTGCGGAGATCCTTCACTTGTCCTCCTGTCTCCCATTCCTGGAAGAAAGGCCGAAACCATCCCCTGCAGGAGTATACCCAAGGAGAAGCCCATCCCCTACAGGAGTATACCCACGGAGGAGCCCTCTCTTTCCAGAGGTTTGCTACATTGATCTTAAGAAAGGTATTCACTAGGAACACCACACGGTTGACCATACACAACCCTCCTTGTCTCCTCGTGCGGTAAGTAACCTCCCTCTTGATAAGGTTCAGCCTATTCCCCCATAACAGCTGGAAGAACAGACTGTAGACTCGAGTCCAGAGGGGTTCTGGCAACATGCACACACTGCCCATATATATCAGCAACGGGAGCAGGTAAGTTTTAATCAGTTTCACCCTTTCCCTGAGGGTCAAAGACCAACCCTTCCACTGGTCCACCCTCTGAGTGGCGATCTTAGGCCTGCCGTCCCAGTTTTGCATGGGGTAATCCCCCTGGCCAAATTCGATGCCGAGAACTTTGGCGTCTTGGGGCCCTACCATCCTTAGAGTGGCTTCCGGTGCCGCCCGGTCCATCCCGACTCCCACCAACGGCCCACGATCAACCCTCCTAAGGAATGGGTCAATGGCAAACACGTATAAAAGTGGGCTCAGAGGACAACCCTGGCGAACACCAGACGCGACCTCAAAAGAGCGGCCAATCCAACCGTTCACAAGCGGGAAACTCTCTGCCCCTGCGTACAAAACTTTCAGCCAATTTTGCCTGATCCAAGGACAGCAAGTACCCCTTCCAGTTACCAGCCCTGCCCTGCTCCACTGCCTCCCGGACACAAAGCACAGCACTAAATGTACTACGGCCTGGAACAGAGCAGTGCTGGGTCCCCGAAAGGAGCCGGGGTGCAAACTGCACCAGCCGATTAAACAGCACCTTTGCCAAAACCTTTCTGTCCGTATTGAGAAGCGCTATGGGACGCCAGTTCTCAATACGAGATCGGTCCTTACCCTTTGACAGGATGATCAGGGCAGACCTCCTCATTGACTTCGGCAGAGCGCCCGAGGAAAGACACTCATTGAATACCTCAGTCAAGAGGGGAACCAAGGTGTCTGACGACCTCCAGAATCCCTTTCCCGTAATCCCTCTCAAAAACCAAAGATGCGTGTCTATCGTACTGACACCTCTTCAGCAAGGATTTCACTCTGGAGATGTCCTCACGACTACCTCCAGTCGAGACGAGATTCTCGAGTTTCCTCCTCAGGCCCCGATACAGGCGGTACCTGTCCAGGCTCCTCAGGCTCGAGAGCTACATTGTTCGTCCTTTTTCCCGTCCCCAGAGCCCAGAGACGAGGATGATGGAACCCTACTTCCCCCAGCAGCGACACTGGCATAGCTCTTAATGGGGGCCGCCACTGGGGGAGCAAACGGACCAACCCCTGCACCCACCACACTAACACTACCCACCTCTATGCCACTCACACCACCAGTCCCTCCATCACTCACCCCCATAACTGGTAACGGTTCTCCACCACTCACACCATTCACATTATCCACCACAACATTACTGACACCACTCACACTGGCTGGACCAGCAACAACATTAGGGGACATAACCACCTTCGCATCTTCAGGCACAAGGGACGGGGGTCCCCTCGCAGAGCATCGCCCAGAGGGGACCCCGACTCTTGTCACACTTGTGCCCTTCGCATCATCGGTAGCAGATGTTATTTTACTTCTCCTGGGGCTTGGTAACATTCGCCGCTGCTCTTTAGCCGGTGTGAGGCGCCGCTGATCTCCAACACCAACACAGAATAACACTTTTTGTCTGGGAGGTCCGGAGCCCTCAGCCTCAGCGACCCCTCCACACTGCCGCCGCCCCCCACCTAAGTGATCAGCGGCAACAGCATGAAGAGGCGCCGAGGCACCGGAAGCTGCCACCAGTGCCGGGCTGTCCCCCCTCCCACCAGGGGACGCACCACAGCACTGGATTTTGATGTTATCACCACTGCAGAGCCGCCCTGACTGTCCGGCCTTGCGGCCGATGCCTCCCCTGCTCCCCCACTGTTACCACAAACAGAGACGGAGCCCATCGCCACATCAGATGTCACACCTGTAATCTCCCTGCACCTTTGCACCGGGTCCACAGCAGAACTCGGGGGGGTTTGGGTAGCAGGGTTTGCACAGTGAGCTGACCCTGCGCTTTGCCCGGGGGGGTGTTCAGGGAGGGGGGTAAAGATGAATCGTACCTCTTCTTGCTGCTTGGGCCTGGTCTTCTTACTCTTCCTCCGGCTGCTCCCCCCAGCGGCTTCCTCTGGGAGTTCATCGCCAAACGAAAAGTTCTCCATGCACACTGGGGACTCGAGCAGCCGGATCTCTGCCATGAGCGCCCCTCCCTGGCTGCCGGTGTCACTGTCCTCCCCCGAGCGAGGTGTTACTGCTGGCTGTCCTGCAGGGGGCCCACTGCACGAGGCCTGCTGATCTTCCTGCAGGCCGCCAGGTGGGAACTGCTGCTCGTTATCATCATCATCATCCTCCTCCTCCACCTGTCTCGCAGGCTGCAACCCCTTCAGCCTTTGCTCTCTGTTATCAGCCATCTGAGCAAATCGGTCATCATTAATAAGTTTTTCCTTAAACGGCCCACTGTTCTCACAAATAAAGGTCTTTCTTTTGTCAGCTTATCAATCTCAGCTTTCAGGCGATTAATCTCTCCATTTATCGCCATTTTTAGTTTCTTTGGCGCTGTGTTCGCCCTGGCGCGGGCACATCGCAGCTCCTCCCGGAGCCTCCTGATGGTCTTAGTCGCCTCTTCGTACTCACAGAGGTGGCTCTGGACCCGGGAGGCATAGGTGGACAAAGACTCCCGGGGCCCCTGCACCGCCCAGCCTCCCCCCGCATGGTCAGCCTTACCGCTGTGAGCACTCCGCTTCATGGCTCCAGCCCCGGAAGGACCGCTCTCACCCGCACCATCATGGACGTCCGGCTTCTGGGTTTGCCTCTTTACACTGGACCCAGGGGGAGCAGGAGCAGTATTACTACGACTCCTGGTGGAACGTCTCACCCCTGAGTCCTCCATAGCGCTGGCCGGTTCCTGGCTACCCCTGCCCCCCGCCGGCCTGGCCCGGGAAGCAGGAGCCTGGGGCTTGCCACTCTGGCTCATGTCTGGAAACCCACCCCCTCCCTGGGAAGGGAGAGAGCAGGCCCCAGGTGGAGATGGAACCTGCCTGGAGCTCAGAGCAGCAGCAGCACACAGCCTCACACAGCAACAGACAGAGATAACGAGCTAACGAGCTCCAGAGCTGCACTCACTATTCTGCTGCTGGTGGAGCCACTGTGTACATACATGACATTACTTATCCTGTACTGATCCTGAGTTACATCCTGTATTATACTCCAGAGCTGCACTCACTATTCTGCTGCTGGTGCAGTCACTGTGTACATACATGACATTACTTATCCTGTACTGATCCTGAGTTACATCCTGTATTATACTCCAGAGCTGCACTCACTATTCTGCTGCTGGTGCAGTCACTGTGTACATACATGACATTACTTATCCTGTACTGATCCTGAGTTACATCCTGTATTATACCCCAGAGCTGCACTCACTATTCTGCTGCTGGTGCAGTCACTGTGTACATACATGACATTACTTATCCTGTACTGATCCTGAGTTGCATCCTGTATTATACTCCAGAGCTGCACTCACTATTCTGCTGCTGGTGCAGTCACTGTGTATATACATGACATTACTTATCCTGTACTGATCCTGAGTTACATCCTGTATTATACCCTAGAGCTGCACTCACTATCTGCTGCTGGTGCAGTCACTGTGTACATACATGACATTACTTATCCTGTACTGATCCTGAGTTACATCCTGTATTATACCCCAGAGCTGCACTCACTATTCTGCTGCTGGTGCAGTCACTGTGTACATACATGACATTACTTATCCTGTACTGATCCTGAGTTACATCCTGTATTATACCCCAGAGCTGCACTCACTATTCTGCTGCTGGTGCGGTCACTGTGTACATACATGACATTACTTATCCTGTACTGATAATGAGTTACATCCTGTATTATACTCCAGAGCTGCACTCACTATTCTGTTGCTGGTGCAGTCACTGTTACATCCTGTATTATACCCCAGAGCTGCACTCACTATGCTGCTGCTGGTGCAGGCACTGTACATACATGACATTACTTATCCTGTACTGATAATGAGTTACATCCTGTATTATACTCCGGAGCTGCACTCACTATTCTGTTGCTGGTGCAGTCACTGTTACATCCTGTATTATACCCCAGAGCTGCACTCACTATTCTGCTGCTGGTGCAGTCACTGTGTACATACATGACATTACTTATCCTGTACTGATCCTGAGTTGCATCCTGTATTATACTCCAGAGCTGCACTCACTATTCTGCTGCTGGTGCAGTCACTGTGTACATACATGACATTACTTATCCTGTACTGATCCTGAGTTGCATCCTGTATTATACTCCAGAGCTGCACTCACTATTCTGCTGCTGGTGCAGTCACTGTGTACATACATGACATTACTTATCCTGTACTGATCCTGAGTTACATCCTGTATTATACCCTAGAGCTGCACTCACTATCTGCTGCTGGTGCAGTCACTGTGTACATACATGACATTACTTATCCTGTACTGATCCTGAGTTACATCCTGGATTATACCCCAGAGCTGCACTCACTATTCTGCTGCTGGTGCAGTCACTGTACATACATGACATTACTTATCCTGTACTGATCCTGAGTTACATCCTGTATTATACTCCAGAGCTGCACTCACTATTCTGCTGCTGGTGCAGTCACTGTACATACATGACATTACTTATCCTGTACTGATCCTGAGTTACATCCTGTATTATACCCCAGAGCTGCACTCACTATTCTGCTGCTGGTGCAGTCACTGTGTACATACATGACATTACTTATCCTGTACTGATCCTGAGTTACATCCTGTATTATACCCCAGAGCTGTACTCACTATTCTGCTGCTGGTGCAGTCACTGTGTACATACATGACACTACTTATCCTGTACTGATCCTGAGTTACATCCTATATTGTACCCCAGAGCTGCACTCACTATTCTGCTGCTGGTGCAGTCACTGTACATACATGACATTACTTATCCTGTACTGATCCTGAGTTACATCCTGTATTATACCCCAGAGCTGCACTCACTATTCTGCTGCTGGTGCAGTCACTGTACATACATGACATTACTTATCCTGTACTGATCCTGAGTTACATCCTGTATTATACTCCAGAGCTGCGCTCACTATTCTGCTGCTGGTGTAGTCACTGTGTACATACATGACATTACTTATCCTGTACTGATCCTGAGTTACATCCTGTATTATACCCCAGAGCTGCACTCACTATTCTGCTGCTGGTGCAGTCACTGTGTACATACATGACATTACTTATCCTGTACTGATCCTGAGTTACATCCTGTATTATACCCCAGAGCTGCACTCACTATTCTGCTGCTGGTGCAGTCACTGTGTACATACATGACATTACTTATCCTGTACTGATCCTGAGTTACATCCTGTATTATACTCCAGAGCTGTACTCACTATTCTGCTGCTGGTGCAGTCACTGTGTACATACATGACATTACTTATCCTGTACTGATCCTGAGTTACATCCTGTGTTATACCCCAGAGCTGCACTCACTGTTCTGCTGTTGGTGCAGTCTCTGTACACATCCTATACTTCTGCTCCTTCTCAGGTGTGACATGAAGGTTTATCATGGGGACGGGATTCTTCTTGGCGTCAGGTTCTCTGCAGTCAGGAAAATCTTCTCACTTTCCAGCAGAGTCTGAAGCCAAACCACAAGATCCTCCCGCAGGAGCTCGGCCGCCACATGACACCGGGGCTGAACCTCCGCAGCAGCAAAACACAGCGGACGCTCCAAGGACACGAGGAGGAAGGAGATAGAAGAGACTCAGCACAGCACTCCACATGCACCGGTGGTGTGTCCTCACACTGCTGTGCTCTGTGCTACCGGTTTTGGCTATTGTCCTATATATAGGAGCGGCAGTCCTGTGACGTATGGAATTAGATCCTGTCCTCACACTGCTGTGAGGTTTGAAGTTTGAAGTTTTGAGCACAGCGCTCGGTTATCTCCCTCCTCTCTGGGACTTGCATGTGGAAATCCGGGAGTCCAGCCAGAAATGTATCCTGGGAAAGTGGCGCAACATCTTCCTGCACATGGATAACAATTATGGAGGAGAGGTCCTATAGCACCCCCAGTGCACCCCAGCTACAATCCTAGAATGCAGGAGAGTCTGGAGATAGCACAGCAGTGTGAGGAAACGCCCCCAGTGCACTTAGAGAAGTTACAATCCTGGAATATAAATCCATAGATCACAGTTCTGCTGCTACCAACAACAAATACAGAGGTCTAATTACATCTCTCCAGGGATAACACTGTCTGCAGAGAGCACAGAGCACAGCAGTGTGAGGTCTGATTACACATCTCTCCAGGGACAATACATAACACTGGCTGCAGAGAGCACAGAGCACAGCAGTGTGAGGTCTGATTACACATCTCTCCAGGGATAATACATAACATGGGCTGCAGAGAGCACAGAGCACAGCAGTGTGAGGTCTGATTACACATCTCTCCAGGGACAATACATAACACTGGCTGCAGAGAGCACAGAGCACAGCAGTGTGAGGTCTGATTACACATCTCTCCAGGGACAGTACATAACACTGACTGCAGAGAGCACAGAGCACAGCAGTGTGAGGTCTGATTACACATCTCTCCAGGTACAATACATAACACTGGCTGCAGAGAGCACAGAGCACAGCAGTGTGAGGTCTGATTACACATCTCTCCAGGGACAATACATAACACTGGCTGCAGAGAGCACAGAGCACAGCAGTGTGAGGTCTGATTACACATCTCTCCAGGGACAATACATAATACTGGCTGCAGAGAGCACAGAGCACAGCAGTGTGAGGTCTGATTACACATCTCTCCAGGGACAATACATAACACTGGCTGCAGAGAGCACAGAGCACAGCAGTGTGAGGTCTGATTACACATCTCTCCAGGGACAATACATAACACCGGCTGCAGAGAGCACAGAGCACAGCAGTGTGAGGTCTGATTACACATCTCTCCAGGGACAATACATAACACCGGCTGCAGAGAGCACAGAGCACAGCAGTGTGAGGTCTGATTACACATCTCTCCAGGGACAATACATAACACTGGCTGCAGAGAGCACAGAGCACAGCAGTGTGAGGTCTGATTACAAATCTCTCCAGGGACAATACATAACACTGGCTGCAGAGAGTACAGAGCACAGCAGTGTGAGCTATGATTACACATCTCTCCAGGGACAATACATAACACTGGCTGCAGAGAGCACAGAGCACAGCAGTGTGAGGTCTGATTACACATCTCTCCAGGGACAATACATAACACTGACTGCAGAGAGCACAGAGCACAGCAGTGTGAGGTCTGATTACATGTGTCCGGTACCTTCTTACACTGTGGGGTAGAACATTAGTGACTTGCACAGGTTTAGTGATTTGAGGATGTGTCTTGGGGCAATTGCTATTTAATCCTTATTACCAGGAAGAGGAGTCTGGACCGGTACCTGTGGTGCTGGTCCGGCCCCGGCTAGGGTCTTACTCCTGTCGTCCCTGTGGTCTTTGATGTTTGTTACATGTAATGAAGTAAATGTTATATTTTGTATTATAAGCTGGTTTTTTGGTTCTGGATATTTTCCTCCAGCGCCCGGGGAAGAACATTCACTTTACTATCAGATCAGAGAGGTCCAATCATCTCCTGGACAGCACCAGCCCCCCGTAAGAAGAGCGAGACCCCAGCACAATCCAAGCCTGTAATACCAGAGGCAGCCACCGTGCAGGGACTGGCGCTGTGAGCAGAAGCTTACCAAATATCAGATACAAAGAAAATAAAAGCACGAAATTTCTATAAAAGAAACCGGATTTTATTCACCAAATGGCGGCGGCCGGACGCCAGGAGAAGGATCCGATCACGTACAGAGCGTCCGAGTCAGCGAAAAACCAAACAGCGATGGGGGAGGGGGCACCCGAGGTCACAGCGATAACAACCCACATCATCAGCGGAGCCCAGGAAGCCCCCAGCACTGCAGACTAGTGGGAGGAGCAACGCTCTGCAGACATCAGCCAAAGCTGCACTCACTATTCTGCTACAGCTTCTCCATCACATCCTGCAAGAAAATGTAACAAACCTGCAGACGGGATGCGACGATCTGCAGCAGGTGAACCTTTAAGGATTTATAGTTACACGCAGAGCAACCATCAGTAGGTGCAACAATACAGACTGCAGCCAGGGGGTACGCAACTCTATGGGGACAATACATAACACTGGCTGCAGAGAGCACAGAGCACAGCAGTGTGAGGTCTGATTACACATCTCTATGGGGACAATACATAACACTGGCTGCAGAGAGCACAGCAGTGTGAGGTCCGATTACACATCTCTCCAGGGACAATACATAACACTGGCTGCAGAGAGCACAGAGCACAGCAGTGTGAGGTCCGATTACACATCTCTCCAGGGACAATACATAACACTGGCTGCAGAGAGCACAGAGCACAGCAGTGTGAGGTCTGATTACACATCTCTCCAGGGACAATACATAACACTGGCTGCAGAGAGCACAGAGCACAGCAGTGTGAGGTCTGATTACACATCTCTCCAGGGATAATATATAACACTGGCTGCAGAGAGCACAGAGCACAGCAGTGTGAGGTCTGATTACACATCTCTCCAGGGACAATACATAACACTGGCTGCAGAGAGCACAGAGCACAGCAGTGTGAGGTCTGATTACACATCTCTCCAGGGATAATATATAACACTGGCTGCAGAGAGCACAGAGCACAGCAGTGTGAGGTCTGATTACACCTCTCTCCAGGGACAGTACATAACACTGGCTGCAGAGAGCACAGAGCACAGCAGTGTGAGGTCTGATTACACATCTCTCCAGGGACACTATATAGCACTGGCTGCAGTCTGGGGTCTCACCTGCTGAAAGCAGAGCTGCAGCTAACAGGACGCATTCTCCCCCCCCACTAGTATTTTACGTCATGCCCCTGTATTCTCCCCTAGATACCACGGGGGCCGCATCCACTGCCCAGCAGAGGTAGATTTCAGAGTGGCAGACAAATATATAGAATATCTACACCCTCCCGGACCATAGAGACTACACACAGCGACCATGTACTCACCAGACTACACACTGCCCCCTAGTGGACTAATAACCAAGTACCATGAGACCCCGCAGAGGAGCGTCACCCGTCACTCATCAAGTTTTATTACAAACAAAAATGGAGGAAAAACCAAAAAATACAAAAAAGGGGAAAATAAACATTTAACATGCGACAACCCCCCGGGGGACAGAGATCGGGGCCGAGTGTTATAAAATACAGAAGGGTGGGGGGAGCTGGAAGTGTTACATGGGGGGCTGGTAAGGTACCACCAGAGAGGAGGGGGAGGGGGGGGTCACCGCTGCGCCCGACGCTGCCCAATAAATACAGATGATGAATGTGCGACAAGAGCCCCCAGAGCTGGACCGCGCATACAACAGGACCCCTGCGCAGGGACGTGGGACCCCCAAACCCCGAGCGCATCAATAGTCAAGTAGAGACGGCTGGTTACACAAACTGTTAAAATAAAACCACGTCACTCAAAAAAATTGACTTTTGGGGTGATGGGTTTTCTGCCGATTCCTTCTAGGGCGCTGAGGATGCCGGGGGCACCATGGGGGGTGGTGTTGGTCCGTCGCTGGGGGGAGGGGGCTGCGGCTGCTGTGCTGGAGGAGGTGCAGGGTCTGTGAAGAGAAAACACTATTAGTGATCTACAGATTTAACACTGAAACGGAAGACACGCAGTGTAACAGCAGCACATAGAGGGGTCACTACAAGCCCCCCCAACCACACAGGACAATGTCACACCATGGACAGACCCCGGGGATACAGACCCCGGCTCTGCTGTACTAGAGGGGCCGTCACACCATGGACAGTGGGGATACAGACCCCGGCTCTGCTGTACTAGAGGGGCCGTCACACCATGGACACTGGGGATACAGACCCCCCCCCCGGGCTCTGCTGTACTAGAGGGGCCGTCACACCATGGACACGGGGATACAGACCCCCCCCCCGGGCTCTGCTGTACTAGAGGGGCCGTCACACCATGGACCCCAGGGATACAGACCCCCGGTTCGGCTGTACAGACCACGGCTGTCATGCTATGAGCCCCTCTAAGGGCAGATGCTGCTGTGTATGTGTATTGCGAGGTAATAGCTTACACATGCCATTTGGAGCCATAGGAGGCCGTGGTCCCATCATGCCACTTGGCATCGGGGGTATTCCTGACTGAGGAGGGGGGTGAGGTGGTCCGGCTGGATGCATGTTTGGCATAATTCGTCCAGGTATTGGTGGTCCTGACATCATGGCGCCAGGTCCCGGCATTTGACCTGCAAGAGTTAAAAAGACCCCAGATAAAAGGAAATGTCAAAACAAGGAAGAGTAACCCAGCCCCCATCCTGCCCCAGATCACGAGGGGCCCGGCCCCCATCCTCCCCCAGATCACGAGGGGCCCGACCCCCATCCTCCCCCAGATCACGAGGGGCCCGACCCCCATCATCTCTGAGCCTCAAATCCAAAGCAAATCAAAGACAGGAAAGAAAAGAGACCCAAATGCCGTGAAGGTTTCCCCTGGAGGATTGTGGGAGGCATCTGATGTATATGAGGAGCCAGACACAGCGGCCCCCAGACTGCCTGTATTCAGGGGTCTTATCACCGCGTATTTCTAACAGTCATAGAAACCCCGGCAGGTGGCCCCCACCCTGAACAGGTTTTCATTCATCCGAATTTCCGTCCAGGGAAGAAAAGAGAAAGATCCGAGAAGCGAAAGCTGCACCGCAAGTGTCACCACAGACTCCCACCACCACATATCACACGCGGAGACTTACCCCACCCCTGCATATGCCCAGAATACATGCCTGGCTGTGGCGGGTGGGCAGGGGGCATCTGGTGGTGGACACCATATGGAGGGGGCTGTGGGGGCTGCTGCTGCCCCATCATTCCCGGGTGTGTGGGGGGTGCTATGTGACCCATCCCAGGTCCGGGGGGGCCGGCAGGGTGCTGGGTGTTCTGTCCATGCTGCTGCTCCATCTGCTGGCGCGCCCTCATCTCCGCGTACTTCAGTTGCTCCATGTGGAAGTTCTGGCGCTCGGTGAGGAGCTGCTGCCGCTGCTGCTCCAGCTGGAATGAGAAGGGATCAGTCAGTAGGTGCCACCACGAGACTGTAGCCGGAGGTAGGTACCGTCTCAGGAGCGGAGGACTGAAGAAACATTCTGGGGTCAGTAAGAGTGCGACACCAGAGGACCAAAAGATCGTGGACAATCATTGACTGGGTCCATATGATCTCACTAAGACCCATTGGTCAAAATTATACCAAAACATCACTTATTATATTTAGGAGCCTTCCTATCATAAGACACAATTACATGTAGTTATGTTATGTAGTCAGTTGTGGGGCTGGTTTTATGCCCCGGCAGCGATTTCAGGCGTATAGTAACATGTTCTCAGTGTGTGGCACATACAATGGGTGCGGTGTCTATTCACTACCACTAGGGGTCACTGCTGTTCACTTATATGCCAAACACTGATGCAACATTGTATAACCAGATGGCGGTTCTAGAGTCATTACCCTCCGTACATATTCTGCTCATTATACGCCATCAGTTCATTTACACTGTCCAATTGGCGCCATTTCTTATCCCAACACAAGTGCTCAGCATACACACATTACCATGGGCTGTGCCGTCTAATTATATCCAATTGGAGCCTATCTCTCAGTATCACACACCGACTCCTATTTTCCCTTTGCATTAATTTCTCACATTTACTGTCTAATTTCCCCCTGTGACCCCTGGCTAAAATAGATCAATCACATTGCAGCCCCCAACCGGAGGACAACACAGACGGATCTTATAATATCACCCACAGCACAGAGCACTTACCGCTTCCTTCTCCCGGTCCATTATAGTTTCCAGTTCCTCAAAGTGTCGTAGTTTGATCTCCAGTTTCTTCATCTGTGTCTCCACCAGCAGAGCCACCAGGGACTTGATCTTACGTTCCTCCACAGCGGCCAAATGCTGGCAACGTAAAAAGAAGTGATGTTACAGAGGGACCAATACATCACCCGGGTGCGCGGCTCGTTACATCACCGGGTGCGCGGCTCGTTACATATCACCCGGGTGCGCGGCTCGTTATATCACCCGGGTGCGCGGCTCGTTATATCACCGGGTGCGCGGCTCGTTACATATCACCCCTGGGTGCGCGGCTCGTTACATATCACCCGGCTGCGCGGCTCGTTACATATCACCCGGCTGCGCGGCTCGTTACATATCACCCGGCTGCGCGGCTCGTTACATATCACCCGGGTGCGCGGCTCGTTATACATCACCCGGGTGCGCGGCTCGTTATATCACTGGGTGCGCGGCTCGTTACATATCACCCCTGGGTGCGCGGCTCGTTACATATCACCCGGCTGCGCGGCTCGTTACATATCACCCGGCTGCGCGGCTCGTTACATATCACCCGGCTGCGCGGCTCGTTATAGCACACAGCTCTGATTACTCTGTTATACTAACGAGCTGTGCACCTTCTTGACCAGGGTCAGATTTCTGTCCAATGGAAATAAACAGACGCTTTCTATAGATTGACAGCAAGCAGAGATCTAGAAAATTGTATAACTTATCAGACAAACAATAACAATTTGCCGAAATGAGAAAACCCCTTTAGGGAGGTCACAGAAGTTGGTTTGTTGTTCAGCTATAAATGTGAATTTGTGTTCATGTATAAATGATACAAGGCCTGAATATACGACCTTGTGCTTCTCTAGGAGTAATAATAACTACACGACAGACTTATTATCAGTGTAACTGGTATCAGTGGCCGCAGCCTTTACCTTGGCTTTGGTGGCAGCTGACGCCAGGGCGGCGGCGGCAGCCATAGCTACGTTACTCTCATTCATATCATTCTCCAATTTCTTCTTGGCCGGGTCTGGCTCCTTGGCAGATTCTGCATTCTCTTTAGTATCCTCCGTCTCTTCTTCTACAAGGAGGAGCATGGAGTGAGTAGAAGCACCTACCACCCGCGGCCACCCATCACACCCCCGCTGACCCCGGCACCTTCCACCTCACCTGTGGCCTTCTCCTCCGGGGCCGCGTCACTTTCCTCCTCCTCAGGTTTCTTCTCGGATGACTCCGGCTTCTCACAAGATTCTGCTTCATTTTCCTTCTCACTTTTAACTTCACTCTAAAGACAAAGGAAACGTTTTAAGGGTTGGAGGTCAGAGGGACAATCTATAGTGAGACGATGATCTGGGATCAAGAGCAGTAAATATCGGTCACCCGAGGGGTCGGGGATCATAGAAGGGACATGAGGTACAGAGAGGGATGAGAAGTGATGGAAAGAGGAACAAACTATCCATCAGGGAGTATCTCCGGTGCCCCCCTCATCCTGCAGTGATCAGCGAGACACCAAGGGTCCCCTCACCTACATGAACCTGGTGTTCAGCTCTCACCTTCTCTGGCTGAGGGGCTTCGGGGGTCTCCGTTTCCATCTTCTCCTCCTCAGTAGATTCACCTTCAGTAAGAAGAGATTTGGTATATAATAACTTGTATTATGTGCTTCAGGTCAGATTTCTCTGTATATCATATGTAAGAGACCACTCTGTGCCATAACCCCCCAAACAGAGGGTCCCTGGGGGGGGTCCACAGCGATGCACTGGTGCACACAGAGCAGCCACAACCACATCTAACCCCTGTAATCAAGGATCTCTCCGATAAGATCCAGAAACATTCCTGGATGACCGCCCCCACCCTGATGTCCCACACTTGTATATGGGTTTTTATAAAACTCACTAGGTTTCTCTGGTTCTTCTGGAGCGGTTCCGGCTATGCAGCTGCTTTCCAGCCCATAGGTTGGATCCACTTTGCCCAGAGCTTTGGCCGCCTCCTGCACCTTCTTGATGTGCGCCTCCACCAGCTCCAGGGGGACCTCTTCACGCACCCGGGAAAACTCCTCTGAGAAGAGAATTACAATCGCTGCATTAGAACACCAGCAGAGATCTAAAGAGTAAAAGTTCTGCATTATTCACAGGACGCGTGCAACAATTACCTAGAGCAGCTTTAGCGGCTGCAGCAGCGACTCTGGGGTCCACCACCGAGGCCAGGAAGGCCACCGTGCTCATGACTGGGTTGCCAGACTGGCTGAAGGGGACAGGCTGATAGGCCAGAGGCCCGAGGGAAGCATCTGAGTTTTCGAGGTACGGGTCCTCGATGGGGAGTCGGAGGAAGTGAAGGATGCATTCATCCTGCGTGCGGCTGCCCACGTGCTCAGACACCTTGTTCCAGTCATCTTTGTACATTTCCAGAGCCTGGGAACAAGGAACAGACAAGTATCAGCACCAGTGTGATCCATATATGAGGACGTGCAGCCACAATATGGTCGACTACTTACCTCCAAGAGAAGCAGCGTCTCCTGCTCCGTCCACTCCCTCCCGGCGCTGGCAGACTTGCTCTGGAGTAAAGAAAGATTCGTTACACCGAGATTCAGCAGGTGCCGCCCAGAACCAGACCCAAATGAACACAAACCCCACCTTAGCCAAAGTCTTCTTGGAGTAAATGTCTGTTCTGAGGCCAAAGTTCTGCAGATCTGACGGTTTGTCCTTGTTTTTCTCAGGGAAATTCAACATTTGCTGAGCAGAGGGAACCTAGAGGAGGGACACAAGGAACCATTACAGCACCAGCACCGCAGATCCCTCACGAGTGACCTAAGGCCAACACATCATACCTGCGGGGTCCTCATGTGAAGAGGCACCAGTCCAGACGGGGTGTCTGCCAGCACATTAAAGTGGGGTGTAGGCGGTGGTCCCATAGCCATAGGTCTGGAGTCTGCATCCACCTGGTAATTCACAAGCCCCCACTGCTCCAGGAACGCGTGAACCCTGATGAGGAACAACATAATAAACGGTGCTCAGAATTCATTTCTTGTTTGGCTGTAAATAGATGCTGAGAGTTGTAGTGTTGTCACAGAAGAGCCATCTGCAGCTACTCCCATTATCCCAGGACACAGCATGGATGATGACCATCCCCACGTCTCACCTCATGATGGCACAGACGTCTCCGGTCAGGTTCCTCCTACATGCGGTGCTGGTCAGATACTCCTGCGGGTTCAGTCTGTAAGTGTCTATTATAAAGTTGCGGTACGCCAAGTATCTGTAGTAAATGGAGAAATACAGGACAAAACATTAGTCCACAAATTTGTATCAGTCCTAAAATCAGGATCATGGCCAGCTCCAAATATTACTTACATTTCTGGAGTCTTGGATTTATTTTTCCCATTGAAGAATTCAGGAAGCGCCCGACGCTCGATGACGTGAATACTGGAAGAGACGAGACGTTCATTATCTCCATGTACAAGGAGAGCAACACAAGAAGCAACACACAGGACCAGACCCTCACCTGTTATAGTCAAACCACGCGGCATAGCTGGGGATGATGATGTGATTGGTCTGCTCCGTCACGTTATCCTCCCCGTTGTCCATCATGCGGCTCTGGTCTCGACTGGGATCTTCATCTTCCTGAGAGAGGATGGAAAACGGAGGGTGAATCATCAGGATCAAGGGCAGAACAGGTCACGTGGCACAAAGTCAGGGGGTTATGTCAGTCACTTGTGTGACCCCATATTATAGTAAGATAGAGGTGTCTGGGGTTGTGTGATAATAATTGGGACTGTCACATAATCTGGAACATGTATTGGTACTTGACCACACCAGACATGTAGATATCATGTGCTACACACTTAGGGTCGGTACTTACCTTCCCACTTGCAGTCACAGCTTCCTCCTCTTGTTCGTCTGCAAAAAAATAAAAGCCCATTTAGATTCCTGTATAAAATACCTGATAGGGTTCTGCTCCCAGGTCAGTGATATATAAGGATTATTCTCCGTATATCCTGGTTGTACCATTGCTGAGTGAGTTGTAAGTCTGGGGGTACAGACCTCTGGTCACACACATTGTAGCTGCGGCTCGGCAGCACCTGCTCATGGCAGTGGCTCATCCTAGTATTGCCACCACAATATAAGATGGAAAGTCCATTTACATCACCCGAGACGACCACACAAGTCACACAGGGGATTGGGAGACCTACCTAGATCGGCCACCACTCCTCCTTTGACCGGTGTGTGCTCACTGTCTTTCTTTGGATTCACTAGATGGGAAGAAAGGAGTCAGTAAGACGTCTCCTGCAGCAGCTATAAGCAGAGCCAAGTGTCTATTAACCGTTTCCCAGTTACCATTTTTGGGGAGGATGACCTCCTCCATGTTGGGGACAGGTGTGGGGTCCTCCATGTCTTTCGTCAGGTCCTCTTGCTCGTCCTCTTCCTTCTGCCACTTCCTCTTGCCATACAGGCCGCCTTGGCTGAGGAGAAGCAATATCCCGTGAGATATCTAGACATGTGGAGCAGCAGGACACGGAGATAAGTCCCTGATCTTACCCTTTCTTTCCTGGCTTCTTGCGGGATTCTGAAGGCGTCTGTGGAGAAGGAGAGCGCTTCCTCTTCTTGGTGGATCCCACAGACTTGCGGTCTTTCCTCTCTGGGCTCCGCACGGCCTGTAATACACAGAGAAGATGAATTTCCCATCAGATGTAATGTGCCATATGTTCCCCAGTGACCCCGACCTGCCGGTACCTCATCGCTCTTCAGGGAGATCCTCTGCCGGAAACTCGTCACCTTCTTGTTCTCGTCAAGCTCGTAGTCCTCCTCGTTCATCCACTCATTGAACACGTCCGTGTCCAGCAGCCATTTTGCATGAACCTGATAAATAACACAAAATGTGAGTCTGGATGTCGTCTCAGTCACAGAATCAAGAGCAAAAATCCATCCAATCGCTCACCTTCCACGGCTTCTCAGCGATTGGTGGATCCTCAATATCCACATCCAGATCAGTAACAGGGATCCACGAGTCATAGCTGGAGGAAACAAACATGGAGGCCGTCAGCGAGAGGTAGAGAGCATCGGGCGCGAGACGCCCATCCTGACGCCGCTCACACAGAGGGGGTTTTTGTTACAATGTAATCAACAAAGGACAAAAACCCTTTGTCAAAACTGTCTACACTGTAACAAATCCTCAGCCGTGTGTCATGAGAGATGTTGCCTGTTCCTATCCCCTCACCTGTCTGGGTGGTAACCCCAATGCACAAGAATCTGTTTATCCTTTTTCACAACAGGTCTCAGCCAATCATCTAAGAGAACACGAAGCGAGAAGTTATTCACATGAGATAGAGACACTTTGTAGCAGAATGTATTCTCCAATGCACATAGAGATGGCAGCAGCCCCCTATATACTACCAGGAGAGTGCAGGGGGCTCCTGGCCGCTTCCCTCAGCACCCGCTCAATACCTGCAGGGTCAGCAGTTTTCTTACCGTCATCCTGTGAGGTAGGAATAGGCTGCACATGATGTGAGGCTTTCCCCTTCTCTTCTGTGATTGTACCCTAAACCATAAGCAGAACAGATGAACATGTGCCCCCATATTACAGAGCGGTGCCCACCCACCACCCTGGCACTGCCACTCACCTGATGGCGCTTGACAATATCTTTCAGTTTATTTGCCAGCTTCAGCTCTATTTCTGGGACGAGGTAGACGGTGGGTCGGCTCAGACAGTTGTTCTGCAGAGATAATAACAGGTTACAGCAGCCTGTACTCCGCACTCATACACGGGAGAGACGAGGACACTATGGACCGAAACGCATCCCCACCTGCATCAGCGTCTTCTCTATAGCCATGAACATCTCCACGTTGCGATCCATCCTGGAAGGATTCTGCAGATCAAACCTCCGCCTGCAGAAGAGAATCAGCACGGCTTATAGGGAATTCTGGGATTTCTTACCTATCCTTCAGGCAGGTGATCGGACACCAGGCCCCTCGCGATCTCATTGTATACTACATTATACTTATTGTATACTCAGAGTGTGACACTCGGGTCACTGAGGTCACCTCCATCGAACGGTTTGCAGCACAATCCCAATCAAGTGAATAAATCTGAGCCTCAAACACTACGTACGCTGCTGCTATTCTACTAGCCGGTGGGTTATCTGCTTGGCAGCCATCCTGTGGCGTCCATGACTCACCATCCTTGGTCGCTCCGGTGCTTGTACGCCGCTCCTAGGATGTGACACAGGGCGCCACCGGCTTTAAAATCCAAGAAACATTTAATCTGCAAGACACAAAACCCAGAGTTACTGAAGATGAAGCAGAATAGGGCAACATCAGGACCACCACAGGAGGGTCGGCCTCTCCGAGCCTCCTCCAGGGCTGCACCATTACTAACACACGAGCCTCCCCTCCGGCAGGACACTTACAGGCAGTTTGGTGAAGGCCGGGTTGGTGACGTGACGTCCAAACGCATCTTCCTGGAACTGGAGAAGTTGGGAGACCAGAACTGCCAGCGCTTTATTGGTGGGAGAATCCGCCTGCACGTACTGGGGAGAGAAGACACAGGGTTATAACAGACAAATCCGCTGTCCACACTGCAGGTTCTCAGCGTCTCCTCCTCTATGGAAGGGGTAGGGAGACACTGCCAGCCCCCCGCAGACCAGCGCCAGCCCCCCGCAAACCAGCGCCAGCCCCCCGCAAACCAGCGCCAGCCCCCCGCAAACCAGCGCCAACCCCCCGCAAACCAGCGCCAACCCCCCGCAAACCAGCGCCAGCCCCCCCAGACCAGACCAGCGCCAGCCCCCCCAGACCAGACCAGCGCCAGCCCCCCCAGACCAGACCAGCGCCAGCCCCCCCAGACCAGACCAGCGCTAGCCCCCCCAGACCAGACCAGCGCCAGCCCCCCCAGACCAGACCAGCGCCAGCCCCCCCAGACCAGACCAGCGCCAGCCCCCCGCAGACCAGCGCCAGCCCCCCCAGACTCAACGACAAATATCCCTTTTTCATTACTAAAAGTTCTGACACTTTCAAAAACTTTATATTACGGCTCTTGACAAGCAAAACTTCCCGCAGCTGAGGGTTTGTTTCAGTCCATAGAAGACACAGATTCCAAGACCCAGACAAGTCCATAAACTCCAAGCGTTTATGCTGCGCTCAGAGGGTGATCTACATTGGGGGCAGTAGTAATGGGGGCAGTCACAGATCAGGGGGGGGTTTCATGTTCCACCTGCAGCCGCCTGGTGCTCAGGCTGACACGGGGCACATGATGGAGCGCGCAGCCTCTGCCGACTGACCCTGAATGTGACCCCACACCATGACCCCTGCGCACACACCAGGTCATCAGACCCTAAATCTGTGTGTGATGTCATCAGATGTCTGTAGAAGAATCTGTCCTCACACCCAGTCACAGGACATGAGGCCCATCAACTACAAAATCCTGTAGCAGCTTATTGGCCAGGAGCCACCACTGCACCGGGGGTCCTGAATTTGACGAAGCTGCAGAGATTAACCCTGTGGTGGAAGATAACACCATGTGACTGATATCAGCCACTCATATGATTGCTGGAGACTGCTTTGTTTACATGTGATCTGCAAGATTGATTGCTCCTGTCTGACTCTACACCCCCCCCCCCCCCATGCAGGATTGATTGCTTGTGTCTCCCCCCCCCCTCATCCTCATAGACTGTAAGCTCTTGTGTCACCCCCTCATCCTCATAGACTGTAAGCTCTTGTGTCACCCCCTCATCCTCATAGACTGTAAGCTCTTGTGTCCCCCCCTCATCCTCATAGACTGTAAGCTCTTGTGTCCCCCCCTCATCCTCATAGACTGTAAGCTCTTGTGTCCCCCCCTCATCCTCATAGACTGTAAGCTCTTGTGTCCCCCCCTCATCCTCATAGACGGTAAGCTCTTGTGTCCCCCCCTCATCCTCATAGACTGTAAGCTCTTGTGTCCCCCCCTCATCCTCATAGACTGTAAGCTCTTGTGTCCCCCCCTCATCCTCATAGACTGTAAGCTCTTGTGTCCCCCCCTCATCCTCATAGACTGTAAGCTCTTGTGTGTCCCCCCGCATCCTCATAGACTGTAAGCTCTTGTGTCCCGCCCCCCCGCATCCTCATAGACTGTAAGCTCTTGTGTCCTCCCCTCATCCTCATAGACTGTAAGCTCTTGTGTCCTCCCCTCATCCTCATAGACTGTAAGCTCTTGTGTCCCCCCCCATCCTCATAGACTGTAAGCTCTTGTGTCACACCTCATCCTCATAGACTGTAAGCTCTTGTGTCACCCCCTCATCCTCATAGACTGTAAGCTCTTGTGTCACCCCCTCATCCTCATAGACTGTAAGCTCTTGTGTCACCCCCTCATCCTCATAGACTGTAAGCTCTTGTGTCACCCCCTCATAGACTGTAAGCTCTTGTGTCCCCCCTCATCCTCATAGACTGTAAGCTCTTGTGTCCCCCCTCATCCTCATAGACTGTAAGCTCTTGTGTCCCCCCTCATCCTCATAGACTGTAAGCTCTTGTGTCCCCCCTCATCCTCATAGACTGTAAGCTCTTGTGTCCCCCCTCATCCTCATAGACTGTAAGCTCTTGTGTCACCCCCTCATCCTCATAGACTGTAAGCTCTTGTGTCACCCCCTCATCCTCATAGACTGTAAGCTCTTGTGTCACCCCCTCATCCTCATAGACTGTAAGCTCTTGTGTCCCCCCTCATCCTCATAGACTGTAAGCTCTTGTGTCACCCCCTCATAGACTGTAAGCTCTTGTGTCCCCCCTCATCCTCATAGACTGTAAGCTCTTGTGTCCCCCCTCATCCTCATAGACTGTAAGCTCTTGTGCCCCCCCTCATCCTCAGACTGTAAGCTCTTGTGTCACCCCCTCATCCTCATAGACTGTAAGCTCTTGTGTCACCCCCTCATCCTCATCGACTGTAAGCTCTTGTGTCACCCCCTCATCCTCATAGACTGTAAGCTCTTGTATCACCCCTCATCCTCATAGACTGTAAGCTCTTGTGTCCCCCCTCATCCTCATAGACTGTAAGCTCTTGTGTCACCCCCTCATCCTCATAGACTAATCTCTTGTGTCCCCCCCCCTCATCCTCATAGACTGTAATCTCTTGTATCACCCCTCATCCTCATAGACTGTAAGCTCTTGTGTCCCCCCTCATCCTCATAGACTGTAAGCTCTTGTGTCACCCCCTCATCCTCATAGACTGTAAGCTCTTGTGTCACCCCCTCATCCTCATAGACTGTAAGCTCTTGTGTCACCCCCTCATCCTCATAGACTGTAAGCTCTTGTATCACCCCTCATCCTCATAGACTGTAAGCTCTTGTGTCCCCCCTCATCCTCATAGACTGTAAGCTCTTGTGTCACCCCCTCATCCTCATAGGCTGTAAGCTCTTGTGTCACCCCCTCATCCTCATAGGCTGTAAGCTCTTGTGTCACCCCCTCATCCTCATAGACTGTAAGCTCTTGTATCCTCCCCTCATCCTCATAGACTGTAAGCTCTTGTATCCTCCCCTCATCCTCATAGACTGTAAGCTCTTGTGTCACCCCCTCATAGACTGTAAGCTCTTGTGTCACCCCCTCATCCTCATAGACTGTAAGCTCTTGTGTCACCCCCTCCTCCTCATAGACTGTAAGCTCTTGTGTTCCCCCTCATCCTCATAGACTGTAAGCTCTTGTGTCCCCCCTCATCCTCATAGACTGTAAGCTCTTGTGTCACCCCCTCATCCTCATAGACTGTAAGCTCTTGTATCCTCCCCTCATCCTCATAGACTGTAAGCTCTTGTGTCACCCCCTCATCCTCATAGACTGTAAGCTCTTGTATCCTCCCCTCATCCTCCTAGACTGTAAGCTCTTGTGTCACCCCTCATCCTCATAGACTGTAAGCTCTTGTGTCACCCCCTCATCGACTGTAAGCTCTTGTGTCCCCCCCCGCATCCTCATAGGCTGTAAGCTCTTGTGTCACCCCCTCCTCCTCATAGACTGTAAGCTCTTGTGTCACCCCCTCATCCTCATAGACCAGTGATGGCAAACCTTTTAGAGGATGAGTGCCCAAACTACAACAAAGACCCGCTTATTTATCGCAAAGTGCCAACACAGAAATGTAATTTGTGATTTATACTCCCTTCTCTGTCACAGTTTTCATTGATACCAGCACCTGAGGACACCAATAAAGCTCTGTGCACAGCAAGTCCTGGGCTGTCTGGGACTGCAGGAAGATACCTGGAGTCATCTCTGGTGATGGCCTAAGTGCCCACAGAAAGGGCTCTGAGTGCCACCTCTGGCACCAGTGCCATAGGTTAGCCATCACTGTCATAGACTGTAAGCTCTTGTATCACCCCCTCATCCTCATAGACTGTAAGCTCTTGTGTCCACCCTCATCCTCATAGACTGTAAGCTCTTGTGTCACCCCCTCCTCCTCATAGACTGTAAGCTCTTGTGTCACCCCCTCATCCTCATAGACTGTAAGCTCTTGTGTCACCCCCTCATCCTCATAGACTAAGCTCTTGTGCCCCCCCCTCATCCTCATAGACTGTAAGCTCTTGTGTCACCCCCTCATCCTCATAGACTGTAAGCTCTTGTGTCACCCCCTCATCCTCATAGACTGTAAGCTCTTGTGTCACCCCCTCATCCTCATAGACTGTAAGCTCTTGTGTCACCCCCTCATCCTCATAGACTGTAAGCTCTTGTGTCACCCCCTCATCCTCATAGACTGTAAGCTCTTGTGTCACCCCCTCATCCTCATAGACTGTAAGCTCTTGTGTCACCCCCTCATCCTCATAGACTGTAAGCTCTTGTGTCACCCCCTCCTCCTCATAGACTGTAAGCTCTTGTGTTCCCCCTCATCCTCATAGACTGTAAGCTCTTGTGTCCCCCCTCATCCTCATAGACTGTAAGCTCTTGTGTCCTCTCCTCATCCTCATAGACTGTAAGCTCTTGTGTCACCCCCTCATCCTCATAGACTGTAAGCTCTTGTGTCACCCCCTCCTCCTCATAGACTGTAAGCTCTTGTGTCACCCCCTCCTCCTCATAGACTGTAAGCTCTTGTGTCACCCCTCATCCTCATAGACTGTAAGCTCTTGTGTCACCTCCTCATCCTCATAGACTGTAAGCTCTTGTGTCCTCTCCTCATCCTCATAGACTGTAAGCTCTTGTGTCCTCCCCTCATCCTCATAGACTGTAAGCTCTTGTGTCCTCTCCTCATCCTCATAGACTGTAAGCTCTTGTGCCACCCCCTCCTCCTCATAGACTGTAAGCTCTTGCGTCACCCCCTCATCCTCATAGACTGTAAGCTCTTGTGTCACCCCCTCATCCTCATAGACTGTAAGCTCTTGTGTCACCCCCTCATCCTCATAGACTGTAAGCTCTAGTGTCACCCCTCATCCTCATAGTCTGTAAGCTCTTGTGTCACCCCTAATCCTCATAGACTGTAAGCTCTTGTGTCCTCTCCTCATCCTCATAGACTGTAAGCTCTTGTGTCCTCCCTCATCCTCATATACTGTAAGCTCTTGTGTCACCCCCTCATCCTCATAGACTGTAAGCTCTTGTGTCACCTCCTCATCCTCATGGACTATTAGACAGACCCCGGCTGTGTAGGCCCGGCCCGGGCAGCTCCACTACTCTAGACTCCGGCTGTCTATGCCCGGGCAGGACCATTACTCGAGGCCCCGGTTGTGTAGGCCCGGCCCGGGCAGGACCATTACTCGAGACCCCAGCTGTGTAGGCCCGGGTAACTCCATCACTCGAGGCCCCGGCTGTGTAGGCCCGTCCCGGGCAGGACCATTACTCGAGGCCCCGGCTGTGTAGGCCGCACTCACCTTCTTGTAGTTCTTGCCGATCCACACGCGCACGCCGTCCAGCTGGGACACGGTGTCGGGGCTCTCCCAGAACTTGGCGGCGGGGCCCCCGTCCTTCCTCCGGGCCTGGGCCAGAGGCGCCGCCGCTCCTGCTGCCGCCGCCATGGAGTCCCCGTCGCCGTCGTCCTCCTCCCCCTCACACTCCTCCTCTTCCTCCTCTTCGTCGTCCTCCTCCTCGCCGTCCTCTTCCTCCTCGGGATCTCTCCGGGGCTCCTCCCGGCGGGGCCCGGCCTGGTACTGGCGTGTGGCCGGGCTGCCTTCCTCCCCGCCGGCCGCCCCTCCTCCTCCGCGGCGGCGCCGTCTCCTCTGCCTGGGTCCCGCCAGCCTGCCGTCCCCTCCGCTGCTGCTGCCGTTACAGCCGCCAGGGCCGCTCAGCCCGACCTGCCTTTGTTTCATCGCCGCCACACTCGCTGCTCGCCGGGGAATGCTGCTGCGGCCTGTGCAGCGCGGGAGACCCTCCCCCTTCGGCTGCCAATCACACGGGGGCACGCCCACTGCAGCTGCCACTCACTACAGGCCCCGCCCGGACACAACGTCAATCACAACGAGAACACGCCCATACAAGCTTACAGAACCGAGATTAACCCGCCCACTGAGACTGTCAGTCATTGCTAAGGACACACCCAGACTCCCTCACGAACTGTCTATCAACTACTAAGCCCCTCCCGCTAACGTCCATCATAAACAATTCCCGCCCACCTAATTCATTCAGACTCTTCCATCAGCTGTACATCATCGCTGATACATTCATGTGATTGGGAATGGGCTCAGCTCCCGCCCACCGAGGCTACGCCACTCCCACCGAGGCTACGGTATTCGTCCTGTTTATTTCATGCTGTCCCAGCCCACCAGGACCCCCGATGCTCTGTAGCCCCGCCCACAATCTGAGCACGCGTCCTAACGTCGGCACGCTCGAGGGTCCAGGCACAAAGCGACGCCGTGTGTCAACAAAAGAAACTTTATCGACACAGGGTGGGCAATGGGGCGCGTGCGCAGTCAGAGTTCTCCGAAATCCGCGGGAGATTGGAAGTTGTTTCAGTCACGAGGTGTCACGATACAGAATCCCCCATACAAGTCTCTCCTGACAGACACTGAGCCAAACCCAGAGCTGCCCCCGCCACCCTGTACAGTGCAGGGAGCTGACAGCAGAGACACAGGGGGAATGGTGGAGCAGGGAGCTGACAGAAGAGACACAGGGGGAATGGTGGAGCAGGGAGCTGACAGCAGAGAACAGAGGGAATGGTGGAGCAGGGAGCTGACAGCAGAGAACAGAGGGAATGGTGGAGCAGGGAGCTGACAGCAGAGAACAGAGGGAATGGTGGAGCAGGGAGCTGACAGCAGAGACACAGGGGGAATGGTGGAGCAGGGAGCTGACAGAAGAGACACAGGGGGAATGGTGGAGCAGGGAGCTGACAGCAGAGAACAGAGGGAATGGTGGAGCAGGGAGCTGACAGCAGAGACACAGGGGGAATGGTGGAGCAGGGAGCTGACAGAAGAGACACAGGGGGAATGGTGGAGCAGGGAGCTGACAGCAGAGAACAGAGGGAATGGTGGAGCAGGGAGCTGACAGCAGAGAACAGAGGGAATGGTGGAGCAGGGAGCTGACAGCAGAGAACAGAGGGAATGGTGGAGCAGGGAGCAGACAGCAGAGACACAGGGGGAATGGTGGAGCAGGGAGCTGACAGCAGAAACAGGGGGAATGGTGGAGCAGGGAGCTGACAGCAGAGACACAGGGGGAATGGTGGAGCAGGGAGCTGACAGCAGAGACACGGGGGAATGATGGAGCAGGGAGCTGACAGCAGACACATAGGGGGAATGGTGGAGCAGGGAGCTGACAGCAGAGACACAGGGGAATGGTGGAGCAGGAAGCTGACAGCAGAGACACAGGGGGAATGGTGGAGCAGGGAGCTGACAGCAGAGACACAGGGGGAATGGTGGAGCAGGGAGCTGATAGCAGAGAACAGGGGGAATGGTGGAGCAGGGAGCTGACAGCAGAGGACAGGGGGAATGGTGGAGCAGGGAGCTGACAGCAGAGACACAGGGGGAATGGTGGAGCAGGGAGCTGATAGCAGAGAACAGGGGGAATGGTGGAGCAGGGAGCTGACAGCAGAGACACAGGGGGAATGGTGGAGCAGGAAGCTGACAGCAGAGACACAGGGGGAATGGTGGAGCAGGGAGCTGATAGCAGAGAACAGGGGGAATGGTGGAGCAGGGAGCTGACAGCAGAGACACAGGGGAATGGTGGAGCAGGGAGCTGACAGCAGAGACACAGGGGGAATGGTGGAGCAGGGAGCTGACAGCAGAGACACAGGGGGAATGGTGGAGCATTGAGCTGACAGCAGAGAACAGGGGGAATGGTGGAGCAGGGAACTGACAGCAGAGACACAGGGGGAATGGTGGAGCAGGGAGCTGATAGCAGAGAACAGGGGGAATGGTGGAGCAGGGAGCTGACAGCAGAGACACAGGGGGAATGGTGGAGCAGGGAGCTGATAGCAGAGACACAGGGGGAATGGTGGAGCATTGAGCTGACAGCAGAGGCACAGGGGGAATGGTGGTGCAGGAAGCTGACAGCAGAGACACAGGGGTTATGGTGGAGCAGGGAGCTGACAGCAGAGACACAGGGGTTATGGTCTAGCAGGGAGCTGACAGCAGAGACACAGGGGGAATGGTGGAGCAGGGAGCTGAAAGAAGAGACAGGGGGAATGGTGGAGCAGGGAGCTGAGAGAAGAGACAGGGGGAATGGTGGAGCAGGGAGCTGACAGCAGAGACACAGGGGTTATGGTCTAGCAGGGAGCTGACAGCAGAGACACAGGGGGAATGGTGGAGCAGGGAGCTGAAAGAAGAGACAGGGGGAATGGTGGAGCAGGGAGCTGACAGAAGAGACAGGGGGAATGGTGGAGCAGGGAGCTGACAGCAGAGACACAGGGGGAATGGTGGTGCAGGAAGCTGACAGCAGGGAACAGGGGGAATGGTGGAGCATGGCGCTGACAGCAGGGAACAGGGGGAATGGTGGAGCATGGCGCTGACAGCAGAGACACAGGGGGAATGGTGGAGCAGGGAGCTGACAGCAGAGACAGGGGGAATGGTGGAGCAGGGAGCTGACAGCAGAGACACAGGGGGAATGGTGGAGCAGGAAGCTGACAGCAGAGACACAGGGGGAATGGTGGAGCAGGGATCTGACAGCAGAGACACAGGGGGAACGGTGGAGCATTATGCTGACAGCAGAGACACAGGGGGAATGGTGGAGCAGGGAGCTGACAGCAGAGACAGAGGGAATGGTGGAGCAGGGAGCTGACAGCAGAGACACAGGGGGAATGGTGGAGAAGGGAGCTCACAGCAGAGACACAGAGGGAATGGTGGAGCAGGGAGCTGACAGCAGAGACACAGGGGGAATGGTGCAGCAGGAAGCTGACAGCAGAGACACAGGGGAATGGTGGAGCAGGGAGCTGACAGCAGAGACACAGGGGGAACGGTGGAGCATTGAGCTGACAGCAGAGACACAGGGGGAATGCTGGAGCAGGGAGCTGACAGCAGAGAGACAGGGGGAATGGTGGAGCAGGGAGCTGACAGCAGAAACACAGGGGGAACGGTGGAGCAGGGAGCTGACAGCAGAGACACAGGGGGAATGGTGGATCAGAGAGCTGACAGCAGGGAACAGGGGGAATGGTAGAACAGGGAGCTGACAGCAGAGACACAGGGGGAATGGTGGAGCAGGGAGCTGACAGCAGAGACACAGGGGGAACGGTGGAGCAGGGAGCTGACAGCAGAGACACAGGTGGAATGGTGGAGCAGGGAGCTGACAGCAGAGAGACAGGGGAATGGTGGAGCAGGGAGCTGACAGCAGAGACAGGGGGAATGATGGAGCAGGGAGCTGACAGCAGAGACACAGGGGGAACGGTGGAGCATTGAGCTGACAGCAGAGACACAGGGGGAATGCTGGAGCATTGAGCTGACAGCAGAGACACAGGGGGAATGGTGGAGCATTGAGCTGACAGCAGAGACACAGGGGGAATGCTGGAGCATTGAGCTGACAGCAGAGACACAGGGGTAATGGTGGAGCATTGAGCTGACAGCAGAGACACAGGGGGAACGGTGGAGCATTCAGCTGACAGCAGAGACACAGGGGGAACGGTGGAGCATTGAGCTGACAGCAGAGACACAGGGGGAACGGTGGAGCATTGAGCTGACAGCAGAGACACAGGGGGAATGCTGGAGCAGGGAGCTGACAGCAGAGACACAGGGGTTATGGTGGAGCAGGGAGCTGACAGAAGAGACAGGGGGAATGGTGGAGCAGGGAGCTGACAGCAGAGACACAGGGGTTATGGTGGAGCAGGGAGCTGACAGCAGAGACACACGGGGAATGGTGGAGCAGGGAGCTGAAAGAAGAGACAGGGGGAATGGTGGAGCAGGGAGCTGACAGAAGAGACAGGGGGAATGGTGGAGCAGGGAGCTGACAGCAGAGACACAGGGGGAATGGTGGAGCAGGGAGCTGACAGCAGAGACACAGGGGGAATGGTGGAGCAGGGAGCTGACAGCAGAGACACAGGGGGAATGGTGGAGCAGGGAGCTGACAGAAGAGACACAGGGGGAATGGTGGAGCATTGAGCTGACAGCAGAGAGACAGGGGGAATGGTGGAGCAGGGAGCTGACAGCAGAGACACAGGGGGAATGGTGGAGCATTGAGCTGACAGCAGAGAGAGAGGGGGAATGGTAGAGCAGGGAGCTGACAGCAGAGACACAGGGGGAATGGTGGAGCAGGGAGCTGACAGCAGAGACACAGGGGGAATGGTGGAGCAGGGAGCCAAACCCAGAGCTGCCCCCCCTACCCTGTACAGTGCAGGGAGCTGACAGCAGAGACACAGGGGGAACGGTGGAGCAGGGAGCTGACAGCAGAGGCACAGGGGGAATGGTGGAGCAGGGAGCTGACAGCAGAGACACAGGGGGAATGGTGGAGCAGGGAGCTGACAGCAGAGACGCTGGGGGAATGGTGGAGCAGGGAGCTGACAGCAGAGACGCTGGGGGAATGGGGGAGCAGGGAGCTGACAGCAGAGACGCTGGGGGAGTAGGGAGCTGACAGCAGAGACAATGTGGGAGTAGGGAGCTGACAGCAGAGACGCTGGGGGAGCAGGGAGCTGACAGCAGAGACGCTGGGGGAGTAGGGAGCTGACAGCAGAGATGCTGGGGAAGTAGGGAGCTGACAGCAGAGACACAGGGGTTATGGTGGAGCAGGGAGCTGACAGCAGAGACACACAGTGAATGGTGGAGCAGGGAGCTGACAGCAGAAACACACAGTGAATGGTGGAGCAGGGAGCTGACAGCAGAGGCACAGGGGTAATGGTGGAGCAGGGAGCTGACAGCAGAGACAATGGGGGAGCAGAGAGCTGACAGCAGAGACGCTGGGGGAATGGGGGAGTAGGGAGCTGACAGCAGAGACGCTGGGGGAATGGTGGAGTAGGGAGCTGACAGCAGAGACGCTGGGGGAGCAGGGAGCTGACAGCAGAGACGCTGGGGGAATGGGGGAGTAGGGAGCTGACAGCAGAGACGCTGGGGGAATGGGGGAGCAGGGAGCTGACAGCAGAGACAATGGGGGAGTAGGGAGCTGACAGCAGAGACGCTGGGGGAGTAGGGAGCGGACAGCAGAGACGCTGGGGGAATGGTGGAGTAGGGAGCTGACAGCAGAGACGCTGGTGGAATGGGGGAGTAGGGAGCTGACAGCAGAGACGCTGGGGGAGTAGGGAGCTGACAGCAGAGACGCTGGGGGAGTAGGGAGCTGACAGCAGAGACGCTGGGGGAATGGGGGAGTAGGGAGCTGACAGCAGAGACAGGGGGAATGGTGGAGCAGGGAGCTGACAGCAGAGACACAGGGGGAATGGTGGAGCAGGGAGCTGACAGCAGAGACACGGGGGGAATGATGGAGCAGGGAGCTGACAGCAGACACATAGGGGGAATGGTGGAGCAGGGAGCTGACAGCAGAGACACAGGGGAATGGTGGAGCAGGAAGCTGACAGCAGAGACACAGGGGGAATGGTGGAGCAGGGAGCTGACAGCAGAGACACAGGGGGAATGGTGGAGCAGGGAGCTGATAGCAGAGAACAGGGGGAATGGTGGAGCAGGGAGCTGACAGCAGAGGACAGGGGGAATGGTGGAGCAGGGAGCTGACAGCAGAGACACAGGGGGAATGGTGGAGCAGGGAGCTGATAGCAGAGAACAGGGGGAATGGTGGAGCAGGGAGCTGACAGCAGAGACACAGGGGGAATGGTGGAGCAGGAAGCTGACAGCAGAGACACAGGGGGAATGGTGGAGCAGGGAGCTGATAGCAGAGAACAGGGGGAATGGTGGAGCAGGGAGCTGACAGCAGAGACACAGGGGGAATGGTGGAGCAGGGAGCTGATAGCAGAGAACAGGGGGAATGGTGGAGCAGGGAGCTGACAGAGGCACAGGGGGAATGGTGGAGCAGGGAGCTGACAGCAGAGACACAGGGGAATGGTGGAGCAGGGAGCTGACAGCAGAGACACAGGGGGAATGGTGGAGCAGGGAGCTGACAGCAGAGACACAGGGGGAATGGTGGAGCATTGAGCTGACAGCAGAGAACAGGGGGAATGGTGGAGCAGGGAGCTGACAGCAGAGACACAGGGGGAATGGTCGAGCAGGTAGCTGATAGCAGAGAACAGGGGGAATGGTGGAGCAGGGAGCTGACAGCAGAGACACAGGGGGAATGGTGGAGCAGGGAGCTGATAGCAGAGACACAGGGGGAATGGTGGAGCATTGAGCTGACAGCAGAGGCACAGGGGGAATGGTGGTGCAGGAAGCTGACAGCAGAGACACAGGGGTTATGGTGGAGCAGGGAGCTGACAGCAGAGACACAGGGGTTATGGTCTAGCAGGGAGCTGACAGCAGAGACACAGGGGGAATGGTGGAGCAGGGAGCTGAAAGAAGAGACAGGGGGAATGGTGGAGCAGGGAGCTGAGAGAAGAGACAGGGGGAATGGTGGAGCAGGGAGCTGACAGCAGAGACACAGGGGTTATGGTCTAGCAGGGAGCTGACAGCAGAGACACACGGGGAATGGTGGAGCAGGGAGCTGAAAGAAGAGACAGGGGGAATGGTGGAGCAGGGAGCTGACAGAAGAGACAGGGGGAATGGTGGAGCAGGGAGCTGACAGCAGAGACACAGGGGGAATGGTGGTGCAGGAAGCTGACAGCAGGGAACAGGGGGAATGGTGGAGCATGGCGCTGACAGCAGGGAACAGGGGGAATGGTGGAGCATGGCGCTGACAGCAGAGACACAGTGGGAATGGTGGAGCAGGGAGCTGACAGCAGAGACAGGGGGAATGGTGGAGCAGGGAGCTGACAGCAGAGACACAGGGGGAATGGTGGAGCAGGAAGCTGACAGCAGAGACACAGGGGGAATGGTGGAGCAGGGATCTGACAGCAGAGACACAGGGGGAACGGTGGAGCATTATGCTGACAGCAGAGACACAGGGGGAATGGTGGAGCAGGGAGCTGACAGCAGAGACAGAGGGAATGGTGGAGCAGGGAGCTGACAGCAGAGACACAGGGGGAATGGTGGAGAAGGGAGCTCACAGCAGAGACACAGAGGGAATGGTGGAGCAGGGAGCTGACAGCAGAGACACAGGGGGAATGGTGCAGCAGGAAGCTGACAGCAGAGACACAGGGGAATGGTGGAGCAGGGAGCTGACAGCAGAGACACAGGGGGAACGGTGGAGCATTAAGCTGACAGCAGAGACACAGGGGGAACGTGGAGCATTGAGCTGACAGCAGAGACACAGGGGGAATGCTGGAGCAGGGAGCTGACAGCAGAGAGACAGGGGGAATGGTGGAGCAGGGAGCTGACAGCAGAGACACAGGGGGAACGGTGGAGCAGGGAGCTGACAGCAGAGACACAGGGGGAATGGTGGATCAGAGAGCTGACAGCAGGGAACAGGGGGAATGGTAGAACAGGGAGCTGACAGCAGAGACACAGGGGGAATGGTGGAGCAGGGAGCTGACAGCAGAGACACAGGGGGAACGGTGGAGCAGGGAGCTGACAGCAGAGACACAGGTGGAATGGTGGAGCAGGGAGCTGACAGCAGAGACACAGGGGAATGGTGGAGCAGGGAGCTGACAGCAGAGACAGGGGGAATGATGGAGCAGGGAGCTGACAGCAGAGACACAGGGGGAACGGTGGAGCATTGAGCTGACAGCAGAGACACAGGGGGAATGGTGGAGCATTGAGCTGACAGCAGAGACACAGGGGGAATGCTGGAGCATTGAGCTGACAGCAGAGACACAGGGGTAATGGTGGAGCATTGAGCTGACAGCAGAGACACAGGGGGAACGGTGGAGCATTGAGCTGACAGCAGAGACACAGGGGGAACGGTGGAGCATTGAGCTGACAGCAGAGACACAGGGGGAACGGTGGAGCATTGAGCTGACAGCAGAGACACAGGGGGAATGCTGGAGCAGGGAGCTGACAGCAGAGACACAGGGGTTATGGTGGAGCAGGGAGCTGACAGAAGAGACAGGGGGAATGGTGGAGCAGGGAGCTGACAGCAGAGACACAGGGGTTATGGTGGAGCAGGGAGCTGACAGCAGAGACACACGGGGAATGGTGGAGCAGGGAGCTGAAAGAAGAGACAGGGGGAATGGTGGAGCAGGGAGCTGACAGAAGAGACAGGGGGAATGGTGGAGCAGGGAGCTGACAGCAGAGACACAGGGGGAATGGTGGAGCAGGGAGCTGACAGCAGAGACACAGGGGGAATGGTGGAGCAGGGAGCTGACAGCAGAGACACAGGGGGAATGGTGGAGCAGGGAGCTGACAGAAGAGACACAGGGGGAATGGTGGAGCATTGAGCTGACAGCAGAGAGACAGGGGGAATGGTGGAGCAGGGAGCTGACAGCAGAGACACAGGGGGAATGGTGGAGCATTGAGCTGACAGCAGAGAGAGAGGGGGAATGGTAGAGCAGGGAGCTGACAGCAGAGACACAGGGGGAATGGTGGAGCAGGGAGCTGACAGCAGAGACACAGGGGGAATGGTGGAGCAGGGAGCCAAACCCAGAGCTGCCCCCCCTACCCTGTACAGTGCAGGGAGCTGACAGCAGAGACACAGGGGGAACGGTGGAGCAGGGAGCTGACAGCAGAGGCACAGGGGGAATGGTGGAGCAGGGAGCTGACAGCAGAGACACAGGGGGAATGGTGGAGCAGGGAGCTGACAGCAGAGACGCTGGGGGAATGGTGGAGCAGGGAGCTGACAGCAGAGACGCTGGGGGAATGGGGGAGCAGGGAGCTGACAGCAGAGACGCTGGGGGAGTAGGGAGCTGACAGCAGAGACAATGTGGGAGTAGGGAGCTGACAGCAGAGACGCTGGGGGAGCAGGGAGCTGACAGCAGAGACGCTGGGGGAGTAGGGAGCTGACAGCAGAGATGCTGGGGAAGTAGGGAGCTGACAGCAGAGACACAGGGGTTATGGTGGAGCAGGGAGCTGACAGCAGAGACACACAGTGAATGGTGGAGCAGGGAGCTGACAGCAGAAACACACAGTGAATGGTGGAGCAGGGAGCTGACAGCAGAGGCACAGGGGTAATGGTGGAGCAGGGAGCTGACAGCAGAGACAATGGGGGAGCAGAGAGCTGACAGCAGAGACGCTGGGGGAATGGTGGAGTAGGGAGCTGACAGCAGAGACGCTGGGGGAATGGTGGAGTAGGGAGCTGACAGCAGAGACGCTGGGGGAGCAGGGAGCTGACAGCAGAGACGCTGGGGGAATGGGGGAGTAGGGAGCTGACAGCAGAGACGCTGGGGGAATGGGGGAGCAGGGAGCTGACAGCAGAGACAATGGGGGAGTAGGGAGCTGACAGCAGAGACGCTGGGGGAGTAGGGAGCGGACAGCAGAGACGCTGGGGGAATGGTGGAGTAGGGAGCTGACAGCAGAGACGCTGGTGGAATGGGGGAGTAGGGAGCTGACAGCAGAGACGCTGGGGGAGTAGGGAGCTGACAGCAGAGACGCTGGGGGAATGGGGGAGTAGGGAGCTGACAGCAGAGACGCTGGGGGAATGGGGGAGTAGGGAGCTGACAGCAGAGACGCTGGGGGAGTAGGGAGCTGACAGCAGACAAGCAGAGGGAATGTTTTTTTTTTTTTTTTTAATTATTTGTGTGTGATGATGCAGTTTCCCCACAGAAACCATGGCTGTAATTGGAAGCATAATAACGGGATTGAGTGGATAAGTTATGGTGACATCTGCAATGTCAGAGTCTATAGGGTCTTCTATAGGATAATTCCCATGTGTAGATCTGTTTGACATCTACAGGAGGCGGCTATCTCTGTAATTACACACAAAACCGTAATGTCATCGCAATCAGAACCTTTGGTACCAGCTCTGTCCCTAGGAGGTTAGTAAGACCTTGTACACACATCCCTCTGTGACACAAGCCAGGTCTGAACAGACGTATAGAAGTCATTGGATGTGCTAGAGGAGGCTTCAAGGGTCCTGCCTCCTCCATCTTCCTCCGCATTGCTCTTGGCTTCTGCTCAGCACCCGCAGCCGATCCGGAATACCATACAAGGCGTCCCCCTCTCCGCTCAGTCACTGCACCCCATTCCTCGACTATTTGTGTGGCGTTTGCCTTCCCCAGGGTCAGCAAGGCCGGCAGCAAACCTCTTCTCCTGTCCGGGGGTTGTGTTCTGCTGCACATACAACCCCCCTCCACATCACTACTGACCCTTATATTACTCCAGGCATGGGGAATCACTTACTGGGTGATCTCATAATGGAGGAGGTAAGTGACCACCAAACCATCAGTCATGACCCTCTACCTCCTGCCAAGGCAGACCCCGGCATCTATCATCCCTGGGTAGGAAATCAGAGATTTGTGATAGTGATGAGATTGTGTGATTATATTTATAT
Organism: Engystomops pustulosus; assembly: GCF_040894005.1. Taxonomy (NCBI): domain Eukaryota; kingdom Metazoa; phylum Chordata; class Amphibia; order Anura; family Leptodactylidae; genus Engystomops; species Engystomops pustulosus. The sequence continues at coordinate 209,348,049 of NC_092415.1, forward strand.
ACAGTTTTATTTCCGCATGTAGATTGTATTCACTGGAATTAATATACTTGATACATGGAGATGTTGTATCACGTCTGAGGTGTAAGGACACTATGTAATCGCACTGTTTTATCCATATTATGTGTTTATAGGGAATATGTAATATATTGATTTTATTATGTAGTGATGTCAATTCTTAAACTTACATACAGTAGGTGATGAGGTCACTTGATTTTTTTCTATATACTGTGTATCTGCCCCCCTTGCACTTGTGATTTTTGCTTGAGAAAGGCTCCTATCGATAGAGACCCAAAATTTTGCAGCAATAAAAATAAACTAATTTTACACTTTAATCTTGGGGGATGCTGTGTTTTTTTTTTCTATAGGGGCGGTGATCCTTGTCTGGCCTCCGAGCCTTGCACTCCTTGGGGTGCTCTGTAATAATAATTATTCTTTATTTATGTAGCGCCTATAGATTCCGCAGCGCTGCACAAAGCATGTAAATTGGTCCCTGCTCCCAATCTAAACATCCTAACAGTAAGTTTGTTTTTTTCCTTGGAGTGTGGGAGGAAACCAGAAAACCCGGAGAAAACCCACACAAACTGAAACATACACAACACAAGGAAAAAATATAAATATGATTTGGGTGCAAGGCTCAGAGCGCAGACACAAACTATGAGAAAAGCAAAACCCCAAGATTTATTTATATACAGGCGGTCCCCTACTTAAGGACACCCGACTTACAGACGGACCCCTCTGCCCACTGTGACCTCTGGTGAAGCTCTCTGGATGCTTTACTATAGTCCCAGACTGCAATGATCTGCTGTAAGATGTCTGTAATGAAGCTTTATTGATAATTCTTGGTCCAATTACACCAAAAATTTTGAAACTCCGATTGTCACTGGGGCAAAAGAAAAAAAATTGTCTAGAACTTACATTATAAAATATACAGTTTCGACTTACATACAAATTCAACTTAAGAACAAACCTCCAGACCCTATCTTGTATGTAACCCGGGGACTGCCTGTACATTGTACATAATCTGGTTTAGATTGTAAACTCTTATCATCCAGACTCTTCCTCCACCTCTGGTATATATTGGTCCCCTCCTCTGTGACTGGGGCATGCTGGGTCTCACTATTATTGAGGTAGGTGGGTGACCTCCGTCCTGGACCATACGGCTACATATTCATCAGAAGCAAAAGCACGACTCGCACACAGATCTCATGGGGAAGAGGTTTCATTGAGAGAATTTCGCTCCAGATAATCATTTCCTTGGCCACAATAAAATATAGAATATCCTAAAACAGACCCCCCCCCCCCCCCCCCCGAGCTGGGCAGTAGTTCAGCCGATCCAGCAGAGGAGGGGGGCAACATTCATAAATATATACACATCCCACCCCGTCATCTGCCGCCTATCAGAGGGACATCTCCTCGGCCACCACCTTCTTTATCTGGTCCTTCAGGAAGGCCGACTTCTGCCACTCAGACTTCAGGTCCTGCCACTCGTAAAAAGGCACCTGCGGAGGAGAAGGGGTTAATGCCCCATCACTACATCTGTGACATTGCTGGGTTATATTCTGGAGACATTAGTCCGAGTGTGCAGGAGGTTATATTGCAGCAGCAGGGGGTAACATTCACCCAGGTGTGACACCCACAATCCCCAAATGAAGGGCAACCCTTCTATCAGCCATGTGGCCCCGGCAGGACTGGCGACTGCCCAGTTATAGCTTGTGTGTGGTCATTAAAGGGATTGTCCCATATTATATTCTAAGACAGTAAATAAGTCCCAGATCAATGAATAAGGGGAGGGGGGAGGTTACACTTTAGGGGCCGCATTGCTCAGGAGGTCAGTGTCTGCACACCCCATACACTGGCGACTTACTGTCAGATATTCTACAGTCCGGATATCGGGATGATGAGGCATCTGCTGCTTTGCTATGAGGCATTATCTAGTGTGTATGGACTCCTTGGTTGGGGGATGGAGGCAGCGGCTCAGAGGTCAGTAGACATACAACACGTAGTCATCTGCCGTATGTGTGTGGCCCTCTTTGGTAATGCCGGTGCCCCCCTGATTGACACCCACTGATAGGGACAAGTGACAATTGGTGACTGTATAGACCCTGGAGACGCTCCCTGCTGTGCCCCTTATTGTGTACAATCCGTCTAGAGGAGAAGCCCTAATGGGAGCAGATGCTACAAGATTCTGGGACGAGACAGACTGCTGTGTAGGAGGGGAATCTGACACTTTGCTGTCCACTTGTCCCTGTTATAGCAGACTATCCCCTACCCGCAGCAGAAATCAGAGCACCCACCTCTACCACCAAGAATCCGGCGGCCCTCAGGTGTCTCCGGCACAGAGCATACACGCCCGTCAGGTCCTTGGTACGTAAACAGTAGTTGGAGAACTCCCAGCTCTTCACTGCGAACCTGTCGGAAGGAAGAGGCATCAGAGCCTGAGGAAGCGGCCGTGTACATAGTCAGGGCATTGCTCTAAGGGGTCATCCACAATCAGCGGACCACCCCTATGACAGCAGTGTGTGTGTATATCATATAGGTAGATCATGTAAGGATGACAGCTCCATGCTCTCACCTTCTTGCTCCCTCCGGTAAAGCGTCCGTCCCACTGCTGTGCAGAATGTGGGGGTCCAGAAAATTTCTTAAAGCTAATGGTTTATTTTCAGAGTCGTAAATAAATTCTGCATCTGGAATATAGGAATAAAAAGAATGAATGAAAGATAATGCAACCTCCAAGGGAGGTGACGACTTCACTGTGCAGAGGATGGGCCCGATGACTGAGCTCCTACAGCGGCCGCCCCTTTAACATCAGATATGGCAGATGTGTTGTATGGAAAAGCTTCTCTCGCCCAATCATCAGTTGTCTGTAGCACAATTCATCCGCACATCCAACGGGAGGATATGAGGCTCTTGGACCACAAGATGATGTGGCAGCTCTTTGGCCAGGAGTCACCACTGCACTGGTGGTCCTGAATTTGACTAAAGCTGCATTAAAGCTTTCCCCATCATAGGCGATCAACATCAGATTGGTGGTGGTCAGACACCCAGCTTCGACCCTGATCAGCTGTATGAAGAGACTGCAGAATTCAGAACCTGCTAAATACAGCGCTGTATACTGCATAGTGGTTGTGCATGGTACTGCGCTATCACACTGACCTCAGGCTGCTTATAATGGGATATTTATCACCTATCCTTAATGCAGGTGATCTCTATTAAATCTCTGAACACCCCCTTTACCCGGAGAGCGAAGCAGAGCAGCGAGCCACCAGCAGGAGAGTAATATGCATCTCTCACCTATGTGATGGCCGTACATAGTCTTCCTACTGAAGGCGCAGGTTTCTTTGGCAGGGAAGACGTCCAGCAGCACATTCCTTATGTCAGTCTGCAGAGCGGACAGATTGCTGCCTCCAGCCGGTGGAGACAAGGCGCTGAGCAGGCTGAGGGGGATCAGAGGACCCCGATACTCCGGACACTCCAGCTGAGCCGTGGCGTTGATCTGTGTTAGCTTCAGGCTGTAGTTGGTTGGTTTGTTGGCGTTTCCTGTAAGACACGAGACATGAGCTGTCAGGGGACTGATGCACCGCAGGCTTCTGGGGCTCATCCGCAGTGTCAGGAGCTGCATACCCATGAACTGGTTGTAGATCTGTGGCTCCAGGGCCTTCTGAAGAAAATCCGGGGTCACCAGCTGCAGGACGCACAATGACCACACCAAGTCCACCAGCAGCGGGGGGCTCAGCGAGTCCAGCTCCGAGTTCAGGCGCTGCACCACCTGCCGGGACACATCAGGTCATGTATGTACAGCATGATTTACTGTGAGCACATTGTCTGTAGCAGAACTTTGCCCCATGTTTTACATGGAAGAACATGAGGTCGATGAGCTACAAGTGAATGTAGCAGCCCATTGGCCAGGAGTCACCATCGAGGGGCAGTCCTGAATTTGACGAGGCTGCGGGCAGAGGACGAGGAGACACTTACCATAGTGAAAAACTCCTCCTGCTGGCTGGGTAAGAAGTTCAGGTGAGCAAAGGACAGGATGATGCTGGAGAGCTGTGCGGGGGTCAGCGAGGGGCTGCGCTCTAGACAGGCCTGTAATATACCGCAACACAAGGAGCTGGAGACAATCATAGGCACAAGCTTAGGAAGGATTTTACATGATTATTTGGTCTAATATTGGGGTTGGCAACACCTGATTGCTGGCGGTCTGACAGCTGGGAACCCCACTAATGATGAGAAGGGGGTTCATTCCTCCTTACTGATCAACCTGCCCCATTAACCCCCTGCTAAAAGGGGATGGAAATCTGAATAGAGGGAACCGACCAATGAGATCAGGGTCTGGAGCAGCAATGTCTACAGGAGTGTCAGAAGTAGCTGAACACATCACTCAGGACTCGTGTATATACACAATGATAGGAGTGGCAGACCCTGTTCTCATTGGTCGGTCCCCTCCATTCAGATTGCCATCCCCTTTAAGCAGGGGGCAAAGTGGGTCGTACAAGGGGCAGGTTGATCACAGTGAAAACCAACAACGAATAACTTTCTATGATAAACCATAAAACGATAGTGAATGCAATTAAAAGGGGTTGTCCAGTTTTTTAATCATGGAATCAACATCACAGGGCAGTGACACAATGACAACATGTTCACTCGTCACCGAGCTGTGTGAGCAGGTACGAGCCGCAATACCAAGCACAATGGAGATCCTCCAGGAGGTGGAGATGTGGGCTTTACCATTTATCCCCAATATCACAGAGGTATCGGGGCACATGGACACCAGTTCCTGTAGCAGCCATCACGGCCAGCAGATGCCACTGAGCAGGAATTGCTGAATTTGACAAGGCTGCACCTCCACCGGGGCAAGGAAAGACGCACCTGAGCAATGGCCTCGCAGAGGGGAAGGTTGAGGTATCGCAGGCTGGAGAAGGAACGGATGCAGCCGCTCATCTCCCTGCTGCTCAGCTCCGGGACCTTGGGCAGGAGATCAGACGCCATCTTCTGTAAGACCTGCTGCTGGCTGAAGTTAAGCTTTGCTGTAAGAGGAGACAACATTATAGAAAGGTTATCAAGAGACTTTATATAAATGAAGTGAGTGCTGCACCCAAACCACTGCCCCAGGACCTTCCCAGCATGACCCACCCTCACCCTCCGCTAACTTGGGTCAGAACAATAGGACCTTTGCTTCTGACATCTTTACCAGCATCGAAGATATGAGCAAACAGCGCCAATCTCCGTGCAGTGGCAGAGCCATGTAAATGCAGCTCAGCTCTCATTCAAGTGTAGCATCACCCAGACATTAAACCCCACAGGCTCATCTACTCAGTCAGTCATACGTGTGCGGCACAATAATGCTGACATGTCTGCAGCACAATTTCATCCGCATATCCTGTAGAAGAACATGAGGCTCGTGCACTACAGGTCGATGTAGCAGCCCATTGGCCAGGAGACGCCATTGAGAGGCAGTCCTGAATTTGACGAGGCTGCACTGCAGTTACAAACCACAGAGGGCGCTGTACCGTTCGCTGATCAGAGTCTTACCATAGGCGTACAGCAGATCTATGATGACTGCCGAGCTCAGGTCCATGTTCCTCTGGACCAGATGGAAAGACAGCGCCCTCAGGATGGGCAGCGAGCGGCAGTTCTGGGCGGCCAGGGCCATAGTGATGGTCCGAGACTCCTCAGGGGTGAAAAGTTCTGCAAATTCAAGCACCTGAAACACAGAAGCCACTGTCATCAGATGCGTTTGTGTGTATCAGATAAGTGTCACACAATGGGCCAGGGATGGACTTGTTATACGGTTCATGGTAATGTCCACAGCTAAAGCCGGAGGGGAAGTTTCCATCCAGCCTGGAGATGGATTTGTATACAGCAGTGAGCCCGGAGCCCAGGCAGGGGGCGCTATACCTTATCTTCCATTCTTTCCAGCAGTGTCTTGGATACTTGGCTCAGGCTGTAAATCACATTCACCAAAGTCTTTGTGTCCCTGACTTCCGTCCACCTCAGCTCCACGGTCTTGGCCAGATCCAGAACCAGTACCTTCTGCTCCTCAGTCTGGGCACACGGAACAATCACCCGCGCCAGGCGCCCCAACAGCTCGATGCTGAACTTCCGGAGGCGCCATCGCACTTCTGTCTCCACCGAGCGCAGGAAAAGGTTCTTGTTGTCCAGTTGGAGCAGGTGCAGGCTCCGGAGCAGACCCACGAGCCGCGCGTTCCAGATCACCTGGATCTAAAGGCGAAGAGGAGAGAGAAGGTTGTAACAAACAGAAGAGCAGGAGGTCCGAGCTCAGGTACAGCACATCTCCATGGAGCGTGTACTGATCCAAACCCAGCGGAGCGGACACTGCAGGATCTGACATACAAGGCACAGGTCTGTGCAGCCCTTAGAATTAGGTGATAGTTATTTGTAACATCCCCCGTCACCCACCTGTCACAGACGCCCTCCCGCGTCTCACCTGTCTGTTCACCGTGCTCAGGAGCTCCCCGAACCTCTTGTCGTTCACCACCGCCGCCGCCTTATTACCCTCCGTCACCTTGGCGATCTGATTAATGATGGCCGCCGCCCGGTTGGCGTTCTTGCCGTGCTCCGTGGAGATCTGTAGCAGTTCCTCAGCTGTGGACGCAGACTGTATCACTGCCACAAAATCCTTCTCGCTCTGCCCGCTCGCCTTCTGCTTCAGTGCGGGGAGGCTGTCCGTGTACCTGCAGGGGGCAGAGGTGTGCAGGGGCGAGACGAGGGGCAGGGGAGGAGGGCAGGCTCTGGGGCATTCTGCTAGGATGGAGACAGACGAGGCCTGAAAGGAACGCGCTGCCGCCAGCAGACGGGAACACCGCTGGATCAGACGTGCAGCCATGTCTGCAGGTCAGGGGTCACCTAACCACAGGGGCCCGGGGGTCACCAAACCATAGGGGGCGCCGGTCACTTTAACATCTTCCTGAAAGAGAAGTTATAACAGGATTAGAAAGTTTATCAGTTTTTGGAAGATAAAGAGGTTGGTCTTATATATTTGTGGCCCCTGCGCCCCCCACCAGTCTCGTTACTCGTGGCCCCTGCGCCCCCCACCAGTCTCGTTACTCGTGGCCCCTGCGCCCCCCACCAGTCTCGTTACTCGTGGCCCCTGCGCCCCCCACCAGTCTCGTTACTCGTGGCCCCTGCGCCCCCCACCAGTCTCGTTACTCGTGGCCCCTGCGCCCCCCACCAGTCTCGTTACTCGTGGCCCCTGCGCCCCCCACCAGTCTCGTTACTCGTGGCCCCTGCGCCCCCCACCAGTCTCGTTACTCGTGGCCCCTGCGCCCCCCACCAGTCTCGTTACTCGTGGCCCCTGCGCCCCCCACCAGTCTCGTTACTCGTGGCCCCTGCGCCCCCCACCAGTCTCGTTACTCGTGGCCCCTGCGCCCCCCACCAGTCTCGTTACTCGTGGCCCCTGCGCCCCCCACCAGTCTCGTTACTCGTGGCCCCTGCGCCCCCCACCAGTCTCGTTACTCGTGGCCCCTGCGCCCCCCACCAGTCTCGTTACTCGTGGCCCCTGCGCCCCCCACCAGTCTCGTTACTCGTGGCCCCTGCGCCCCCCACCAGTCTCGTTACTCGTGGCCCCTGCGCCCCCCACCAGTCTCGTTACTCGTGGCCCCTGCGCCCCCCACCAGTCTCGTTACTCGTGGCCCCTGCGCCCCCCACCAGTCTCGTTACTCGTGGCCCCTGCGCCCCCCACCAGTCTCGTTACTCGTGGCCCCTGCGCCCCCCACCAGTCTCGTTACTCGTGGCCCCTGCGCCCCCCACCAGTCTCGTTACTCGTGGCCCCTGCGCCCCCCACCAGTCTCGTTACTCGTGGCCCCTGCGCCCCCCACCAGTCTCGTTACTCGTGGCCCCTGCGCCCCCCACCAGTCTCGTTACTCGTGGCCCCTGCGCCCCCCACCAGTCTCGTTACTCGTGGCCCCTGCGCCCCCCACCAGTCTCGTTACTCGTGGCCCCTGCGCCCCCCACCAGTCTCGTTACTCGTGGCCCCTGCGCCCCCACCAGTCTCGTTACTCGTGGCCCCTGCGCCCCCACCAGTCTCGTTACTCGTGGCCCCTGCGCCCCCACCAGTCTCGTTACTCGTGGCCCCTGCGCCCCCCCCAGTCTCGTTACTCGTGGCCCCTGCGCCCCCCCCCAGTCTCGTTACTCGTGGCCCCTGCGCCCCCCCAGTCTCGTTACTCGTGGCCCCTGCACCCCCCCCAGTCTCGTTACTCGTGGCCCCTGCACCCCCCCCAGTCTCGTTACTCGTGGCCCCTGCACCCCCCCCAGTCTCGTTACTCGTGGCCCCTGCGCCCCCCCCAGTCTCGTTACTCGTGGCCCCTGCGCCCCCCCCAGTCTCGTTACTCGTGGCCCCTGCGCCCCCCCCAGTCTCGTTACTCGTGGCCCCTGCGCCCCCCCCAGTCTCGTTACTCGTGGCCCCTGCGCCCCCCCCAGTCTCGTTACTCGTGGCCCCTGCGCCCCCCCCCAGTCTCGTTACTCGTGGCCCCTGCGCCCCCCCCAGTCTCGTTACTCGTGGCCCCTGCGCCCCCCCAGTCTCGTTACTCGTGGCCCCTGCGCCCCCCCAGTCTCGTTACTCGTGGCCCCTGCGCCCCCCCCCAGTCTCGTTACTCGTGGCCCCTGCGCCCCCCCAGTCTCGTTACTTGTGGCCCCTGCGCCCCCCCAGTCTCGTTACTCGTGGCCCCTGCGCCCCCCCAGTCTCGTTACTCGTGGCCCCTGCGCCCCCCCAGTCTCGTTACTCGTGGCCCCTGCGCCCCCCCCAGTCTCGTTACTCGTGGCCCCTGCGCCCCCCCCCAGTCTCGTTACTTGTGGCCCCTGCGCCCCCCCCCCAGTCTCGTTACTTGTGGCCCCTGCGCCCCCCCCCCAGTCTCGTTACTTGTGGCCCCTGCACCCCCCAGTCTTATTACTTGTGGCCCCTGCACCCCCCCTGTCTCGTTACTTGTGGCCCCTGCCCCCCCAGTCTCATTACTTGTGGCCCCTGCCCCTCCAGTCTCGTTACTTGTGGCCCCTGCACCCCCAGTCTCGTTACTTGTGGCCCCTGCACCCCCCAGTCTCGTTACTTGTGGCCCCTGCACCCCCCAGTCTCGTTACTTGTGGCCCCTGCACCCCCCAGTCTTGTTGCTTGTGGCCCCTGCACCCCCCAGTCTCGTTACTTGTGGCCCCTGCACCCCCCAGTCTCGTTACTTGTGGCCCCTGCACCCCCCAGTCTCGTTACTTGTGGCCCCTGCACCCCCAGTCTCGTTACTTGTGGCCCCTGCACCCCCAGTCTTGTTACTTGTGGCCCCGGCTCCTCTGACTTCTTACCTTGCAGCGTGCGGATCCAGCGCTATGACCTCCACAGAAGGAAGAGGAAGCGGCTTCTCCGCACATCGTCACTTCCGGTGCCAGTCTCGGACTCCAAAACAATGGCCGCCGCCGCGAGCAATGACGGAAGACGGGCGGCGGCCATCTTTAATATGGGCTATTGGGTGATACAGCGGGGGCACGGCGACATCTGATGGCAAACAATGAAATGACACATAATAACCAAAATGAGGAGAGGTAAATCAGCTGTGGTTGCTATGAGCGACAGCCCGGAGCCTAATTATGAGGCCTCCATAGTGTTATATTATTATTATGTTATGTTTGCAACCCCCCTGCCAATGCAGTCCCAGGCAGGTAGCTGTGAATAGCGCCCTCTCCAGGCCAGGAGCTGCTAGGGGGAGTCATAAACCCTCTAGGAAGATTCTAGAACTGAGATATTGGGGCTTATTTACTAAGGGTCCGGGTATGTTTCGGGATTTGACAGCCATTTATCTGGGGATTGTGGTGCAGCTGCGGCGCTTCCATGCGACAGAAATCGTGGGGCGGCCGTCACAAGACAATGCACTTCCCGTGGTGGTCCAGTGTCCACAGACTCCTCCTTCCGGACTCTTCCCACAGACACTTTCCTCCCTGGTGCTCCCCAGTACCTTCTGTTGTCTGTGGACCGTAACAGTATAATATACAGAGAATCAGCGGGTCTCCAGACCGATACATTGTGAGGCCTCATTCACACAAACGTATCGTAACGTGTACAAGCATCGGGAGAGGAGGAGGAGGGGGGGTGAGCGCTACTTCCTGTGTAACCGCGGAGCGTGAAATCCGAGCATCTTAATTCCAAGTGTAAACACAATTATAATCAGAGAGGAAACTCGTAATTAACCTTTCCTCCTACACGAGGATTGTCCGGGACGACACAGCAGAACCGACAACCAGAACCGACAACCAGAACCGACAACCAGGACTGACACAGCAGAGCCGGACGCCCCAGGGACAGATGGGTCTCTTCATCTTCTATGTTCTGTGTCTGGAGGTGGCATTATGCCTTCCAGTTCCCGCAGCAGAGGAGTCGCCCGATGAGGGTTATACTACGAGTAGCAACAACAACCTGGTAACTACAGAGTCATCGTCTTTTACTCAGATCCTAAGTGTAAGAGAAGAAGAGACTGAGGTCAAACACTGTCCCCAAATCACCAGCTTCATACATAGCAGAGGTGCTGCGTACTCCACGTCTGCCATATGGTGACTGCACCAGCAGCAGAATAGTGAGTGCAGCTCTGGGGTATAATACAGGATGTAACTCAGGATCAGTACAGGATAAGTAATGTCATGTATGTACACAGTGACTGCACCAGCAGCAGAATAGTGAGTGCAGCTCTGGGGTATAATACAGGATGTAACTCAGGATCAGTACAGGATAAGTAATGTCATGTATGTACACAGTGACTGCACCAGCAGCAGAATAGTGAGTGCAGCTCTGGGGGATAATACAGGATGTAACTCAGGATCAGTACAGGATAAGTAATGTCATGTATGTACACAGTGACTGCACCAGCAGCAGAATAGTGAGTGCAGCTCTGGAGTATAATACAGGATGTAACGCAGGATCAGTACAGGATAAGTAATGTCATGTATGTACACAGTGACACCACCAGCAGCAGGATAGTGAGTGCAGCTCTGGGGTATAATACAGGATGTAACTCAGGATCAGTACAGGATAAGTAATGTCATGTATGTACACAGTGACTGCACCAGCAGCAGAATAGTGAGTGCAGCTCTGGGGTATAATACAGGATGTAACTCAGGATCAGTACAGGATAAGTAATGTCATGTATGTACACAGTGACTGCACCAGCAGCAGAATAGTGAGTGCAGCTCTGGAGTATAATACAGGATGTAACTCAGGATCAGTGCAGGATAAGTAATGTCATGTATGTACACAGTGACTGCACCAGCAGCAGAATAGTGAGTGCAGCTCTGGAGTATAATACAGGATGTAACTCAGGATCAGTACAGGATAAGTAATGTCATGTATGTACAGTGACTGCACCAGCAGCAGAATAGTGAGTGCAGCTCTGGGGTATAATACAGGATGTAACTCAGGGTCAGTACAGGGTAAGTAATGTCATGTATGTACACAGTGACTGCACCAGCAGCAGAATAGTGAGTGCAGCTCTGGGGTATAATGCAGGATGTAGTGAGTCTCACAGGTCTTTTTTCTCAGGTTCCAGCTGAAGAACCCGCCAAGAATGATCCAGAATTGAGCAGCTTAGATACCTTAGGGACAAACCGCAAGCAAACCTCCTCCAGCTGTCTGGACTGCATCTTTGAATTCTTGGGATAATGATTCTCATGGAAAACTTCTTTGTAATTTCCAGGAATTATAATATGGAATTAAGAAAACTTGTGATTGTTATAATGTTTCTGTTAATGAATCCAAGCCTCAAGTGTAATTATGTATCCAAATATTCTGCATATGAGCTTATTATTTGTAATACTGTCTGCTGAGCTGTGTATCTAATCCTCTCCTGTGTGATACTGCTGAGCTGTGTATCTAATCCTATCCTGTGTGATACTGCTGAGCTGTGTATCTAATCCTCTCCTGTGTGATACTGCTGAGCTGTGTATCTAATCCTCTCCTGTGTGATACTGCTGAGCTGTGTATCTAATCCTCTCCTGTGTGATACTGCCTGCTGAGCTGTGTATCTAATCCTCTCCTGTGTGATACTGTCTGCTGAGCTGTGTATCTAATCCTATCCTGTGTCATACTGTCTGCAGAGCTGTGTATCTAATCCTCTCCTGTGTGATACTGCCTGCTGAGCTGTGTATCTAATCCTCTCCTGTGTGATACTGTCTGCTGAGCTGTGTATCTAATCCTATCCTGTGTCATACTGTCTGCAGAGCTGTGTATCTAATCCTCTCCTGTGTGATACTGCCTGCTGAGCTGTGTATCTAATCCTATCCTGTGTGATACTGACTGCTGAGCTGTGTATCTAATCCTCTCCTGTGTGATACTGTCTGCTGAGCTGTGTATCTAATCCTCTCCTGTGTGATACTGTCTGCTGAGCTGTGTATCTAATCCTATCCTGTAAGATACTGACTGCTGAGCTGTGTATCTAATCCTATCCTGTGTGATACTGCCTGCTGAGCTGTGTATCTAATCCTCTCCTGTGTGATACTGACTGCTGAGCTGTGTATCTAATCCACCCTGTGTGATACTGTCTGCTGGGCTGTGTATCTAATCCTCTCCTGTGTGATACAGTATCCTGAGCTGTGTATCTAATCCACCCTGTGTGATACTGTCTGCTGAGCTGTGTATCTAATCCTCTCCTGTGTGATACTGTCTGCTGAGCTGTGTATCTAATCCTATCCTGTGTGATACTGACTGCTGAGCTGTGTATCTAATCCTACCCTGTGTGATACTGACTGCTGAGCTGTGTATCTAATCCTATCCTGTGTGATACTATCTGCTGAGCTGTGTATCTAATCCTGTCCTGTGTGATACTGTCTGCTGAGCTGTGTATCTAATCCTATCCTGTGTGATACTGTCTGCTGAGCTGTGTATCTAATCCTATCCTGTGTGATACTGTCTGCTTAGCTGTGTATCTAATCCTCTCCTGTGTGATACTGTCTGCTGAGCTGTGTATCTAATCCTCTCCTGTGTGATACTGCCTGCTGAGCCGTGTATCTAATCCTCTCCTGTGTGATACTGTCTGCTGAGCCGTGTATCTAATCCTCTCCTGTGTGATACTGTCTGCTGAGCTGTGTATCTAATCCTGTCCTGTGTGATACTGTCTGCTGAGCTGTGTATCTAATCCTGTCCTGTGTGATACTGTCTGCTGAGCTGTGTATCTAATCCTGTCCTGTGTGATACTGTCTTCTGAGCTGTGTATCTAATCCTACCCTGTGTGATACTGACTGCTGAGCTGTGTATCTAATCCTATCCTGTGTGATACTGTGTGCTGAGCTGTGTATCTAATCCTATCCTGTGTGATACTGTCTGCTGAGCTGTGTATCTAATCCTATCATGTGTGATACTGACTGCTGAGCTATGTATCTAATCCTATCCTGTGTGATACAATCTGCTGAGCTGTGTATCTAATCCTCTCCTGTGTGATACTGTCTGCTGAGCTGTGTATCTAATCCTATCATGTGTGATACTGACTGCTGAGCTATGTATCTAATCCCATCCTGTGTGATACAATCTGCTGAGCTGTGTATCTAATCCTCTCCTGTGTGATACTGTCTGCTGAGCTGTGTATCTAATCCTCTCCTGTGTGATACTGACTGCTGAGCTGTGTATCTAATCCTCTCCTGTGTGATACTGTCTGCTGAGCTGTGTATCTAATCCTATCATGTGTGATACTGACTGCTGAGCTGTGTATCTAATCCTCTCCTGTGTGATACTGCCTGCTGAGCCGTGTATCTAATCCTCTCCTGTGTGATACTGTCTGCTGAGCTGTGTATCTAATCCTATCCTGTGTGATATTGTCTGAGGATCTGTGTATCTAATCCTATCCTGTGTGATACTGTCTGCTGAGCTGTGTATCTAATCCTATCCTGTGTGATACTGTCTGCTGAGCTGTGTATCTAATCCTGTCCTGTGTGATACTGTCTGCTGAGCTGTGTATCTAATCCTGTCCTGTGTGATACTGTCTGCTGAGCTGTGTATCTAATCCTCTCCTGTGTGATACTGTCTGCTGAGCTGTGTATCTAATCCTATCCTGTGTGATATTGTCTGAGGATCTGTGTATCTAATCCTATCCTGTGTGATACTGTCTGCTGAGCTGTGTATCTAATCCTATCCTGTGTGATACTGTCTGCTGAGCTGTGTATCTAATCCTGTCCTGTGTGATACTGTCTGCTGAGCTGTGTATCTAATCCTGTCCTGTGTGATACTGTCTGCTGAGCTGTGTATCTAATCCTGTCCTGTGTGATACTGTCTTCTGAGCTGTGTATCTAATCCTACCCTGTGTGATACTGACTGCTGAGCTGTGTATCTAATCCTATCCTGTGTGATACTGTGTGCTGAGCTGTGTATCTAATCCTATCCTGTGTGATACTGTCTGCTGAGCTGTGTATCTAATCCTATCATGTGTGATACTGACTGCTGAGCTATGTATCTAATCCTATCCTGTGTGATACAATCTGCTGAGCTGTGTATCTAATCCTCTCCTGTGTGATACTGTCTGCTGAGCTGTGTATCTAATCCTATCATGTGTGATACTGACTGCTGAGCTACGTATCTAATCCCATCCTGTGTGATACAATCTGCTGAGCTGTGTATCTAATCCTCTCCTGTGTGATACTGTCTGCTGAGCTGTGTATCTAATCCTCTCCTGTGTGATACTGACTGCTGAGCTGTGTATCTAATCCTCTCCTGTGTGATACTGTCTGCTGAGCTGTGTATCTAATCCTATCCTGTGTGATACTGACTGCTGAGCTGTGTATCTAATCCTATCCTGTGTGATACTGACTGCTGAGCTGTGTATCTAATCCTCTCCTGTGTGATACTGTCTGCTGAGCTGTGTATCTAATCCTCTCCTGTGTGATATATTATTTTCTCACCCTGTCTTTAACCCCTTCCTGACATTTGATGTAATAGTAGTGCATAGTGGGAGGTGCCTTCCCGTAAAATGCAGTCCTATTACAGCTCCTGAACGGAGCCGGCTCCAGAAGCTGCGGGTGTCGGCTGTATATTATAGCCGACACCCACCTCTAACACCCGCGATAGGAGATTTCTCCGATCGCAGGTGTTAGCCCCTGACACGCCGCGTGCAGGGGCATTTTAGAAGAATTGGACCCCCCCCCCCCCCCGCGCCGCTTACCGGAGGGGGGGGGGCGCATCTCCAATCGCTGCCCCGGGACTGCCAGTGCCCGTGGCTGCGCGATCCTCCTCCGTGTGTCCCGGCTCCTGCCTTCTAGCACACTGAGCATGCGCATTACACTGTGTAAGGTGGAGAAGAGCTAAAATCAAATCATTGCCAAAAAAATAAAGATTGTATAGCCAATAAAAAGTGACAATGTATATCCTGCTGTGAATGGCGCAGCTCCCCCCCATGCCCTGGCGTGTGCCCGTACAGCAGTCACCACCACCTATGGGGGATTGTTATACACGGGAGGGATTGGGGATCACATTTTGCGGAGCGTTTTGGTATTTTTTCCACTGAGAATTTTACTTTCAAAATTGCATCTCATTTTGTTTTAACCCCTGTAAAACAAAGGGTTAACAAACTTCATAAAAGTTGTTTTACGTACGTTGAGGGGTGTAGTTTCTATAATGGGGTAATTTATGGGGTTTTACTTTTATTTAGGTCCCTCAATAGCAGATTTTGCGTTTTTTATGAAAATGTGCAAAAATCGCACCAAACGTTCAAAGCCCCAGAACATCCGACAAAAATAAGAGTATGCATAAAAAACCACGGAGACATAAAGAAGACATTCAGTGAATGTTAGTTATTAAGTATTTTTGCGGTTATGACTATGTATGGAGAAAGTAGAACATTTTGAAGTTTGAAAATCAAGAATGTTTCCAAATTTTCACCAAATATCTGATTTTCTCATAAATAAATGCAAAACATAACACCAAAATTTTTCAACTAACATGAAGTACAAAGTGTCACGAGAAAACGATTTTAAAATCACTTGGATATGTTAAAGCTTCCGAAGTTATAACCACTTATAGTGACACAAGGCGAAAAGTGGCTCCGGCGTTAAGGGGTTAATTTGTGGACAGAATTACATTTGAGTCACAAAATATTCTTTCTACTTTAACTTTTATTGATATCATTGTCTCACAAAATCTTATTCATACAAAAGAGATTCTGTCACTCACAAATCACTGAACGTTCATTCTGTCCCACAGAATGATATTTTGTAGTACACTGATGCACAAGTCTGAGGCTTGAGGAGGCGCAGGTCGGCGCAGCGGCGTGCCCAACCCACCCCCCCCCCCCCCCCCCGTCACTTCTATCCTGCGAAGAAGAACATTAAGACTAATACAAAAGTCATGGTGTCACAAAATAAAAAATCGGTGTTGCAGCACGCGTTTTGTGTCCACGAAAGTTAATTTTGTGTCACAAAAAATGATCCTGTAAACACAAAATAGATTTGGTGTTCACTAAAAGTAGATGAGAAGTTTTGTGTGAATGTCATGTATTTTGTCTTCAAGCTGAATATTTAGTAAACACAACATTATTCTGTGCTTACAAAATGCCCCGGGAACAAACGGCGTCCAATAGGAAGCGAGATGCGGCAGATCCTGGACGCGCTTCCATCAGCAGCCGCCGCCCCTCAGCCTGGTAACCCTTCCTGGACAGGACTGGGGGGCACAATCACCCCAAACACAGAGAAGCCTGAGCCACAGGTACTACAGACGTTACACCTATCCTGTGTATCTAATCCCATCACAGGTGATACAATCCTGGCCATAAGTCCTGAGAATGACCCAAATCTCCTCCTGTCACATGATGTTCCCTCTGGTCTGTCAGATGTTTATCACATACAGAGATACAAGTGCAATCATATTATGGGGAGCAGAAGCTTTTATTGTCAGGTGGGAGGAGTTACTGCAGCCAGTCAGTATCTGCAGGACCTCTCCTTCTTCTCCAGGACCTCTGCAATTCTCCCTGGCAGCTCTCACTCACCTCCTGCACCAGATCCTGACTGATCGCCGTCCATTCCTGCACTATCACTGCTGCATTCTGTCACAATGTGTTGGGTTTTGTTTGTCCCCCGTCTCCTGATGATTGACCACAAGTTCTCAATGGGATAAGATCCGGGGAGTTTCCAGGCCATGGACCCAGAATCTCTGTGTTCTGTTCCCGGGCCATGGACCCAGAATCTCTGTGTTCTGTTCCCAGAGCCATGGACCCAGAATCTCTGTGTTCTGTTCCCGGGCCATGGACCCAGAATCTCTGTGTTCTGTTCCCGGGCCATGGACCCAGAATCTCTGTGTTCTGTTCCTGGAGCCATGGACCCAGAATCTCTGTGTTCTGTTCCCGGAGCCATGGACCCAGAATCTCTGTGTTCTGTTCCCGGGCCATGGACCCAGAATCTCTGTGTTCTGTTCCCGGGCCATGGACCCAGAATCTCTGTGTTCTGTTCCCGGGCCATGGAGCCAGAATCTCTGTGTTCTGTTCCCGGAGCCATGGACCCAGAATCTCTGTGTTCTGTTCCCGGGCCATGGAGCCAGAATCTCTGTGTTCTGTTCCCGGAGCCATGGACCCAGAATCTCTGTGTTCTGTTCCCGGGCCATGGAGCCAGAATCTCTGTGTTCTGTTCCCGGGCCATGGACCCAGAATCTCTGTGTTCTGTTCCCTGCACCATGGACCCAGAATCTCTGTGTTCTGTTCCCTGCACCATGGACCCAGAATCTCTGTGTTCTGTTCCCGGGCCATGGACCCAGAATCTCTGTGTTCTGTTCCCGGGCCATGGACCCAGAATCTCTGTGTTCTGTTCCCGGGCCATGGAGCCAGAATCTCTGTGTTCTGTTCCCGGCCATGGACCCAGAATCTCTGTGTTCTGTTCCCGGGCCATGGACCCAGAATCTCTGTGTTCTGTTCCCGGGCCATGGAGCCAGAATCTCTGTGTTCTGTTCCCGGAGCCATGGACCCAGAATCTCTGTGTTCTGTTCCCGGGCCATGGACCCAGAATCTCTGTGTTCTGTTCCCGGGCCGTGGACCCAGAATCTCTGTGTTCTGTTCCCGGGCCATGGACCCAGAATCTCTGTGTTCTGTTCCCGGGCCATGGACCCAGAATCTCTGTGTTCTGTTCCTGGAGCCATGGACCCAGAATCTCTGTGTTCTGTTCCCGGAGCCATGGACCCAGAATCTCTGTGTTCTGTTCCCGGGCCATGGACCCAGAATCTCTGTGTTCTGTTCCCGGGCCATGGACCCAGAATCTCTGTGTTCTGTTCCCGGGCCATGGAGCCAGAATCTCTGTGTTCTGTTCCCGGAGCCATGGACCCAGAATCTCTGTGTTCTGTTCCCGGGCCATGGAGCCAGAATCTCTGTGTTCTGTTCCCGGAGCCATGGACCCAGAATCTCTGTGTTCTGTTCCCGGGCCATGGAGCCAGAATCTCTGTGTTCTGTTCCCGGGCCATGGACCCAGAATCTCTGTGTTCTGTTCCCTGCACCATGGACCCAGAATCTCTGTGTTCTGTTCCCTGCACCATGGACCCAGAATCTCTGTGTTCTGTTCCCGGGCCATGGACCCAGAATCTCTGTGTTCTGTTCCCGGGCCATGGACCCAGAATCTCTGTGTTCTGTTCCCGGGCCATGGAGCCAGAATCTCTGTGTTCTGTTCCCGGCCATGGACCCAGAATCTCTGTGTTCTGTTCCCGGGCCATGGACCCAGAATCTCTGTGTTCTGTTCCCGGGCCATGGAGCCAGAATCTCTGTGTTCTGTTCCCGGAGCCATGGACCCAGAATCTCTGTGTTCTGTTCCCGGGCCATGGACCCAGAATCTCTGTGTTCTGTTCCCGGGCCATGGACCCAGAATCTCTGTGTTCTGTTCCTGGAGCCATGGACCCAGAATCTCTGTGTTCTGTTCCCGGAGCCATGGACCCAGAATCTCTGTGTTCTGTTCCCGGGCCATGGACCCAGAATCTCTGTGTTCTGTTCCCGGGCCATGGACCCAGAATCTCTGTGTTCTGTTCCCGGGCCATGGAGCCAGAATCTCTGTGTTCTGTTCCCGGAGCCATGGACCCAGAATCTCTGTGTTCTGTTCCCGGGCCATGGAGCCAGAATCTCTGTGTTCTGTTCCCGGAGCCATGGACCCAGAATCTCTGTGTTCTGTTCCCGGGCCATGGAGCCAGAATCTCTGTGTTCTGTTCCCGGGCCATGGACCCAGAATCTCTGTGTTCTGTTCCCTGCACCATGGACCCAGAATCTCTGTGTTCTGTTCCCTGCACCATGGACCCAGAATCTCTGTGTTCTGTTCCCGGGCCATGGACCCAGAATCTCTGTGTTCTGTTCCCGGGCCATGGACCCAGAATCTCTGTGTTCTGTTCCCGGGCCATGGAGCCAGAATCTCTGTGTTCTGTTCCCGGCCATGGACCCAGAATCTCTGTGTTCTGTTCCCGGGCCATGGACCCAGAATCTCTGTGTTCTGTTCCCGGGCCATGGAGCCAGAATCTCTGTGTTCTGTTCCCGGGCCATGGACCCAGAATCTCTGTGTTCTGTTCCCGGAGCCATGGACCCAGAATCTCTGTGTTCTGTTCCCGGGCCATGGACCCAGAATCTCTGTGTTCTGTTCCCGGGCCATGGACCCAGAATCTCTGTGTTCTGTTCCCGGGCCATGGACCCAGAATCTCTGTGTTCTGTTCCCGGGCCATGGACCCAGAATCTGTGTGTTCTGTTCCCTGCACCATTTAGTTCCCCCCTTTATGGCCGGTGCTCCATCATGCTGGAGGAGGCTCTGCTCATCACCATCTGCTCCTGGAGGGTTGGGAGAAGCGGCTCCTGGAGGACATTCTGCTCCATTCTTTATCCATGGAGGAGTTTTTAGGCGATTCCCCAGATTGTAATCCACATTAAGGCCATTGGGTTGCAATGTATTTAATCTATAGATCCCCTGCAGTTCTTTCTTGCGTAATGTAGGTACACAATCAGTTAGTGTATATATTAATGGCGCTTCCGAATGACTCATGTCAAAGAAATATTTGGGAAGTGGGCGATCCTGTCTCCCCTTACGCACGCTATATCTGTGTTGGGTAAAACGAGTCTTGAAATCTAAAATTGTCTCGTGGACATATGCCAAGCCACAGGGGCACTGCAATAGGTAGAAAACGTGGTCACTGTTACAATTGGGGTAATGACTTATATGAAAGGTTTTGCCATTATGATAAGACGTCTCGCTTTTGGTCCTATGGGAGCGGCACGGAAATCTCCCATCGCGTGTCCTGCGCCATAGTCCCATGGGTTTCACCTTCCTCCCACATCCGCCCTCACCAATCCGTCCCTCAGGTTCTTCCATCTCCTATAAGATAGGAAAACTCCGGAATGTCATCAGAATATTTGTGTCCAATGTTTCCTGATGATCCATCTATCATTATATGTGGAAGTAATCGGTTTTCTTTCCCTATCACTCCTATTCCTATCAGATACTACTTCCGAGTGCCTTCCGCTTATTCCTCTCTATAATCCTTACTTGGGTTCCCACGGTTCTCACATTTTCTCTCCAAATGAGATTCCTTCACTACGAATCCTTTTAACTCTTTATGGTGGTGACGTCATAGTTTTAGGATTGTTCCTGTCAGTACTTTTTATGTATAAATCCGTGGAGAGGGCTCCGGCTTTTATACTCACTACTAGAACATCCAAAAATTGGATTTCCGTCTTGGAGGAAACCATGGAGAATATAATATTCCTATCCACCTCATTGAAATATTGATGACAATCTAGCAGTCCGTGAGAGGTGCCGGTCCAGATGAGGAAGATGTCGTCTATGTATCGCCCCCACCTCATTGGCTGAAGTGGTGGGACCCCCTAGACCAGTGATGGCGAACCTTTTAGAGACTGAGTGCCCAAACTACAACCGAAAGCCACATATTTTTCACAAAGTGCCAAATGCCAATTTAAAGTAACTTATTGCTCCCTGCTGTGTCACAGATCCGAACGTATTGGAGCCCTGATGACACTAATACAGTAGAATGATGGAGAAATTCGGATTATTCTTGTAGCTTCCCTCTAAGGTCCCCTTAACAGGATGAATCGCAGGCCCTGAAAAGGGGCTTCAATGATAGTCCAGCTCTACCCAAACCTCCTTGCTCCTCCCTTACTCTTCAAGTCACTTTAAAATAGTGCTGAACATGGCACGTTCTGGGCTGCCTGTGCCTGCAGGAGGAGGAGTCCTGAATGGTGACCTTTGTGCTGGTTGATGGCTTGAGTGCCCACAGAGAGGGCTCCGAGTGCCACCTCTGGCACCCGTGCCATAGGTTCGCCATCACTGCCCTAGACGATCTCCTCCTCAGGGACAGACATTACGATATTAGCAGAGGCGGGGGCCATATGTGACCCCATGGCGACCCCACGTAACTGTAATACAGTATAAACTTCAGTAATGTGATAATAACCGATCTCTCATCATCAGTATATACAGTCAGACAGTGTTTTAGAAATCGCCCTAAGTCCCTGTTCATGACCAATAGAAGGAGAGAAACTACATGAAGAGAGACTGATGTGACATCAGGACAAGTTTTATCTCAGATAATGAGGAAATCAGAAGAGTCTCTAATGGACGAGGGGCTGGACATAGCACGGTGCATAGAGCTTTATCAGGGGCCATGGCCATTATAGAAACAATAGAAGCACTGAACGTCCTCACAAGGGAGCGCTGCTGCTGTGGCAGAGGAGGATCAGGAGCATGAAGAAGGATCCCACGCAGGCAGTGTCACGTAGTGCAGTCTGGGGTCCACCAGGCAGCCTCCCCGGAGTATTGCCCTCCATTTCCTCTCTTACAATCCCAGGGGTCACAGCCTGGAGGGGCGCACAACAGACACCAGGGGCCGCCACTACCTCACCTGCTCACTAAAGCATCACTTGATTCATGGGAAAGGGCCCTAGCTGCATCTCAGTACGCCATGGCCCCACAACTGATGGAACAACCTGGATAACCAGACCCGCCGTCCCTTACACCCCCACTTCAGTTGGCACCATGGGACAATGGGGCGCAGACACACACACTACTCTCGCCTACGATATCCACAAGAATATTCGTGGCAGCGCAGTCACCGGATCGTATGGCTACCCCTCATCTGTACATCTCCAGCCCTATGGGGTCATCATCGAGCTCACCAGCTTTTATGTCTCCATCACATGATACACAGCAGGCTACGATACTAGCACAAGTTCTAGGTCTGGCAGAATTGGGTAACTTCAAAAGCCATATAAAGGCAATACCCACAAAGGAAGATATGGAGTGCTCTGTGTCCCGCCTTGAACAATCATACGGTGCTGAAGTAGCCACTCTGAGAGAGGAAGTTCAACAGCTTCAGGCCAGAGTCGGCGGTGACCGAGGAGGCACAGGCAGCCATACAAAACCAGATTCGCATACAGCCGTACTAGCGACTCACGCCTACCAACTGCAAGACCTCTCAGACCAGATTGGCCACTCCGAAAACAGAGGGAGGAGGAACAACATTAGAGTACAGGGGCTGCCAGAAACAGTAGAATCTACATGAAGCTCTCCGCATGACCCCCCTGGAACTGGATCGGTCCCACCGGGCGTTGCAGGCTCGTCCATCTTCACGCGATCCTCCTAGGGACGTAATCTGCAGGGTGCACCGGTACCAAATAAAGGAAGCCGTGAGGAATAAAGTGACGTTTCTAAACTGAATCACATACCAAGGGACTGAATATATAAACCAAGAGCAAAAACCGGTGTGTCACACGGCAAAGTACAAGAAATAAACAATCTTTATTGGATTACCACATATGAAAAACAAGACAAACTCACAATTAAAATCAATTAAAACGTACAAAGTACATACAAAACTGCCACGTTGGTTACACAGGTAAGTATACACCAACCACCCCCCTCACATGTTAAATGTAGTATTCCTGAGGATAACTAGTAAACACCCGACTGTGTGCCAGCTAGTCCCATCAGAGGACCAAAGAGTAAGACAAGTTAAAGTGCATGGTATGCAAAGGTAACTGCATTCTACATAAGGCCTAAATACATTACGCTGCACATGGAACTGGTAATGTTCCAATAGGTGAAGTTGCTGAGTGAGGTCTCGGAATGAGGTGGGGGGGGGGGGGGGGGGAAGGAGGGCTCCCCACGCGTTTCGTCTCCTGCTAGGAGACTTCCTCAGGGGTAGAAGTGCCCCCTAGAATGCCAAACTCCCTTATATACCTCCATCCTACCTGCCTCCGGGTGCACCTGGGTCGAACCATAATCAGCGCGGTACGTGCGCCGGAAGTGTACGTGCGCCGGAAGTGTACGTGCGCCGGAAGTGTCGCACGCGAAGGTGTCCAAGCAAGTATCGTGATATCTGGTTGCCAAGCAATCAGTGTATACATCTAAGTTAACCAGTGTAAGTGGAGGCGCCTGCAATCATATCCTAGGATGCTGTAAGACAGCGAAATAAAAGATGTAGATACAGGTAAGTATCGTTCTGAATGATAAATGGACAGCACAGCGCATAGTTACTCCTGTCCTAGGTATTTAACATCGTGGATTATAATTCAGCAGATGAAAAAAATATAGAAAGGTATAAATAAATACAGGTCCAAATTATCAGTGCATCGAATAATATATAGTTACTCCTATAGTAGGCAGCATTATTTTCCACATAGATTGCCATTCAGTAGAACAAATGTATATATATATACGAACGCGAAGCACTTGTGTGCATATGTGGCGAACAAGGTGAAACCCTAGTGGAGGAAACAAAGACGAAATCTCCACCGGGAAACCAAAAAATAGAAAATAAAAAATATAACATAAATAGATCAAGTGGTTGTGAACAGTAAAAATGCAGGTGTTTAATGTCAAATAAAGATCGACAATACATGCATAAAGGGTGCATGACGCCAACAATATGGCTCGTTTTGATAATATAATTGTGAAAAAATTATACATCATTGTAAACGGCGAATTATCAAGTGACGAGTTATTTAGTGGTCAACATAAAGTGAGGTAGTTATTGAGCATTAGCAAGTCATAAAAGGAGAGTTTAGTCTCCAACGAGATAAAAAGAATTACTACGGAAATATCATCACGCTCGAAAAAATATATGTAAGGTTGTTAAAAAATGAAGTCGATGGTAGGTACTGCAATACAAAGTGCTGAATATAAAGTGCTGGTGCAATAAAGTAAATGCTGTAACCAAGAAATTCCTATTCTATAGATAAAAAAGCAAGTTGTGTATCTTGTATGCTGGGTAGTATTACGCCGATAGGGACACCCGAAGGGAGGCAGATGGTAGGCACACAAAAGTAAAGGGAGCTGGCTTCTATACACAAAGTTTTGAGGCTATGAAGGTGCAAACAATAGATAAAAACTAGTTGTACCTAGTGAGTTAGTCCTGTCAATTTAGTGTAGTTATATAACATATCACAATGGTAATTAATGTGGTAATCTCACAATGTATTGATAAGAAATAGGTTTTGTATACAAATTGAGTACTCCAGATCCATCACACAAAAGTAAAGGGAGCTGGCTTCTATACACAAAGTTTTGAGGCTATGAAGACCAAGGGACTGCTGTACCGCTGTAACCCATCTCTCCAGACTGACGCTTCTTAAAAGAAAGGACCTCAGGCCTGTGCCGCAACATGCCGTACACCTGGGACTTCCCATTAAGGCTTCAAATCCGTCATGGCAGCCTCACTCACGGATTCATCACCCGGGAGATGTGCTATTGGTAGCAGAAACCCTCAACCTGCCGGCTATGGACTTACCGGACTGGCAACTCCGATGGGACAGCAGCCACGTCCGCTCCCTCAACGTGCACCCAGAGGAAGGGCGGGAAATGGCCTTAGGGGCCCACATCGACAGCGGAGGCGCCCGAATGACCCACAGGACTAGAACTGAAAATCTGCTCGTCCACAGATGCCACACACCTCTTCGAGAGTATCCTTTCCATATTTAGGGACTGTGGCAAGCGAATATTTGTTCCTCCATTTTTGCAAAGTATTCTTTACGATGTACCATTGGTTAGTTAGCCGGGTTACACATTGAAGATAATATCAGATATTTAGATGAAGACACGGAGCCTCGGACATGGGCTCACCTACTGGTTTGGCCTCTCTACAATCAGGACAGCGTGTTCAGCTAGTCTGCACACGCAGTTTATGTATCCCTACCTTTGTAGGAAGTTTGGTCCCCTATTGGAATAGGGTTAGCCTTTTCCCTCCTGATAGCGGTTGAGACGCCTCATGGCAACTTTAAAGATTGGATCCTATAATGCCAGGGGCCTAAACACCCCTCAGAAAAGATCACAGATACTATATGGAAAGCATAGAGGGGACATTTCCCGGAAGTCAAAGACCGATATTTTAACACCTGGTTCCACAGCATTAGCCCCGCGTCACGCTCTAAGGGAGTCTCCATTGCTGTCCACCGCTCCTTCCCGCTTGTGCTTCTGGACAGATTGCCGGACGAGGCAGGTAGATTCACTTTCATCAAAATACTAATTTATGGCAAATCTGTACTTACCCAATCGCTCCCCAATCCCAGCCTGTAGGAAAATTCTTCAAGATCTAGCAGGGTTCATGGAGGGGTTGCTGATATTGGGTAGGGACTTTAATTTTCCTTTTGATGTCAAACTTGATACTTCCTCAGAAAAAAGCCCCCCCCCCCTGACATTTGAGCACGCTCAAAAAAGACCTACATTTTCCCCGGCTCATGACTTGTACAGTCGTATAGACCTGCTCTTTATCCAACACAGGGCTCTGATGTGGGAGCCAACAGCATCTATAGGTAGTAGCGTCCTGATGGACCATGCCCCAATAACGTCTTAACGTCTACCTGCTCAAAGATGCCCTTTGTGTGCAGGAAATCAAACATACATGGGCAGATTTACTTACCCAGTCCCGTTGCGATCCCGTCGTGCGTTGTCCGCCGATGATTCGGGTCCGACGCGATTCACTAACATCGTGCGTCCGAGTTCCTTCCTGTGTCGCTGCTGCGCCGCGGTCCGCCGGAGTTCACCTTCTTCTCCCTGGTGCATGTGAGTGCTTCATCTTGTAACACAGAACCTTTTTTAAATTCCGCGGTTTGTTCTAATCCGTCGGGTTGTTCGACGGCTACGCCCCCGCGTGCAAGCCGGCGCCGCTGCGCCAAAATCCGATTGCGCCAACAAAACCCGGGGCAATTCGGAGCAAAACGGAAATATTCTGGAAACCCAACGAAAGTGCGGCGTTCGGACCCTTAGTAAATGAGCCCCACTATAGAATGCCATTCCCTTATGCCGGACCTCCGCTCAGAGGACCTACCGATGAAGTAGGAAGCCCTCAAATGTGAGTCACGTAGTCGTTTTACTGAGCATGGAGTAAGATTATAGAAGGAAAACACATTTAAACTCCCCTCCCTACTACAGCGGTTACACTCGAGCAGCGCCATAAGGCAAAACGGTCCCTTGAAGAACTCATTTTAATAAGAGATGAGATAAGGGCCTTACTAGACCGTAAAACGCTGTCCTAACGTTTTCAATTTAAGGACCGCCTTTATGAACAAGCATAGAAATGTGGACGCCGGCTCTCTAGACTCCTGCACCCCAGATCAGGCACAACGCACGTAACTCGCATCAAGACCGTTGGGGGTGGGCGTATTACTGAGCGTATTACACTCAGCTGTATAATATCAAGGGTCAGTCCACAGACCTAAATCAGTCACCCGTGACCAGAAAAATACAAGACTACATAAAAGAGACGGCTTTAGCAACAGATGAGATAGAGGAGCTGGAAGAAGATTTCAGTGAGTTAGAGGAAGCCGATGCCATCAAAATCACACCAGAAGGGAAAAGCCCCGGGCCAGACGGATAAGTCGTTCAGGGAAACACTGTCCCCGTTCACGACACGGATGCTCAACGCCATCTCCCAACATTCGGCTTCTCACCCCCAGTCCTTATAGGCTAACAGACCGATATCACTATTGAATTAGACCTAAAGTTATACTCTAAGGTCCTGGCAGATCGCCTGGCCCCTCTTCTCCCAAAAATAGTCAACACAGATCAGGTGGGCTTTGTGAAGAGGCTACTGTCATGCAACACGCTCAGAAGACGTCTGTCCCCTCCTGTCTTCTATCGATAGATGCGGGAAAGGCCTTTATGTCGGCTGCTCTAACGCACCTCGTGCTGGGTCTGAAGTTTTTGGGGAGGGTCATGGCCCTATACAACCAGCCCACTGCTAGAGTCAGGGCTAATGGGTTCTTCTCTAAACCAATCCGCATTAGAAATGGAAGGCGCCAGGGATGTCCCTCTCACCCCTTCTATACGTGATAGTAATGGAACATTTAGCTACAGCCATCCGAAATAATCCCAACATACATGGCATTCAAGCTGGTCAGCGTCAATACAAAATGGCGCTCTTTGCTGATGATCTCTTGCTCTAGGATTACACTCCCCTCCTTACTGAAGGAAGTACAGTCCGTCAGGGACCACTTCCCTTCTGGGGATTCAGGTGGCAGCAGACCTCTCCGAGCTGTACGCACACAACTACCTACCATTGCTGGAGCGTACATTGAAAGATTGGGAAAGATACAACAGGAAACAGTTATTCTGGTTTGGGCGAATCAATGTCATAAAATGGACGTCCCACCCCACTTTCTCTATATTTTTTAGGGAATCCCAATTACACCCCCTCCTCATTTTTCCAATCAATCCGGTCAGCACTCCTCCGATTCATATGGGGCTCAACCCGCCCACGGATTTGGTGGCAGTTCCTGGTTAGGCCAAAATCAGCAGGGGTGGGGATGGGGGAGTTGTACCGGACTTTAATTTTAAGCTCTTCCACCGGGCCGCCGTTCTAGTACGTCTACTGGACTGGCATTACCACTTGTCCACTAAGCCGATTGGAACAGTTTAGCTCAGTGGTGGCGAACCTATGGCACGGGTGCCAGAGGTGGCACTCAGAGCCCTCTCTATGGGCACCTGTGCCATCACCCCAATGTAGAGTTCGCCAGACAGGATTCAAGGCCTCTTGCAGTCCCAGGCAGCCCAGGACCCTAGAAGGAAGCTACAATGATAATCCAGACTTGTTCTCCTTATTTCTACTGTATTGGTGTCCTCAGGTGCCTATACGGTTTAAACATATAACAGAGCAAGGAGTTATAAGTTTCTGCTTAAATTGTCGTATCGGCACTTTGTGAAAAATATGTGGGTTTTGGTTGTAGTTTGGGCACTCAGCTTCTAAAAGGTTTGCACTAACATTTTTCCAGAAGGGAAAATTTTGGTTATACACCGCACACACAGCACAGCACACGCTCGCTCGCCACTCACAGCACAGCACGCGCTCGCTCACCGCTCACAGCACAGCACACGCTCGCTCGCCACTCACAGCACGCGCTCACTTGCCGCTCACAGCACAGCACACGCTCGCTCGCCACTCACAGCACGCACTCACTCGCCGCTCACAGCACAGCACACGCTAGCTAACAGCACACGCTCGCTCGCCACTCACAGCACGCGCTCACTCGCCGCTCACAGCACAGCACACGCTCGCTCGCTGCTCACAGCACAGCACACGCTCGCTCGCCGCTCACAGCACACGCTCGCTCGCTGCTCACAGCACAGCACACGCTTGCTCGCTGCTCACAGCACAGCACACGCTCGCTCGCCGCTCACAGCACACGCTCGCTCACAGCACACGCTCGCTTGCCGCACAGCACACCCTCGCTCGCCGCACAGCACACTGCACACACTCACAGCACACTGCACACACAACACTCACACTGCACACACAACACTGAACACACTACACTCACACAGAACACTGCACACACTCACCCGGCACTGCATCGATCACAAACGTAGGCAGCTGTGGGCAGGGAGAGTTGGAGCAGGAGGGGGAGCAGCAACTTCGCGGCCCACGTGTCTCCCCCGGGGCTGGTGCTTTCACTCCATGTCTCTCTGTAGCGCGCAGGCTGAGTGGTTCAGCGCGCGCTGCAAATGAGGGAAATGCGGGATCACAGCGCCGGGCCGCTCAGCGGGACACTTGACACAGTGATCAGTGTCAGGGCCGAGCGCTGTGATCCCGCATTTCCCTCATTTGCTCAGCCTGCGCGCTACAGGGAATAATTGCCAAGCGTAACTTTACGCATGGCAATTATTTTGGGGGGTAATGGCGCCTCATCACGCGTCTATGACGCATGGTGAGGCGTTAATGCGACCTCTGCCATCACTGGTATAGCTCCTTGATCCCCATCAAGGTACTACCATGGGAATCTTCCCAACATGTGGATATAGAACCTCAGACAATGTTCTTGGCCTCAACAATGAAACTCTGGAGAGCCCTCACTCAGAACAAAATCCAGTCTCGACCTATAAGCCCACTCACGTCTCTATTCCGTAATCCAGGCTTCCCGCCGGCATTCTCCAGGACAATGTTTTTGGGTTGGTATAGTCATGAAGACCTTAGTATGCCTGACATACTGGGAGAGGCCCCGATCCCATCACACCAAGAATTAGTGGGACTGGCGACCTCTTCTAACTTATTGTGGTTGGAGTTGACTCATTCTTCAAACATCCGGGATCTGGGGCGTCTTTTAACAAACAACTTACCCCATTTGAGGACCTTTTTAGGTTAGACTCCCCTCCGGAACACTGATCTCTCACATCTATAACCTCCTCCTGAAGGAATCGGGCTGGGAGAGGGACCTTAACACTTCCCTGTCTGCAGAGGATTGGGACAAGGCATTTTTGTTTACTCATAATCTCTTTGGCCCGTTCATCTCAGGAACGAAAATACAAAATCCTCACCAGACGGTATAGGGTCGCGACCCTCCTGCACCTTCTACCCTTCCATCCAGGACACGTGCCGGAGATGCGGTAGAGATAAAGGCACCATGCTACACATTTGGTGGGCGTGCAGAGACATTTCGCATTTCAGGAACCAGATGTTTAATATCACGTCCGAATTCATAGGGCAGGCAGCCCCCAAAATACCTGAGCTAGCTCTACTCTCTATTGGAAGTCAAAAGCGGAATCTCCTGAGATTTTTTTCACTCATTGCAGCAAGGTCAGTAATACCCTGGAAATGGCGAACCAACACATCTCCCACAATCTCTGAATGGGCACAGGAAATGATACATATACATCGTACGGAGGAATCCATTGCAGACACCTCGGACACTGGGGAGAAATGTTTAAAACTATGGCAACCTTGGATTACATTCAGAGAAACCCAAAGATTCAAGGACATCCTGAGCCCAAAACCTCAGACAAGCTTTCATGCGACAGAAATCGGGGGGCGTGGCCATCAGACAACCCGACGGATTCAGAAAAACCGCGGAATTTAAAAAAGTATTTGTGTTGCACGATCAGCACTCACATGCACCGGGGAGAAGAAGGTGAACTCCGGCGGACATCGGCGCAGAAGCGACACCTGCTGGATATCGGGCACACGAGCTTAGTGAATTGCGCCGGATCCGAATCCTCGTCGGACAATGCACCGCGGGATTGCGACGGGACCAAGGTAAGTAAATGTGCCCCTGTGTGTCCCTATATCTTACCAGAACACGCACTACATTGTCGAGATCTTTATTCTCCTTCCCCGACCCCCTGCCCCTCCTTCTGTGTCTCACCCTTTGTCAGTTGATTGAGTGTATTTTTTGTCTGTCCCCGTATACACTGCCCAGAGGCCACATCAGAGCGACAATCTAGTCCAGATAAAATACTAGGGTCAGACGGTACTTTCTTAGAAGTCCCCATATGGTTGCTACCAATTTTGGCACCTACAGGAGGCGGTACAGACCCGGGAGAGGCTGCAGGAACCGCCCAGGTGGGGCCTGGTGATCTGTCACCGACTGGACATAGGTCCTCATGACAGAGGGCCGGGTCAATCCCCGGTGTAGCTGGTGTCCTGCAAAGGGCCTCCGGACTGGCTAAGCAGAGATCACGATCACAGTCTATAACGCTTTGAGGAACTCCAGTCCCTCAGCAGAAGGTAGAGGCCTAGGCCCAGACATGGTGCTGACCTCTCTGTACAGAATCTGCAGAAGTTCTGGCGCTGCCATCAGACTTCACCCCCTGGCACGAAACTGACTTCTTGCCATGCCTATGTCCTTCCCGCCAAGGGCAAAGGCAGGCTCTATTATCCGCTGCGCGACAGTAGGCGGAGTTTGCAGGGCATGGGAGGAGCTTGGTGAGTCACCTAAATTTCCCGCCAATGAGGGTTTTTTTGGTGTGCTGAAGCTCCTTGCTGCGCCACAAGCTTCTAGGGTTAACACTATGGGCGCTGCAGCGCCTGATGTAGCAGAGCTGACAAAGTTCGTTTGCAGGGATTAACCTCCTGAGTGCTGGAGCGGAGCTTGACAGCATGTGGCAATGCAGAAACACAGTCTATATTGGATAGCACAAAATCACTTGGGCCTAAAACTGGATGGCAGCAGAGTTAGGCAGCACAGTATTTTCAATAAGGGACAGTCTATAGTGCCAGTATAAGGAACGGAAGTCTATATCCTGTTCGTGATGCCACTTGCAACATCCCCCACCGGGGCCTAGCCTTTTCTTGGGGCCTGGAGGCAGCCGGGGCCCAGAATACTGGAGTAACTGGTGGTTACGGCCTAGCCTGTGCTGATGTCACGGTGCTTGGTATGGGGACCGGAGGGCTGTCCTACAGCCTTGCAGGTCTCCAGCAGGTGGTGTGTGCAAGAAAATGTAGAGGGAGAAGCTGAAGTACTGGTTCTCCCTGGGGCAACCCCTTTGGTGCCTGAAGTATGAGTCCCTGAGTAATGGAGGGGGCGCCCTTGGTGTTACAGCCGTATCCAGGGAACAGAAAAAACTATAAAGATAACTCATGCTTCTTTAGGGAACAACTGCAGGCAATGAGCCAAACGATCTTGTTACAGATGCCGGATTGTTGTAGATTCCAGATTACTGGAGTGGTCATGGAGAGTGATCCTCAGGAGTTTGGTCACCAGCCTGGTAGTAGGTTGGGAGATAGCTGTGTCCAAGTATGGAAGCTGCAGCTTTGTCCTGGGTGCTCTGTGTGTCTGTGCTAGTGGTGCACAGACACTGTCTCTCTGGTCACTGACAGTCTGCGCTCTCTGGGAGAGCTAGGGCCTAGGAGCTCCTCATGTGGTGAGAGCTGGGGTCTAGGAGCTCCTCATGTGGATATACAGGCAGGGGGCGGGGCTGTGACTACCTCTCACACAGGATATACAGACAGGGGGCGGGGCTGTGACTACCTCTCACACAGGATATACAGGCAGGGGGCGGGGCTGTGACTACCTCTCACACAGGATATACAGGCAGGGGGCGGAGCTGTGACTACCTCTCACACAGGATATACAGCCAGGGGGCGGGGCTGTGACTACCTCTCACACAGGATATACAGGCAGGAGGTTGCAGTAATAGATGTTCCTCTAGTAGGTTTGTCATTCATTATATGATCTGACCCTTTAAATGTTTAACATGAAACCCGAGCATCTTAATTCCAAGTGTAAACAAAATTTTGCTCAGAGAGTAAATTCATTATTAACCTTTCTTCCTGGACGGGGATTGTACTGGACAACACAGCAACCCGACACCTAGAACCGAGAGCAGAACCGACAACCAGAACCGAGAGCAGAACCGACAACCAGAACCGACACAGCAGAGCCGGACGCCCCAGGGACAGATGGGTCTCTTCATCTTCTATGTTCTCTGTCTGGAGGTGGCATTATGCCTTCCAGTTCCCGCAGCAGAGGAGTCGCCCGATGAGGGTTATACTACAAGTAGCAACAACAACCTGGTAACTACAGAGTCATCGTCTTTTACTCAGATCCTAAGTGTAAGAGAAGAAGAGACTGAGGTCAAACACTGTCCCCAAATCACCAGCTTCATACATAGCAGAGGTGCTGCGTACTCCACGTCTGCCATATGGTGACTGCACCAGCAGCAGAATAGTGAGTGCAGCTCTGGGGTATAATACAGGATGTAACTCAGGATCAGTACAGGATAAGTAATGTCATGTATGTACACAGTGACTGCACCAGCAGCAGAATAGTGACTGCAGCTCTGGAGTATAATACAGGATGTAACTCAGGATCAGTACAGGATAAGTAATGTCATGTATGTACACAGTGACTGCACCAGCAGCAGAATAGTGAGTGCAGCTCTGGGGTATAATACAGGATGTAACTCAGGATCAGTACAGGATAAGTAATGTCATGTATGTACACAGTGACTGCACCAGCAGCAGAATAGTGAGTGCAGCTCTGGAGTATAATACAGGATGTAACTCAGGATCAGTACAGGATAAGTAATGTCATGTATGTACACAGTGACTGCACCAGCAGCAGAATAGTGAGTGCAGCTCTGGGGTATAATACAGGATGTAACTCAGGATCAGTACAGGATAAGTAATGTCATGTATGTACACAGTGACTGTACCAGCAGCAGAATAGTGAGTGCAGCTCTGGGGTATAATACAGGATGTAACTCAGGATCAGTACAGGATAAGTAATGTCATGTATGTACACAGTGACTGCACCAGCAGCAGAATAGTGAGTGCAGCTCTGGGGTATAATACAGGATGTAACTCAGGATCAGTACAGGATAAGTAATGTCATGTATGTACACAGTGACTGTACCAGCAGCAGAATAGTGAGTGCAG
Organism: Engystomops pustulosus; assembly: GCF_040894005.1. Lineage (NCBI taxonomy): Eukaryota > Metazoa > Chordata > Amphibia > Anura > Leptodactylidae > Engystomops > Engystomops pustulosus. The sequence continues at coordinate 209,381,614 of NC_092415.1, forward strand.
CTCTGGAGTATAATACAGGATGTAACTCAGGATCAGTACAGGATAAGTAATGTCATGTATGTACACAGTGACTGCACCAGCAGCAGAACAGTGAGTGCAGCTCTGGAGTATAATACAGGATGTAACTCAGGATCAGTACAGGATAAGTAATGTCATGTATGTACACAGTGACTGCACCAGCAGCAGAACAGTGAGTGCAGCTCTGGAGTATAATACAGGATGTAACTCAGGATCAGTACAGGATAAGTAATGTCATGTATGTACACAGTGACTGCACCAGCAGCAGAATAGTGAGTGCAGCTCTGGAGTATAATACAGGATGTAACTCAGGATCAGTACAGGATAAGTAATGTCATGTATGTACACAGTGACTGCACCAGCAGCAGAATAGTGAGTGCAGCTCTGGAGTATAATACAGGATGTAACTCAGGATCAGTACAGGATAAGTAATGTCATGTATGTACACAGTGACTGCACCAGCAGCAGAATAGTGAGTGCAGCTCTGGAGTATAATACAGGATGTAACTCAGGATCAGTACAGGATAAGTAATGTCATGTATGTACACAGTGACTGCACCAGCAGAATAGTGAGTGCAGCTCTGGGGTATAATACAGGATGTAACTCAGGATCAGTACAGGATAAGTAATGCCATGTATGTACACAGTGACTGCACCAGCAGCAGAATAGTGAGTGCAGCTCTGGAGTATAATACAGGATGTAACTCAGGATCAGTACAGGATAAGTAATGCCATGTATGTACACAGTGACTGCACCAGCAGCAGAATAGTGAGTGCAGCTCTGGGGTATAATACAGGATGTAACTCAGGATCAGTGCAGGATAAGTAATGTCATGTATGTACACAGTGACTGCACCAGCAGCAGAATAGTGAGTGCAGCTCTAGAGTATAATACAGGATGTAACTCAGGATCAGTACAGGATAAGTAATGTCATGTATGTACACAGTGACTCCACCAGCAGCAGAATAGCGAGTGCAGCTCTGGGGTATAATACAGGATGTAACTCAGGATCAGTACAGGATAAGTAATGTCATGTATGTACACAGTGACTGCCCCAGCAGCAGAATAGTGAGTGCAGCTCTGGAGTATAATACAGGATGTAACTCAGGATCAGTACAGGATAAGTAATGTCATGTATGTACACAGTGACTGCACCAGCAGCAGAATAGTGAGTGCAGCTCTGGGGTATAATACAGGATGTAACTCAGGATCAGTACAGGATAAGTAATGTCATGTATGTACACAGTGACTGCACCAGCAGCAGAATAGTGAGTGCAGCTCTGGGGTATAATAGAGGATGTAACTCGGGATCAGTACAGGATAAGTAATGTCATGTATATACACAGTGACTGCACCAGCAGCAGAATAGTGAGTGCAGCTCTGGAGTATAATACAGAATGTAACTCAGGATCAGTACAGGATAAGTAATGCCATGTATGTACACAGTGACTGCACCAGCAGCAGAATAGTGAGTGCAGCTCTGGAGTATAATACAGGATGTAACTCAGGATCAGTACAGGATAAGTAATGTCATGTATGTACACAGTGACTGCTCCAGCAGCAGAATAGTGAGTGCAGCTCTGGAGTATAATACAGGATGTAACTCAGGATCAGTACAGGATAAGTAATGTCATGTATGTACACAGTGACTGCACCAGCAGCAGAATAGTGAGTGCAGCTCTGGAGTATAATACAGGATGTAACTCAGGATCAGTACAGGATAAGTAATGTCATGTATGTACACAGTGACTGCACCAGCAGCAGAATAGTGAGTGCAGCTCTGGGGTATAATACAGGATGTAACTCAGGATCAGTACAGGATAAGTAATGTCAAGTACGTACACAGTGACTGCACCAGCAGCAGAATAGTGAGTGCAGCTCTGGAGTATAATACAGGATGTAACTCAGGATCAGTACAGGATAAGTAATGTCATGTATGTACACAGTGACTGCACCAGCAGCAGAATAGTGAGTGCAGCTCTGGAGTATAATACAGGATGTAACTCAGGATCAGTACAGGATAAGTAATGTCATGTATGTACACAGTGACTGCACCAGCAGCAGAATAGTGCGTGCAGCTCTGGGGTATAATACAGGATGTAACTCAGGATCAGTACAGGATAAGTAATGTCATGTATGTACACAGTGACTGCACCAGCAGCAGAATAGTGAGTGCAGCTCTGGGGTATAATACAGGATGTAACTCAGGATCAGTACAGGATAAGTAATGTCATGTATGTACACAGTGACTGCACCAGCAGCAGAATAGTGAGTGCAGCTCTGGGGTATAATACAGGATGTAACTCAGGATCAGTACAGGATAAGTAATGTCATGTATGTACACAGTGACTGCACCAGCAGCAGAATAGTGAGTGCAGCTCTGGGGTATAATACAGGATGTAACTCAGGATCAGTACAGGATAAGTAATGTCAAGTACGTACACAGTGACTGCACCAGCAGCAGAATAGTGAGTGCAGCTCTGGAGTATAATACAGGATGTAACTCAGGATCAGTACAGGATAAGTAATGTCATGTATGTACACAGTGACTGCACCAGCAGCAGAATAGTGAGTGCAGCTCTGGAGTATAATACAGGATGTAACTCAGGATCAGTACAGGATAAGTAATGTCATGTATGTACACAGTGACTGCACCAGCAGCAGAATAGTGCGTGCAGCTCTGGGGTATAATACAGGATGTAACTCAGGATCAGTACAGGATAAGTAATGTCATGTATGTACACAGTGACTGCACCAGCAGCAGAATAGTGAGTGCAGCTCTGGGGTATAATACAGGATGTAACTCAGGATCAGTACAGGATAAGTAATGTCATGTATGTACACAGTGACTGCACCAGCAGCAGAATAGTGAGTGCAGCTCTGGGGTATAATACAGGATGTAACTCAGGATCAGTACAGGATAAGTAATGTCATGTATGTACACAGTGACTGCACCAGCAGCAGAATAGTGAGTGCAGCTCTGGGGTATAATACAGGATGTAACTCAGGATCAGTACAGGATAAGTAATGTCATGTATGTACACAGTGACTGCACCAGCAGCAGAATAGTGAGTGCAGCTCTGGGGTATAATACAGGATGTAACTCAGGATCAGTACAGGATAAGTAATGTCAAGTACGTACACAGTGACTGTACCAGCAGCAGAATAGTGAGTGCAGCTCTGGGGTATAATACATGATGTAACTCAGGATCAGTACAGGATAAGTAATGTCATGTATGTACACAGTGACTGCACCAGCAGCAGAATAGCTCGTGCTGACTCATTCTGCTGTGAGCTGTTGGAGGGTGTGGTTGTGTGCTGCTGAGCTCCTGCACCACCTGGAGCAATCTCCATCCACCCAGGCCTGCTCTCTCCTCCCCAGGGAGGGAGTGGGTTACTGGGATGAGTGAGCCAGGAAAATCCCAGGCTTCTGCCTCCCGGACCAGGCCGGCGGGGGGCAGGAGAAACAAGTTACCGGCCAAAGCAGAAGGGGTGAGAAGATCTGCCCGGAGCCAAGGACGCAGCGATGTGACCTCGGCTGCCACCCCCAAGACCCAGGGAAGCCGCAAGGTCTCCGGTTCACAGAAGATCAAGGCAAGTAACATCAGCCTGAGTGCTCCTCCTGGAAAGCTGAGTGACTGTGCAGGAAAGCTGGGTGGTTCAGCTGAAAAGCTGGGTGCTCACGGAGGTGTGCAAAAAGCATGGGGTGACCTGAAGGCCCGGGAGTCTGCTTCCATCTATGGCTCCCGGATTGCTGAGCACCTCCGTGAGTACGAGGAAGCTGGAAAAGCGCTGAGGAGGCTCCAGGAGGAGATAAGGGAGACCTTGGCCCTAGCGGGGGTGGCCACTAAGAAGAAGAAGCCTGATCTTCTTACCACCATCAACAGGCTTAAAGCCGAGGTCACCGCTCTGGAGGAGAAGCGTCGGCTTATCCGTGAAAACAGCGGTCCGTTCCGGGAAAAGCTTGAGAATGACAATAGATTTGAAAAAATGCAACAAGAGCAGCTGAGAAAGCTGAAGGGGCTTGAGATCCAGGCGGATGATGGCGATGATGAGGAGGATGAGGAAGACCTGCCGTGTCCGTCTGGTGGCCTGCACCAACACCAGCAGGCCTCGCACGACAGGCTGCCTGCGGAGCAAGCGCCATTACCATCAGGCTGCGGCTCTGCCAACCTGGAGGAGGAAAGTGATGACAGCGGCCAGGGGGGGGCGCTAATGGCTCAGATCCGTCAGCTCGAGTCCCCAGTTCACCTCCAGAACTTCTCCTTCGGCGATGATATGCCAGATGACGACCCAAAGAGAAAGAAGAGAGCCAGGAAGACCAAGGCGTCTGAGGAGGTGAATCTGGTGTTTCGTCCCCTCCCTGTTCCCTCCGGGCGGGCAGCAGTGCCAGCCTGTCGTGTAGGCCCCGTTACCCAGCCCAGCACGAATCCTGCAGTGGACTCGGTGCCAGGGTGCGGGGAGAGTGCAAAGCCACGTTCCATCATGGCGCAGAGCACCATCCTTGTTTGCAGTAGCAAGGATGGTGCAGGGAAGGCATCGGCCGAAAGGCCGGACAGTGAGGGCGATCCAGCAGGTCCTGGTACTGTGCGCTGCCCCCCAGTGGGAGGGGGGGGTGGCCCGGTGCCAGGGGCAGTGGCGGTGGCTCCTGTGGCCCCTAGCGCTGTGGCTGCCTCTAGCTCCGGTGAGCAGCGGCAGTGTGATGGGGCTGCTGGGACTTGTGGTGCGGCGCCTCCCAAGCGTCTTGTGCAGCCTGTGGGAAAGGGTGCAGGAACAGTGTTATTTTGTATTGGTGCATCTGACCCTGGAGATGACCATAAGAGACTGTCCGGAGTAAATAAAGACAGGAGGCCTCTTGCATCTAGTGAGCAGCAATGCTCAAACCTTAGAAAAACTGCTGGACAACAAGGGGTTAATGCCAATGAGGCAGAGGGCACAAGTAAGATCGGGGTTGGAGCTGCCTCTTCTCAGGCTGTATCAGCTATGGAGGTAGCTCTACCCCCAGTGCCCAGTGACGCCGAGGCAACCCCAGGTCCTCCTGGCCCAGCTGGTGTGAGTGATGCAAGGAAGCGAGGCAGTGATGCAAGGAAGCGAGGCAGTAATGTATATAGTGTGGTGAATGTGGGGGTGGTGAATGGCGCTGAGGGGGATCCTGGTGTGAGTGCTGGTCCATCTGCACCCCCAGTGGTGGCCACTCCCATAAGGAGCTATGCGAGTGTCACCGCTGGGGCAAGTGGGGTTAACTCCTTGTCTCCTGGCTCTGGGAACAGCGTTTTGCAAAGGCGTCTTCTGGAGGCTCTCAGGAGAGGGGAAAAGTCAATCACTGTAGAGGGGAGAGATGTTGATCTGTCCTTCTGGACAGACAGGCATGGCCTGGCAGCCTTCCAAGAGAAAAGGGGGGGAGAGACTGTATGGTCTTTACCCACAACCGGGCCCGGAGCTGCCCGTAGGAATGTGGTTCGTCTTCGCTGGAGGGGCAGTGACGCATGCCCACCCAGGTCAAGGGTGGTGGAGCTCCTCCTGAAGATGAACTTCAGGGCTAGTGACATCTTTGCCCTGATACATCCTTATGGTACTCCGGAGTTCGATGTCAGCTTTGTTCGGCCGGAGGGCTTAGAGCTCTTCTGGTCGAATTATGAGCTGGCAAAGAACGAGCCCGCATGGCGAGACTTTGCTGTGCAAGCAGTGTCTCGCCAAAACACAGTCAAGAAAGTGACCGTTTTGACCCGTAACGAGTCACTTTCTTGCATGGACATCATGACTTGGCTCAGTCGTTATGGTGAGGTTGTACAGGTACCTCAGAAAAACCGCGATGAATTTGGCATTTGGTCTGGGGCCTGGACCTTCATGATGAAGTTGAAGTGTTCAGGCGGCACAGTCGCCCACATTCCCTCTTCAGCCTTTCTTGGGCGGGACAGAATCCTGATTTTCTACCAGGGGCAGCCGAAGGTCTGTCACAGGTGCGGTGACCCCACACACTTTAGCGCCAGCTGCCAAGTGCAGAAGTGCGCTTTGTGTGGTGGGCTAGGTCATCTCGCTGCATCCTGTAAGGACATTAGGTGTAACCTGTGTGGTGAGCTCGGTCACCCTTTCAGCCGTTGTCCTCGCTCCTTTGCCAATGCGGTTGTGACCCCAGTGGAGGAGAGCCAGGAGGTTGCTTCTGCTGGGGAGGGTACCAGCAGAGGTGGAGGAGCTGAGGGGCCTGTGAAGAAAAGCAAGAAGAAGTCGCCTTCTCAGTTAAGGCGGCTTGAAGCCAGACAAAAAGGGAGAGAACTGGGGAAGCCTCAGGTTGCTGGGGTGACCCTTGGTCCTTCCTCAGAGGCTGGTCATGCTACTGAGGCCCTGAGGGATGATGAGTTGGATGAGGAGGTCAGGAGGATGGAGCGCGAGAAAGGTGCCATGTCCTCCACGTCCTCCCATTATGAGAGTATGGATGAGGATAACAGGATTTGGCTAGAAAATAAGCGCAAGCAGAAAAAGAAAAAACGCGGCCTATCTAAGGTACCTAAGGAAGGGAAAACTTCCTCCCCTCTGGTTGAGCTTTCCAACCAGTTCCTCACCCTCGATGAGATCGCCTCCTCGGAAGGAGAGGCTGAGGGTGGGGTTCTGGAGGTGGCGGCGGAGCAGCCTGCAGGGGGCGCCGAGTCTCTATCCTCTGGGGATGCTGGGTCCTCAGAGTGGGTCCGGGTGGGTCCTTGGGGGCCAGTAATAACATGGACACCTCAATTTCGTTAAAAAGAAGTTGCCCCAATTCTGAAGGGAAAAGGGAAAAGGGATCATCCTCAGAGGACAGTAGAGGGAAGGGAGTTAGTAAGAAAAAAGCCGTCTAACTCAATCACTCATGATGGCGGCACCCACTCCGTTGACGCTGGCGTCCATTAATGTCGCCAGCATTAAGTCTGATGCGGCTAGATTTGCGGCCTTTGATTTTCTCGGCCGTGTTGAAGCCGACATTTTATTTTTGCAGGAGACCAGGCTGCCAGATTTGGCGGCCGTGTTTAAAGCTAAGAGGGAATGGAGACACGGGCCTTCCTATTGGTCTCTTGCGGCCGAGCCGTATAGCGGAGTGGCGGTCCTTTTTACCGCACCGGTAGAATGCCGACGAGTTATTGAGTTAGAAATGGGGAGGTGCCTGATCATGGATGTCCTCATGAAGGGACAAGAACTTCGTCTTATTAACATCTATGGTCCCCAGTCCAAGTGGGACAGGAAGTGTCTCTTTATGAGGATCAAGCCCTACCTTTCTACAAGTCGGCAGGTGGTCTTTGGAGGGGACTTCAATGCTGTCACGAGGTCCCAGGATAGGGGAGGTTCCAGAGACAAGCTGACTTATGATAGCGTCGCTCTTAATAGCATAGCTAGTGAGGCTCGCCTGGTGGATGTCCACATCCGGCACACCCCAGGCCACGCGGGGTTCACCTATTATAGGGGTAGCTGCAGGTCTAGAATAGACAGGTTTTATTTAAAGGAGGAAGCCATCTCTTCAGCAGTGTCCGTTGTTGAGGTGGAGTTCTCCGACCACTGTCTAATTTTGTTTTCTCTGAATGTTACAGAGACCCCCCGGATGGGAAGAGGCTACTGGAAGCTCAATTCGTCTCTCCTGGAGGAAGCGGAGATCAGACAATCCTTTGAGGACTTTCTTCAGAGCCAGGTACCATTGCTGGGCCTTTGTAGCAGTAAGTCAGAGTGGTGGGAGATGCTCAAGAAAAGGGTGGCGAGATTCTTCCGCCAGCTCTCGAGCCTCAGGAGCCTGGACAGGTACCGCCTGTATCAGGGCCTGAGGAGGAAACTCGAGCATCTCGTCTCGACTGGAGGTAGTCGTGAGGACATCTCCAGAGTGAAATCCTTGCTGAAGAGGTGTCAGTACGATAGAAATACCGCTCGCCCGACCCTTACAGAAACTGCAAGATGTCAGTGAATGGTAAAGTTGTCACAGGACTGGTTGACAGTACGGGATCCCTGAAAAGGTCCAGATCAGGGATTCTGGAGGTCGTCAGATCCTTCTACTCGCACCTCTTGGGCAGGAAGGATCTAGATCGGGATGTGATGTCGGCTTTCCTGGCTGAAACTGTCCCTGAGCCAGGAGTAGACCCCTCTCTTGATGTTTTGACAGAGATGATTAGGGAAGAGGAAGTCAGCCGGGCGATTGAAGGGCTCGCCCTCAAGAAATCGCCGGGTCCGGATGGCTTAACATCTGAGTTTTATAAGACCTTTAAGGACGCCTTGGTTCCCCTCTTGACTGAGGTATTCAATGAGTGTCTTTCCTCGGGCGCTCTGCCGAAGTCAATGAGGAGGTCTGCCCTGATCATCCTGTCAAAGGGTAAGGACCGATCTCGTATTGAGAACTGGCGTCCCATAGCGCTTCTCAATACGGACAGAAAGGTTTTGGCAAAGGTGCTGTTTAATCGGCTGGTGCAGTTTGCACCCCGGCTCCTTTCGGGGACCCAGCACTGCTCTGTTCCAGGCCGCAGTACATTTAGTGCTGTGCTTTGTGTCCGGGAGGCAGTGGAACAGGGCAGGGCTGGTAACTGGAAGGGGTACTTGCTGTCCTTGGATCAGGCAAAAGCGTTTGATCGGGTTAACCACGAGTACCTCTGGTCTGTCCTTCTGAGGTATGGCCTGCCGGGTGGGTTTGTCAATTGGCTGAAAGTTTTGTACGCAGGGGCAGAGAGTTTCCCGCTTGTGAACGGTTGGATTGGCCGCTCTTTTGAGGTTGGGTCTGGTGTTCGCCAGGGTTGTCCTCTGAGCCCACTACTGTACGTGTTCGCGATTGACCCATTCCTTAGGAGGGTTGATCGTGGGCCGTTGGTGGGAGTCGGGATGGACCGGGCAGCACCGGAAGCCACTCTAAGGGTGGTAGCGTATGCTGATGACGTCACTGTTTTTGTGTCCTCGAGAGGGGAGGCGCAATGGGTGATGTCAGAGGTTGACCGCTACTCAGAGGCTTCTGGGTCCAAGATCAACCGGGATAAGTGTGAGAGTCTCTGGCTGGGAGAGGGAGGTCCAGGCTTTGATCTCCCGGACACTCTTCCAGGACCCCAAGACTCTGCCAAAGTTCTCGGCATCGAATTTGGCCAGGGGGATTACCCCATGCAAAACTGGGACGGCAGGCTTAAGATCGCCGCTCAGAGGGTGGACCAGTGGAAGGGTTGGTCTTTGACCCTCAGAGAAAGGGTTAATCTGATCAAAACTTACCTGCTCCCATTGCTGATTTACCTGGGCAGTGTGTGCATGTTGCCAGAACCCCTCTGGACTCGGGTCTACAGTCTGTTCTTCCAGCTGTTATGGGGGAATAGGCTGAACCTAATCAAGAGGGAGGTTACTTACCGCACGAGGAGACAAGGAGGGTTGTGTATGGTCAACCCTGTGGTGTTCCTAGTGAATACCTTTCTTAAAATCAATGTAGCAAACCTCTGGAAAGAGAGGGCTCCTCCGTGGGTATACTCCTGCAGGGGATGGTTTCGGCCTTTCTTCCAGGAATGGGAGACAGGAGGACAAGTGAAGGATCTCCGCACACCGCATGGGCATCTTCCGGCTTACGCTACCCCGGTTCTGAAGGTGATTCGCCGGTGGGGTCTGGGAATGTGGGAGATCAGGACCATGTCGAGGAAAATCCTTGACAAAAGGGTTCTGTTTGCCCGTTTCCAGAAGCCTCTGGCCCTCAGGGATTGCCCAAGTCGGGATCTGGGGGTGGGTTTAGGTCTTTTGGATTCCATCAGGATCCCCTTGAAGTTTTGGGACTTGACTTGGCGCTGCTTCCATGGAAAGCTGTGTGTGAGGGACAATCTGAAGTGTAGGAGCTCTGAGGAAAGGGGTTGTCCCCGGGAGGAGTGCGGTGGCCTGCTGGAGAGCATGGACCACTTCCTGCTTCAGTGCCCCTTTAACACAGAGGTGTACAACCGGGTGGGCGCTTCCATCCATTGGCCCGGGTTGGCTGGTCTCTCCTATGCGGAGTGGGCCTATGGAGCATTCAGAGGCCTGGGTGGCCGGGACCGCTGCACGTTATTCCTAGTTAGCCTAGTGGTCAGGTACCACACGTGGAACGCACGGTGCTTAGTTTCGACGCAGCGTAAAATCCTCCCGGTGGATGAGGTGGTTAGGAACATTCTGGGTGACCTGGTGAAGGTGCGCTCTCTGGAGTATGAGGGGCTGGGCACGGGGAGGGCCTCTCTCCTTTGGAGGGGGTTCTCCTTTAGTGTCCCTTAGTCCGTCATCTCCGCTCCTGGTGTTGGGCTGAAGCTGCACAGTAGATTTTTGTTTTGTATCTGAGGTTATAGTGATGTAGGGGCTTGCAGGCACCGAACCTGGGCTTTATGTGGTTTTGATATATGTTGATATGTTTAATGTGTTTGTATCTTATGTACAGTGTGATATAGTTATATGTAGTTATAGTTCTTGTGTATATAGGTTGGTTGGTTTTGGGGTGTTGGTGTTAGGGTGTTAGGTTGGGAGGGGGGTGGACTGGACTTGGACTGTACGATCCTGGGCACTGGTCTGGACTATATAGCGCGAACTTTGGACGTTAGACCAGTGTCTGGGGGGGGAGGGTGATGGGCGTGGGATTTAGTTAGTTATATTTTAGGTTATTTTATGTTATTTAATGTTATTAATGTTACTTCCGTTATATTCATTGTTATTTCTGTGTTTATTGTTTATTTATTTATGTGTATTTTGCTGTGTATCTTGATATAAAAAAAAAAAAAAAAAAAAAAAATTTAGGTGGTGGGACTGGGTGAAGGTTTTGTTTGTTTTCATGCTGAGTGTGTGGTGTGTGTGTGGCTGGGCCAGGAGGTTTTGTAAGTTTATTTTCGTTTATATTTGTTCTTTTGTATTTCTTTTGCCAGAAGTTATGGCTTCATTTATGTTTATTATTGTTATGTTTTTCACTTTTATATAAAATAAAAGATTTACAGGATAAGTAATGTTATGTATATATAAAGATATAGCACTTTTGTATCTCAGGTCGCTGATGCAGAACCCACCTCGGAGAATACAGTGAAGAACATTGATGCTTTCGGGAATATTGTGAAGCTGGAGCCGGAAAGTTGTCTGGGCTGCATCTTTGAATATGTGTAATGGATCATCGATAAATGATTCTCTGCAATCTCCAATCTGATTATGTGATATTAGATTTTTATTTAGTATATCTAATCCTATCCTGTGTGATACTGTCTGCTGAGCTGTGTATCTAATCCTCTCCTGTGTGATACTAACTGCTGAGCTGTGTATCTAATCCTATCCTGTGTAATACTCTCTGCTGAGCTGTGTATCTAATCCTCTCCTGTGTGATACTGCTGAGCTGTGTATCTAATCCTATCCTGTGTGATACTGTCTGCTGAGCTGTGTATCTAATCCTCTCCTGTGTGATACTAACTGCTGAGCTGTGTATCTAATCCTATCCTGTGTAATACTCTCTGCTGAGCTGTGTATCTAATCCTCTCCTGTGTGATACTGCTGAGCTGTGTATCTAATCCTCTCCTGTGTGATACTGTCTGCTGAGCTGTGTATCTAATCCTATCCTGTGTGATACTGCCTGCTGAGCTGTGTATCTAATCCCATTCCGTGTGATACTGTCTGCTGAGCTGTGTATCTAATCCTATCCTGTGTGATACTGTCTGCTGAGCCGTGTATCTAATCCTATCCTGTGTGATACTGTCTGCTGAGCTGTGTATCTAATCCTATCCTGTGTGATACTGCCTGCTGAGCTGTGTATCTAATCCCATTCCGTGTGATACTGTCTGCTGAGCTGTGTATCTAATCCTATCCTGTGTGATACTGTCTGCTGAGCTGTGTATCTAATCCTATCCTGTGTGATACTGTCTGCTGAGCCGTGTATCTAATCCTATCCTGTGTGATACAGTCTGCTGAGTGATAAATCTCTATGGGAGATGTGTTTGCAGTTTCCGGGTGATATAATTTCGGCCAGAGATAATTATCGCCTTTCCAGCAGCTGGATGCCTGGGGGCGTGACCAGTGGCAGAGTGGACACGCCTCCAGTGCAGGACACGCCTCCCCGCGCACTCGCTACATTCTGCGCTGTAATTCTATGGAAAGGATCCGCCCTCTGAATACATCAGGAGTCCGGAGATTCCAGACTCCTCCTGATCCCGGGATGATACGATCAGCGCCTGCAGATGTGGGAGCCGCCGGACACCTACAGGATCACTTACCTGGATCACTTACCTGGATCACTTACCTGGATCACTTACCTGGATCACTTACCTGGATCACTTTTCTGTTCTGTTTAACTCTTTTTCTCTTTTATTGAAAAATTTCTGTAGAAATTCCAGTAAAATCAGTTAAATAAAATCTAAAGTCCTATAATGAGGGTCCGGCTGCTCTCCGTCACCTGGGGGGTAATGGAGCTGGATCTCTCCTCGTCACCTGGGGGGTAATGGGGCTGGATCTCTCCTCGTCACCTGGGGGGTAATGGGGCTGGATCCCTCCCCGTCACCTGGGGGGTAATGGGGCTGGATCTCTCCTCGTCACCTGGGGGGTAATGGGGCTGGATCTCTCCTCGTCACCTGGGGGGTAATGGGGCTGGATCCCTCCTCGTCACCTGGGGGGTAATGGGGCTGGATCCCTCCCCGTCACCTGGGGGGTACTGGGGCTGGATCCCTCCCCGTCACCTGGGGGGTAATGGGGCTGGATCCCTCCTCGTCACCTGGGGGGTAATGGGGCTGGATCCCTCCTCGTCACCTGGGGGGTAATGGGGCTGGATCCCTCCTCGTCACCTGGGGGGTAATGGGGCTGGATCTCTCCTCGTCACCTGGGGGGTAATGGGGCTGGATCCCTTCTCGTCACCTGGGGGGTAGTGGGGCTGGATCCCTCCTCGTCACCTGGGGGGTAATGGGGCTGGATCTCTCCTCGTCACCTGGGGGGTAATGGGGCTGGATCCCTCCTCGTCACCTGGGGGGTAATGGGGCTGGATCTCTCCTCGTCACCTGGGGGGTAATGGGGCTGGATCTCTCCTCGTCACCTGGGGGGTAATGGGGCTGGATCTCTCCTCGTCACCTGGGGGGTAATGGGGCTGGATCCCTCCTCGTCACCTGGGGGGTAATGGGGCTGGATCCCTCCTCGTCACCTGGGGGGTAATGGGGCTGGATCCCTCCTCGTCACCTGGGGGGTAATGGGGCTGGATCCCTCCTCGTCACCTGGGGGGTAATGGGGCTGGATCCCTCCTAGTCACCTGGGGGGTAATGGGGCTGGATCTCTCCTCGTCACCTGGGGGGTAATGGGGCTGGATCTCTCCTCGTCACCTGGGGGGTAATGGGGCTGGATCTCTCCTCGTCACCTGGGGGGTAATGGGGCTGGATCTCTCCTCGTCACCTGGGGGGTAATGGGGCTGGATCCCTCCTCGTCACCTGGGGGGTAATGGAGCTGGATCTCTCCTCGTCACCTGGGGTGTAATGGGGCTGGATCCCTCCTCGTCACCTGGGGGGTAATGGGGCTGGATCCCTCCTCGTCACCTGGGGGGTAATGGGGCTGGATCCCTCCCCGTCACCTGGGGGGTAATGGGGCTGGATCCCTCCCCGTCACCTGGGGGGTAATGGGGCTGGATCTCTCCTCGTCACCTGGGGGGTAATGGGGCTGGATCCCTCCTCGTCACCTGGGGGGTAATGGGGCTGGATCTCTCCTCGTCACCTGGGGGGTAATGGGGCTGGATCCCTCCTCGTCACCTGGGGGGTAGTGGGGCTGGATCCCTCCTCGTCACCTGGGGGGTAATGGGGCTGGATCCCTCCTCGTCACCTGGGGGGTAATGGGGCTGGATCTCTCCTCGTCACCTGGAGGGTAATGGGGCTGGATCCCTCCTCGTCACCTGGGGGGTAATGGGGCTGGATCTCTCCTCGTCACCTGGAGGGTAATGGGGCTGGATCTCTCCTCGTCACCTGGGGGGTAATGGGGCTGGATCTCTCCTCGTCACCTGGGGGGTAATGGGGCTGGATCCCTCCTCGTCACCTGGGGGGTAATGGGGCTGGATCTCTCCTCGTCACCTGGAGGGTAATGGGGCTGGATCCCTCCTCGTCACCTGGGGGGTAATGGGGCTGGATCCCTCCTCGTCACCTGGGGGGTAATGGGGCTGGATCCCTCCTCGTCACCTGGGGGGTAATGGGGCTGGATCCCTCCTCGTCACCTGGGGGGTAATGGGGCTGGATCTCTCCTCGTCACCTGGAGGGTAATGGGGCTGGATCCCTCCTCGTCACCTGGGGGGTAATGGGGCTGGATCTCTCCTCGTCACCTGGGGGGTAATGGGGCTGGATCTCTCCTCGTCACCTGGGGGGTAATGGGGCTGGATCTCTCCTCGTCACCTGGGGGGTAATGGGGCTGGATCTCTCCTCGTCACCTGGAGGGTAATGGAGCTGGATCCCTCCTCGTCACCTGGGGGGTAATGGGGCTGGATCTCTCGTCACCTGGGGGGTAATGGGGCTGGATCTCTCCTCGTCACCTGGGGGGTAATGGGGCTGGATCCCTCCTCGTCACCTGGGGGGTAATGGGGCTGGATCCCTCCTCGTCACCTGGGGGGTAATGGGGCTGGATCCCTTCTCGTCACCTGGGGGGTAGTGGGGCTGGATCCCTCCTCGTCACCTGGGGGGTAATGGGGCTGGATCCCTCCTCGTCACCTGGGGGGTAATGGGGCTGGATCTCTCCTCGTCACCTGGAGGGTAATGGGGCTGGATCTCTCCTCGTCACCTGGGGGGTAATGGGGCTGGATCCCTCCTCGTCACCTGGGGGGTAATGGGGCTGGATCCCTCCCCGTCACCTGGGGGGTAATGGGGCTGGATCTCTCCTCGTCACCTGGGGGGTAATGGGGCTGGATCTCTCCTCGTCACCTGGAGGGTAATGGGGCTGGATCTCTCCTCGTCACCTGGAGGGTAATGGGGCTGGATCTCTCCTCGTCACCTGGGGGGTAATGGGGCTGGATCCCTCCTCGTCACCTGGGGGGTAATGGGGCTGGATCTCTCCTCGTCACCTGGAGGGTAATGGGGCTGGATCTCTCCTCGTCACCTGGAGGGTAATGGGGCTGGATCCCTCCTCGTCACCTGGGGGGTAATGGGGCTGGATCTCTCCTCGTCACCTGGGGGGTAATGGGGCTGGATCTCTCCTCGTCACCTGGGGGGTAATGGGGCTGGATCTCTCCTCGTCACCTGGGGGGTAATGGGGCTGGATCTCTCCTCGTCACCTGGAGGGTAATGGAGCTGGATCCCTCCTCGTCACCTGGGGGGTAATGGGGCTGGATCCCTCCTCGTCACCTGGGGGGTAATGGGACTGGATCCCTTCTCGGCACCTCGGGGGTAATGGGGCTGGATCTCTCCTCGTCACCTGGGGGTACTGGGGCTGGATCCCTCCCCGTCACCTGGGGGGTAATGAGGCTGGATCTCTCCTTGTCACCTGGGGGGTACTGGGGCTGGATCCCTCCCCGTCACCTGGGGGGTAATGAGGCTGGATCTCTCCTCGTCACCTGGGGGGTAATGGGGCTGGATCCCTCCCCGTCACCTGGGGGGTAATGGGGCTGGATCTCTCCTCGTCACCTGGGGGGTAATGGGGCTGGATCCCTCCCCGTCACCTGGGGGGTAATGGGGCTGGATCCCTCCCCGTCACCTGGGGGGTAATGGGGCTGGATCTCTCCTCGTCACCTGGGGGGTAATGGGGCTGGATCCCTCCTCCTCACCTGGGGGGTAATGGGGCTGGATCTCTCCTCGTCACCTAGGGGGTAATGGGGCTGGATCTCTCCTCGTCACCTGGGGGGTAATGGGGCTGGATCCCTCCTCGTCACCTGGGGGGTAATGGAGCTGGATCTCTCCTCGTCACCTGGGGGGTAATGGGGCTGGATCCCTCCTCGTCACCTGGGGGGTAATGGGGCTGGATCCCTCCTCGTCACCTGGGGGGTAATGGGGCTGGATCCCTCCTCGTCACCTGGGGGGTAATGGGGCTGGATCCCTCCTCGTCACCTGGGGGGTAATGGGGCTGGATCCCTCCTCGTCACCTGGGGGGTAATGGGGCTGGATCTCTCCTCGTCACCTCGGGGGTAATGGGGCTGGATCCCTCCTCGTCACCTGGGGGGTAATGGGGCTGGATCTCTCCTCGTCACCTGGGGGGTAATGGGGCTGGATCCCTCCTCGTCACCTGGGGGGTAATGGGGCTGGATCCCTCCTCGTCACCTGGGGGGTAATGGGGCTGGATCTCTCCTCGTCACCTGGGGGGTAATGGGTCTGGATCTCTCCTCGTCACCTGGGGGGTAATGGGGCTGGATTTCTCCTCGTCACCTCGGGGGTAATGGGGCTGGATCCCTCCTCGTCACCTCGGGGGTAATGGGGCTGGATCCCTCCTCGTCACCTCGGGGGTATTGGGGCTGGATCCGGCTGTAACATCCCACAGGAAGGACCCAGACAACTTCTTACAGTGAAGCCAGACCCCTCCATGGCATATTCGCGTCCATAGCAGCTTTAAGGATGGGACATCCCTTTAAGAGCCCTCAGCCCCTTTATCCATGGGCTCAGCTATTCCCAGGCAGCCATATATAATATCCAGAGCCCTGCGCCTCTTCTCTCTGGTTACTATATGGTTAAACACGTTGTATGATAAATATACCCATTGCCTCATATCCCCACATTCTGCCCTATAAGCCCAGATCTTACCTGACAAAGGTGGAGATGACAGAAAGCGCTCCTGATCTGTAGGACACACACCTGGTGTCTATATACTACGCTGAAGGCTGTGCGAAATATTCACTGAAATAAGATCCCAAAATTCATTCTGGTGTTTGCCATGATCTCTATATGGGTCAAATAGGCAGGGATAGTCTAGTGTTAGGGATCCTCATCCCTTTCCCATCTTGTCCTAACATTTCACCACTGAAGGCCGTGGCTGTTGCTTCCTCATCCTCTTATGGCACAGGGTTCGGCAGCCGGATCACCGGAGAGTAAGATGGTGCATGGGTGATACTGGTGATCAGCCCTTTCCTCCCCATTCTTCAGCCCAATCTCCCGCTACCTCCATAAGATGACACCTTGAAGACATGACACAACTAACGTCAGTGGAGAAACCACTATGTCTACAGCAGGAGGACAGATGAGCAGGAAGACGTCCAAGATATATAAGAAATAATAGTCATAGAGATCGTCCCATCGTGGCCATTTATTACACGTTTATCCTGTCCAGTCATAACAAGTCCCATGTCTTGTCTCTGCAGATAATCCAGAGTGGAGTCTCCTTTTGTCTGTCCTCCATAATCGGACATTATCACCTCTTAAGGGAAGCTTTGTGTCCGCTCCTCACCATAAATCGAACGTATGAAGGTTGCATCTCGCAGCTTCATCTACTAGACTGGACCTCTTGTAGGTGGCATCATGCCCCAACCATCACCAGACATGGCTGGAGGAAGGCAACATCATGCACCAACCATCTCCGGACGTGGCTGATGGAAGGTGGCATTGTGATCCATTATACAGTGGATGTGGATGCCCAACAGAACCCACCCAGGGCAGCTGAAGGATGTAGATAGGAGCCCACTACTGACGGCCAAAGAAAAACTTTGGGTATAAAATTAGATGCCAGATGCAGGCACACTATGGGCATAGCCATGCTGCAAGGTGCACCCCCTCTAGCCCTGTATCAGAGGAGGCGCAGGATGCTAGGTGCAGGAGCACTATGGGTGTGGCCATGTAGTCCGGTGCACCCCCTCTAGTCCTGTATCAGAGGAGGCGCAGGATGCTAGGTGCAGGAGTGCTATGGGTGTGGCCATGTAGCCCGCTGCCCCCCCCCCTCTAGTCCTGTATCAGAGGAGGCGCAGGATGTTTGGTGCAGGAGTGCTATGGGTGTGGCCATGTAGCCCGCTGCCCCCCCCCTCTAGTCCTGTATCAGAGGAGGTGCAGGATGCTAGGTGCAGGAGCTCTATGGGTGTGGCCATGTAGTCCGGTGCACCCCCTCTAGGCTTGTATCAGAGGAGGAGCAGGATGTTAGGTGCAGGAGCACTATGGGTGTGGCCATGTAGTCCTGTGCACCCCTTCTAGGCCTGTATCAGAGGAGGTGCAGGATGTTAGGTGCAGGAGCACTATGGGTGTGGCCATGTAGTCCAGTGCACCCCCTCTAGTCCTGTATCAGAGGAGGTGCAGGATGTTAGGTGCAGGAGCACTATGGGTGTGGTCATGTAGTCCTGTGCACCCCTTCTAGGCCTGTATCATAGGAGGTGCAGGATGTTAGGTGCAGGAGCACTCTAGGTGTGGCCATGTAGTCTGGTGCACCCCCTCTAGGCCAGAAAAGGTGCAGGATGTAAGGTGCAGGAGCACTATGGGTGTGGCCATGTAGTCTGGTGCACCCCCTCTAGGCCTGTATCAGAGGAGGAGCAGGATATTAGGTGCAGGAGCACTATGGGTGTGGCCATGTAGTCCGGTGCACCCCTCTAGCCCTGTATCAGAGGAGGTGCAGGATGTTAGGTGCAGGAGCACTATGGGTGTGGCCATGTAGTCCGGTGCACCCCCTCTAGGTCTGTATCAGAGGAGGTGCAGGATGTAAGGTGCAGGAGCACTATGGGTGTGGCCATGTAGTCCGGTGCACCCCCTCTAGGTCTGTATCAGAGGAGGTGCAGGATGTTAGGTGCAGGAGCACTATGGGTGTGGCCATGTAGTCTGGTGCACCCCCTCTAGGCCTGTATTAGAGGAGGTGCAGGATGTTAGGTGCAGGAGTGCTATGGGTGTGGCCATGTAGCCCGCTGCCCCCCCTCTAGCCCTGTATCAGAGGAGGTGCAGGATGTTAGGTGCAGGAGTGCTATGGGTGTGGCCATGTAGTCCGGTGCACCCCCTCTAGGTCTGTATCATAGGAGGCGCAGGATGCTAGGTGCAGGAGCTCTATGGGTGTGGCCATGTAGTCCGGTGCACCCCTCTAGCCCTGTATCAGAGGAGGTGCAGGATGTTAGGTGCAGGAGCACTATGGGTGTGGCCATGTAGTCCGGTGCACCCCCTCTAGGCCAGAAAAGGTGCAGGATGTAAGGTGCAGGAGCTCTATGGGTGTGGCCATGTAGTCCTGTGCACCCCTCTAGGCCTGTATCAGAGGAGGTGCAGGATGAAAGGTGCAGGAGCACTATGGGTGTGGCCATGTAGTCCTGTGCACCCCTCTAGTCCTGTATCAGAGGAGGTGCAGGATGTTAGGTGCAGGAGCACTATGGGTGTGGCCATGTAGTCCGATGCACCCCTTCTAGGCCTGTATCATAGTAGGCGCAGGATGTTAGGTGCAGGAGCTCTATGGGTGTGGCCATGTAGTCCGGTGCACCCCCTCTGTGGCCATGTAGCCCGCTGCACCCCCTCTAGCCCTGTATCATAGGAGGCGCAGGATGTTAGGTGCAGGAGCACTATGGGTGTGGCCATGTAGTCCTGTGCACCCCTTCTAGGCCTGTATCATAGTAGGCGCAGGATGCTAGGTGCAGGAGCTCTATGGGTGTGGCCATGTAGTCCGGTGCACCCCCTCTAGGCCTGTATCATAGGAGGCGCAGGATGTTCGGTGCAGGAGCACTATGGGTGTGGCCATGTAGCCCGCTGCACCCCCTCTAGCCCTGTATCATAGGAGGCGCAGGATGTTCGGTGCAGGAGCACTATGGGTGTGGCCATGTAGTCCGGTGCACCCCCTCTAGTCCTGTATCAGAGGAGGAGCAGGATGCCAGGTGCAGGAGCACTATGGGTGTGGCCATGTAGTCCGGTGCACCCCCTCTAGGCCTGTATCAGAGGAGGTGCAGGATGAAAGGTGCAGGAGTGCTATGGGTGTGGTCATGTAGTCCGGTGCACCCCCTCTAGGTCTGTATCATAGGAGGTGCAGGATGTTAGGTGCAGGAGCACTATGGGTGTGGCCATGTAGTCCGGTGCACCCCCTCTAGGCCTGTATCAGAGGAGGTGCAGGATGAAAGGTGCAGGAGTGCTATGGGTGTGGCCATGTAGTCCGGTGCACCCCCTCTAGGTCTGTATCATAGGAGGCGCAGGATGTTCGGTGCAGGAGCTCTATGGGTGTGGTCATGTAGTCCGGTGCACCCCCTCTAGTCCTGTATCAGAGGAGGTGCAGGATGTTAGGTGCAGGAGCACTATGGGTGTGGCCATGTAGTCCGGTGCACCCCCTCTAGGCCTGTATCAGAGGAGGTGCAGGATGTTAGGTGCAGGAGCACTATGGGTGTGGCCATGTAGTCCTATGCACCCCTTCTAGGCCTGTATCATAGTAGGCGCAGGATGCTAGGTGCAGGAGCTCTATGGGTGTGGCCATGTAGTCCGGTGCACCCCCTCTAGGTTTGTATCATAGGAGGCGCAGGATGTTAGGTGCAGGAGCACTATGGGTGTGGCCATGTAGTCCGCTGCACCCCCTCTAGGCCTGTATCATAGGAGGCGCAGGATGTTCGGTGCAGGAGCACTATGGGTGTGGCCATGTAGTCCGGTGCACCCCCTCTAGGTCTGTATCATAGGAGGCGCAGGATGTTAGGTGCAGGAGCACTATGGGTGTGGCCATGTAGTCCGGTGCACCCTTCTAGGCCTGTATCATAGTAGGCGCAGGATGCTAGGTGCAGGAGCTCTATGGGTGTGGCCATGTAGTCCGGTGCACCCTTCTAGGCCTGTATCATAGTAGGCGCAGGATGCTAGGTGCAGGAGCTCTATGGGTGTGGCCATGTAGTCCGGTGCACCCCCTCTAGGCCTGTATCATAGGAGGCGCAGGATGTTCGGTGCAGGAGCACTATGGGTGTGGCCATGTAGTCCGGTGCACCCCCTCTAGTCCTGTATCAGAGGAGGTGCAGGATGTTAGGTGCAGGAGCTCTATGGGTGTGGTCATGTAGTCCGGTGCACCCCCTCTAGCCCTGTATCAGAGGAGGAGCAGGATGAAAGGTGCAGGAGTGCTATGGGTGTGGCCATGTAGTCCGGTGCACCCCCTCTAGGTCTGTATCATAGGAGGCGCAGGATGTTCGGTGCAGGAGCTCTATGGGTGTGGTCATGTAGTCCGGTGCACCCCTCTAGACCTGTATCAGAGGAGGTGCAGGATGTTAGGTGCAGGAGCACTATGGGTGTGGCCATGTAGTCCGGTGCACCCCCTGTAGGTCTGTATCATAGGAGGCGCAGGATGTTAGGTGCAGGAGCACTATGGGTGTGGCCATGTAGTCTGGTGCACCCCCTCTAGGCCTGTATCAGAGGAGGAGCAGGATGTTAGGTGCAGGAGTGCTATGGGTGTGGCTATGTACTCTGGTGCACCCCCTCTAGGCCTGTATCAGAGGAGGTGCAGGATGTTAGGTGCAGGAGCACTATGGGTGTGGCCATGTAGTCCGGTGCACCCCTTCTAGGCCTGTATCATAGTAGGCGCAGGATGCTAGGTGCAGGAGCTCTATGGGTGTGGCCATGTAGTCCGGTGCACCCCCTCTAGGTCTGTATCATAGGAGGCGCAGGATGTTAGGTGCAGGAGCTCTATGGGTGTGGCCATGTAGTCCGGTGCACCCCCTCTAGGTTTGTATCATAGGAGGCGCAGGATGTTAGGTGCAGGAGCACTATGGGTGTGGCCATGTAGCCCGCTGCACCCCCTCTAGGCCTGTATCATAGGAGGCGCAGGATGTTCGGTGCAGGAGCTCTATGGGTGTGGCCATGTAGTCCGGTGCACCCCCTCTAGGTCTGTATCATGGGAGGCGCAGGATGTTCGGTGCAGGAGCTCTATGGGTGTGGTCATGTAGTCCGGTGCACCCCTCTAGACCTGTATCAGAGGAGGTGCAGGATGTTAGGTGCAGGAGCACTATGGGTGTGGCCATGTAGTCCGGTGCACCCCCTCTAGGTCTGTATCATAGGAGGCGCAGGATGTTAGGTGCAGGAGCACTATGGGTGTGGCCATGTAGTCCGGTGCACCCCCTCTAGGCCTGTATCAGAGGAGGAGCAGGATGTTAGGTGCAGGAGTGCTATGGGTGTGGCTATGTACTCTGGTGCACCCCCTCTAGGCCTGTATCAGAGGAGGTGCAGGATGTTAGGTGCAGGAGCACTATGGGTGTGGCCATGTAGTCCTATGCACCCCTTCTAGGCCTGTATCATAGTAGGCGCAGGATGCTAGGTGCAGGAGCTCTATGGGTGTGGCCATGTAGTCCGGTGCACCCCCTCTAGGTCTGTATCATAGGAGGCGCAGGATGTTAGGTGCAGGAGCACTATGGGTGTGGCCATGTAGTCCGGTGCACCCCCTCTAGGTCTGTATCATAGGAGGCGCAGGATGTTAGGTGCAGGAGCTCTATGGGTGTGGCCATGTAGTCCGGTGCACCCCCTCTAGGTTTGTATCATAGGAGGCGCAGGATGTTAGGTGCAGGAGCACTATGGGTGTGGCCATGTAGTCCGCTGCACCCCCTCTAGGCCTGTATCATAGGAGGCGCAGGATGCTAGGTGCAGGAGCTCTATGGGTGTGGCCATGTAGTCCGGTGCACCCCTTCTAGGCCTGTATCATAGTAGGCGCAGGATGCTAGGTGCAGGAGCACTCTAGGTGTGGCCATGTAGCCCGCTGCACCCCCTCTAGGCCTGTATCATAGGAGTCGCAGGATGTTCGGTGCAGGAGCACTATGGGTGTGGCCATGTAGTCCGGTGCACCCCTTCTAGGCCTGTATCATAGGAGGCGCAGGATGTTAGGTGCAGGAGCACTCTAGGTGTGGCCATGTAGCCCGCTGCACCCCCTCTAGGCCTGTATCATAGGAGGTGCAGGATGTTCGGTGCAGGAGCACTATGGGTGTGGCCATGTAGTCCGGTGCACCCCTCTAGGTCTGTATCATAGGAGGCGCAGGATGTTAGGTGCAGGAGCACTCTAGGTGTGGCCATGTAGCCCGCTGCACCCCCTCTAGGCCTGTATCATAGGAGTCGCAGGATGTTCGGTGCAGGAGCACTATGGGTGTGGCCATGTAGTCCGGTGCACCCCCTCTAGGTCTGTATCATAGCAGGCGCAGGATGTTCGGTGCAGGAGCACTATGGGTGTGGCATTGTAGTCCGGTGCACCCCCTCTAGGCCTGTATCATAGGAGGCGCAGGATGTTAGGTGCAGGAGCACTATGGGTGTGGCCATGTAGTCCTGTGCACCCTCTCTAGGCCTGTATCATAGGAGGCGCAGGATGCTAGGTGCAGGAGCTCTATGGGTGTGGCCATGTAGTCCTGTGCACCCCCTCTAGCCCTGTATCAGAGGAGGTGCAGGATGTTAGGTGCAGGAGCACTATGGGTGTGGCCATGTAGCCCGCTGCCCCCCCCCCCTCTAGTCCTGTATCAGAGGAGGAGCAGGACCCTATCCATCAGATTACCTCCAGGATGACAGGGGTGGGATTAGGACACCCCCAGCCCTGTCCCCTTTAAATCTGCCCGTTATACAAGTTGATACAATGTAACAAGTCGGTGG
This sequence comes from Engystomops pustulosus, assembly GCF_040894005.1. NCBI lineage: Eukaryota > Metazoa > Chordata > Amphibia > Anura > Leptodactylidae > Engystomops > Engystomops pustulosus. The sequence continues at coordinate 209,404,993 of NC_092415.1, forward strand.
ATACAATGTATCCAGATTATCCAGGAAGCGCTGGTGTCAGCTCTGGCATCACAGAAGATCCTCGGATTAGTCGGGACGAGTGACTTTTCATCGGGTATTAAGTCGTCCGGTTCTGATTCTCCAGTATTTGGTTTTGGGGCCAGAATACATAAAACCACAAAGTAAACAGGGAACACCCCGCTCCATCCTCAAACACTTGAGCGCCCGTGTCCCGTAGCGGCACAGAGCAGGGGCTGCTGTCTGGAGGATGCACGGGATCAGGGCGCTCATACTTTTGGGGTGCTCCATATTAAGCTCTAGCGCCCCCCAGGAGGACGCCATCGCTAATGCAATCAACGCCTGCAGCCACAAGCTCAACACCAAGTTCAACTTCAAATTTCTGGAGGATCTACCAAAAGACACACAGGTAATGAATCAGACACCGCGGGTCATATGTAGGGGTGCGGGTCACTATTTTGGAGGTGTGGGTGGGGGCAGGGGGGTCTGCACTGGGAATATTCCCGGCTCCTGTCCTTGCAGGGGTGAAGCCAAGTGACTTACAGCTAATCCCCTGCAATGCAGAACATCAATATTGGCCAAGGGAAGGATCCGCACTTAAAGGGATAGAACACCTGAGATTATAACAGTGCGGCATCATTATACTAATTAATGATCAGACTAATTATTATTCAATATTTAACTCTTTGTAGAACAATGGACGTTTTTTCAAATATTCTTCATATTCTAAACGCCCAAAATCCAAGCTCCAGCGACTATTCCCCTGGATCCATAACCCCCCGCAGTATCAGTTTGTGCTGACAACGGCCTGGAAAAGACCCCTCCCAGAGACCCCCAGTCCTGACCCCGAACTGGGAAGCTCCAATCATATGGTAAGTTACCAACTAGTACATTTATTATATATACCGACTGTACATGTGTCATTATATACAGGAGATCCCCAGGTTATACCAGCTGTACATATATCATTATATACAGGAGATCCCCGGGTTATACCAGCTGTACATATATCATTATATACAGGAGATCCCCAGGTTATACCGGCTGTACATATATCATTATATACAGGAGATCCCCAGGTTATACCGGCTGTCCATATCTCATTATATACAGGAGATCCCCAGGTTATACCGACTGTACATATATCATTATATACAGGAGATCCCCAGGTTATACCGGCTGTACATATATCATTATATACAGGAGATCCCCAGGTTATACCGGCTGTACATATATCACTATATACAGGAGATCCCCAGGTTATACCGGCTGTACATATATCATTATATACAGGAGATCCCCAGGTTATACCGGCTGTACATATATCATTATATACAGGAGATCCCCAGGTTATACCAGCTGTACATATATCATTATATACAGGAGATCCCCAGGTTATACCGGCTGTACATATATCATTATATACAGGAGATCCCCAGGTTATACCGGCTGTACATATATCATTATATACAGGAGATTCCCAGGTTATACCAGCTGTACATATATCATTATATACAGGAGATCCCCAGGTTATACCGGCTGTACATATATCATTATATACAGGAGATCTCCAGGTTATAGCGGCTGTACATATATCATTATATACAGGAGATCCCCAGGTTATACCGGCTGTACATATATCATTATATACAGGAGATCCCCAGGTTATACCGGCTGTACATATATCATTATATACAGGAGATTCCCAGGTTATACCGGCTGTACATACATCATTATATACAGGAGATCCCCAGGTTATACCAGCTGTACATATATCATTATATGCAGGAGATCCCCAGGTTATAGCAGCTGTACATATATCATTATATACAGGAGATCCCCAGGTTATACCGGCTGTACATATATCATTATATACAGGAGATCCCCAGGTTATAGCAGCTGTACATATATCATTATATACAGGAGATCCCCAGGTTATACCGGCTGTACATATATCATTATATACAGGAGATCCCCAGGTTATACCGGCTGTACATATATCATTATATACAGGAGATCCCCAGGTTATACCGGCTGTACATATACCATTATATACAGGAGATCCCCAGGTTATACCGGCTGTACATATATCATTATATACAGGAGATCCCCAGGTTATACCGGCTGTACATATATCATTATATACAGGAGATCCCCAGGTTATACCGGCTGTACATATATCATTATATACAGGAGATCCCCGGGTTATACCAGCTGTACACATATCATTATATACAGGACATCCCCAGGTTATACCAGCTGTACATATATCATTATATACAGGAGATCCCCAGGTTATACCGGCTGTACATATATCATTATATACAGGAGATCCCCAGGTTATACCGGCTGTACATATATCACTATATACAGGAGATCCCCAGGTTATACCGGCTGTACATATATCATTATATACAGGAGATCCCCAGGTTATACCAGCTGTACATATATCATTATATACAGGAGATCCCCAGGTTATACCAGCTGTACATATATCATTATATACAGGAGATCCCCGGGTTATACCAGCTGTACATATATCATTATATACAGGAGATCCCCAGGTTATACCGGCTGTACATATATCATTATATACAGGAGATCCCCAGGTTATACCGGCTGTACATATATCATTATATACAGGAGATCCCCGGGTTATACCAGCTGTACACATATCATTATATACAGGACATCCCCAGGTTATACCAGCTGTACATATATCATTATATACAGGAGATCCCCAGGTTATACCGGCTGTACATATATCATTATATACAGGAGATCCCCAGGTTATACCGGCTGTACATATATCACTATATACAGGAGATCCCCAGGTTATACCGGCTGTACATATATCATTATATACAGGAGATCCCCAGGTTATACCGGCTGTACATATATCATTATATACAGGAGATCCCCAGGTTATAGCGGCTGTACATATATCATTATATACAGGAGATCCCCAGGTTATACCGGCTGTACATATATCATTATATACAGGAGGTCCCCAGGTTATACCGGCTGTACATATATCATTATATACAGGAGATCCCTAGGTTAAACCGGCTGTACATATATCATTATATACAGGAGATCCCCAGGTTATGCCGGCTGTACATATATCATTATATACAGGAGATCCCCGGGTTATACGGGCTGTACACATATCATTATATACAGGAGATCCCCAGGTTATACCAGCTGTACATATATCATTATATACAGGAGATCCCCAGGTTATACCGGCTGTACATATATCATTATATACAGGAGATCCCCAGGGTATACCAGCTGTACATATATCATTATATACAGGAGATCCCCAGGTTATACCGGCTGTACATATATCATTATATACAGGAGATCCCCAGGTTATACCAGCTGTACATATATCATTATATACAGGAGATCCCCAGGTTATACCAGCTGTACATATATCATTATATACAGGAGATCCCCGGGTTATACCGGCTGTACATATATCATTATATACAGGAGATCCCCAGGTTATACCGGCTGTACATATATCACTATATACAGGAGATCCCCAGGTTATACCGGCTATACATATATCATTATATACAGGAGATCCCCAGGTTATAGCGGCTGTACATATATCATTATATACAGGAGATCCCCAGGTTATAGCGGCTGTACATATATCATTATATACAGGGGATCCCCAGGTTATACCGGCTGTACATGTATCATTATATACAGGAGATCCCCAGGTTATACCGGCTGTACATATATCATTATATACAGGAGATCCCCAGGTTATACCGGCTGTACATATATCATTATATACAGGAGATCCCCAGGTTATACCGGCTGTACATATATCATTATATACAGGAGATCCCCAGGTTATAGCAGCTGTACATATATCATTATATACAGGAGATCCCCAGGTTATACCGGCTGTACATATATCATTATATACAGGAGATCCCCAGGTTATAGCAGCTGTACATATATCATTATATACAGGAGATCCCCAGGTTATACCGGCTGTACATATATCATTATATACAGGAGATCCCCAGGTTATAGCAGCTGTACATATATCATTATATACAGGAGATCCCCAGGTTATACCGGCTGTACATATATCATTATATACAGGAGATCCCCAGGTTATACCGGCTGTACATATATCATTATATACAGGAGATCCCCAGGTTATACCAGCTGTACATATATCATTATATACAGGAGATCCCCAGGTTATACCGGCTGTACATATATCATTATATACAGGAGATCCCCAGGTTATACCGGCTGTACATATATCATTATATACAGGAGATCCCCAGGTTATACCGGCTGTACATATATCATTATATACAGGAGATCCCCAGGTTATACCAGCTGTACATATATCATTATATACAGGAGATCACCAGGTTATACCGGCTGTACATATATCATTATATACAGGAGATCCCCAGGTTATACCAGCTGTACATATATCATTATATACAGGAGATCCCCAGGTTATACCGGCTGTACATATATCACTATATACAGGAGATCCCCAGGTTATACCGGCTGTACATATATCATTATCTACAGGAGATCCCCAGGTTATACCGGCTGTACATATACCATTATATACAGGAAGTACCCAGGTTATACCGGCTGTACATATATCATTATATACAGGAGATCCCCAGGTTATACCGGCTGTACATATATCATTATATACAGGAGATCCCCAGGTTATACCGGCTGTACATATATCATTATATACAGGAGATCCCCAGGTTATACCGGCTGTACATATATCATTATATACAGGAGATCCCCAGGTTATACCGGCTGTACATATATCATTATATACAGGAGATCCCCAGGTTATACCGGCTGTACATATATCATTAAATACAGGAGATCCCCAGGTTATACCGGCTGTACATATATCATTATATACAGGAGATACCCAGGTTATACCGGCTGTACATATATCATTATATACAGGATATCCCCAGGTTATACCAGCTGTACATATATCATTATATACAGGAGATCCCCAGGTTATACCAGCTGTACATATATCATTATATAAAGGAGATCCCCAGGTTATACCGGCTGTACATATATCATTATATACAGGAGATCCCCAGGTTATACCAGCTGTACATATATCATTATATACAGGAGATCCCCAGGTTATACCGGTTGTACATATATCATTATATACAGGAGATCCCCAGGTTATACCGGCTGTACATATATCATTATATACAGGAGATCCCCAGGTTATACCGGCTGTACATATATCATTATATACAGGAGATCTCCAGGTTATAGCGGCTGTACATATATCATTATATACAGGAGATCCCCAGGTTATACCGGCTGTACATATATCATTATATACAGGAGATCCCCAGGTTATACCAGCTGTACATATATCATTATATACAGGAGATCCCCAGGTTATACCGGCTGTACATGTATCATTATATACAGGAGATCCCCAGGTTATACCAGCTGTACATATATCATTATATACAGGAGATCCCCAGGTTATACCATGATTCTCTCTTGCAGGTTGTCAGGATGTGTTCTGGTTTGTTGACCAATCAGGAGCCATTTAAGTTCTCCCTCAGGTGTCGTCATGTTCCCCAGCAGGTGTGTTGTTAGTTATATAACTATTATGAGAGCAGTGAAGATGGTGGGACAATCCTGGGCCCTCCCGGTCAGCAGGGGGCAGTACACTCTGGGCTTTGCGGGTGTCTCCCGGTCAGCAGGGGGCAGTACACTCTGGGCTTCGCGGGTGTCTCCCGGTCAGCAGGGGGCAGTACACTCTGGGCTTCGCGGGTGTCTCCCGGTCAGCAGGGGGCAGTACACTCTGGGCTTCGCGGGTGTCTCCCGGTCAGCAGGGGGCAGTACACTCTGGGCTTTGCGGGTGTCTCCCGGTCAGCAGGGGGCAGTACACTCTGGGCTTTGCGGGTGTCTCCCGGTCAGCAGGGGGCAGTACACTCTGGGCTTTGCGGGTGTCTCCCGGTCAGAAGGGGGAAGTACACTCTGGGCTTTGCGGGTGTCTCCCGGTCAGCAGGGGGCAGTACACTCTGGGCTTTGCGGGTGTCTCCCGGTCAGCAGGGGGCAGTACACTCTGGGCTTTGCGGGTGTCTCCCGGTCAGCAGGGGGCAGTACACTCTGGGCTTTGCGGGTGTCTCCCGGTCAGCAGGGGGCAGTACACTCTGGGCTTCGCGGGTGTCTCCCGGTCAGCAGGGGGCAGTACACTCTGGGCTTTGCAGGTGTCTCCCGGTCAGCAGGGGGCAGTACACTCTGGGCTTTGCGGGTGTCTCCCGGTCAGCAGGGGGCAGTACACTCTGGGCTTTGCGGGTGTCTCTCAGTCAGAAGGGGGAAGTACACTCTGGGCTTTGCGGGTGTCTCCCGGTCAGCAGGGGGCAGTACACTCTGGGCTTTGCGGGTGTCTCCCGGTCAGCAGGGGGCAGTACACTCTGGGCTTTGCGGGTGTCTCCCGGTCAGCAGGGGGCAGTACACTCTGGGCTTCGCGGGTGTCTCCCGGTCAGCAGGGGGCAGTACACTCTGGGCTTCGCGGGTGTCTCCCGGTCAGCAGGGGGCAGTACACTCTGGGCTTTGCGGGTGTCTCCCGGTCAGCAGGGGGCAGTACACTCTGGGCTTTGCGGGTGTCTCCCGGTCAGCAGGGGGCAGTACACTCTGGGCTTTGCGGGTGTCTCCCGGTCAGCAGGGGGCAGTACACTCTGGGCTTCGCGGGTGTCTCCCGGTCAGCAGGGGGCAGTACACTCTGGGCTTCGCGGGTGTCTCCCGGTCAGCAGGGGGCAGTACACTCTGGGCTTTGCGGGTGTCTCCCGGTCAGCAGGGGGCAGTACACTCTGGGCTTTGCGGGTGTCTCCCGGTCAGCAGGGGGCAGTACACTCTGGATTTTGCGGGTGTCTCCCGGTCAGCAGGGGGCAGTACACTCTGGGCTTTGCGGGTGTCTCCCGGTCAGCAGGAGGCAGTACACTCTGGGCTTTGCGGGTGTCTCCCGGTCAGCAGGGGGCAGTACACTCTGGGCTTTGCGGGTGTCTCCCGGTCAGCAGGGGGCAGTGCACTCTGGGCTTTGCGGGTGTCTCCCGGTCAGCAGGGGCAGTACACTCTGGGCTTTGCGGGTGTCTCCCGGTCAGCAGGGGGCAGAACACTCTGGGCTTTGCGGGCGTCTCCCGGTCAGCAGGGGGCAGTACACTCTGGGCTTTGCGGGTGTCTCCCGGTCAGCAGGGGGCAGTACACTCTGGGCTTTGCGGGTGTCTCCCGGTCAGCAGGGGGCAGTACACTCTGGGCTTTGCGGGTGTCTCCCGGTCAGCAGGGGGCAGTACACTCTGGGCTTTGCGGGTGTCTCCCGGTCAGCAGGGGGCAGTACACTCTGGGCTTTGCGGGTGTCTCTCGGTCAGCAGGGGGCAGTACACTCTGGGCTTTGCGGGTGTCTCCCGGTCAGCAGGGGGCAGTACACTCTGGGCTTTGCGGGTGTCTCCCGGTCAGCAGGGGGCAGTACACTCTGGGCTTTGCGGGTGTCTCCCGGTCAGCAGGGGGCAGTACACTCTGGGCTTCGCGGGTGTCTCCCGGTCAGCAGGGGGCAGTACACTCTGGGCTTCGCGGGTGTCTCCCGGTCAGCAGGGGGCAGTACACTCTGGGCTTTGCGGGTGTCTCCCGGTCAGCAGGGGGCAGTACACTCTGGGCTTTGCGGGTGTCTCCCGGTCAGCAGGGGGCAGTACACTCTGGGCTTTGCGGGTGTCTCCCGGTCAGCAGGGGGCAGTACACTCTGGGCTTCGCGGGTGTCTCCCGGTCAGCAGGGGGCAGTACACTCTGGGCTTCGCGGGTGTCTCCCGGTCAGCAGGGGGCAGTACACTCTGGGCTTTGCGGGTGTCTCCCGGTCAGCAGGGGGCAGTACACTCTGGGCTTTGCGGGTGTCTCCCGGTCAGCAGGGGGCAGTACACTCTGGGCTTTGCGGGTGTCTCCCGGTCAGAAGGGGAAAGTACACTCTGGGCTTTGCGGGTGTCTCCCGGTCAGCAGGGGGCAGTACACTCTGGGCTTTGCGGGTGTCTCCCGGTCAGCAGGGGGCAGTACACTCTGGGCTTTGCGGGTGTCTCCCGGTCAGCAGGGGGCAGTACACTCTGGGCTTTGCGGGTGTCTCCCGGTCAGCAGGGGGCAGTACACTCTGGGCTTCGCGGGTGTCTCCCGGTCAGCAGGGGGCAGTACACTCTGGGCTTCGCGGGTGTCTCCCGGTCAGCAGGGGGCAGTACACTCTGGGCTTCGCGGGTGTCTCCCGGTCAGCAGGGGGCAGTACACTCTGGGCTTCGCGGGTGTCTCCCGGTCAGCAGGGGGCAGTACACTCTGGGCTTTGCGGGTGTCTCCCGGTCAGCAGGGGCCAGTACACTCTGGGCTTTGCGGTTGTCTCCCGGTCAGCAGGGGGCAGTACACTCTGGGCTTCGCGGGTGTCTCCCGGTCAGCAGGGGGCAGTACACTCTGGGCTTTGCGGGTGTCTCCCGGTCAGCAGGGGGCAGTACACTCTGGGCTTTGCGGGTGTCTCCCGGTCAACAGGGGGCAGTACACTCTGGGCTTTGCGGGTGTCTCCCGGTCAGCAGGGGGGAGTACACTCTGGGCTTTGCGGGTGTCTCCCGGTCAGCAGGGGGCAGTACACTCTGGGCTTTGCGGGTGTCTCCCGGTCAGAAGGGGGAAGTACACTCTGGGCTTTGCGGGTGTCTCCCGGTCAGCAGGGGGCAGTACACTCTGGGCTTTGCGGGTGTCTCCCGGTCAGCAGGGGGCAGTACACTCTGGGCTTTGCGGGTGTCTCCCGGTCAGAAGGGGGCAGTACACTCTGGGCTTTGCGGGTGTCTCCCGGTCAGCAGGGGGCAGTACACTCTGGGCTTTGCGGGTGTCTCCCGGTCAGCAGGGGGCAGTACACTCTGGGCTTTGCGGGTGTCTCCCGGTCAGCAGGGGGCAGTACACTCTGGGCTTCGCGGGTGTCTCCCGGTCAGCAGGGGGCAGTACACTCTGGGCTTTGCGGGTGTCTCCCGGTCAGCAGGGGGCAGTACACTCTGGGCTTTGCGGGTGTCTCCCGGTCAGCAGGGGGCAGTACACTCTGGGCTTTGCGGGTGTCTCCCGGTCAGCAGGGGGCAGTACACTCTGGGCTGTTCAGGTGTCTCCCGGTCAGCAGGGGGCAGTACACTCTGGGCTTTGCAGGTGTCTCCCGGTCAGCAGGGGGCAGTACACTCTGGGCTTTGCGGGTGTCTCCCGGTCAGCAGGGGGCAGTACACTCTGGGCTTTGCAGGTGTCTCCCGGTCAGCAGGGGGCAGTACACTCTGGGCTTTGCGGGTCCCTCCCGGTCAGCAGGGGGCAGTACACTCTGGGCTTTGCGGGTGTCTCCCGGTCAGCAGGGGGCAGTACACTCTGGGCTTTGCGGGTGTCTCCCGGTCAGCAGGGGGCAGTACACTCTGGGCTTTTCGGGTGTCTCCCGGTCAGCAGGGGGCAGTACACTCTGGGCTTTGCGGGTGTCTTCGGTCAGCAGGGGGCAGTACACTCTGGGCTTTGCGGGTGTCTCCCGGTCAGCAGGGGGCAGTACACTCTGGGCTTTGCGGGTCCCTCCCGGTCAGCAGGGGGCAGTACACTCTGGGCTGTGCAGGTGTCTCCCGGTCAGCAGGGGGCAGTACAATCTGGGCTTTGCAGGTGTCTCCCGGTCAGCAGGGGGCAGTACACTCTGGGATTTGCGGGTGTCTCCCGGTCAGCAGGGGGCAGTACACTCTGGGCTTTGCGGGTGTCTCTCGGTCAGCAGGGGGCAGTACACTCTGGGATTTGCGGGTGTCTCCGGGTCCGCAGGGGGCAGTACACTCTGGGCTTTGCGGGTGTCTCCCGGTCAGCAGGGGGCAGTACACTCTGGGCTTTGCGGGTGTCTCCCGGTCAGCAGGGGGCAGTACACTCTGGGCTTTGCGGGTGTCTCTCGGTCAGCAGGGGGCAGTACACTCTGGGCTTTGCGGGTGTCTCCCGGTCAGCAGGGGGCAGTACACTCCGGGCTTTGCGGGTGTCTCCCGGTCAGCAGGGGGCAGTACACTCCGGGCTTTGCGGGTGTCTCCCGGTCAGCAGGGGGCAGTACACTCTGGGCTTTGCGGGTGTCTCCCGGTCAGAAGGGGGAAGTACACTCTGGGCTTTGCGGGTGTCTCCCGGTCAGCAGGGGGCAGTACACTCTGGGCTTTGCGGGTGTCTCCCGGTCAGCAGGGGGCAGTACACTCTGGGCTTTGCGGGTGTCTCCCGGTCAGCAGGGGGCAGTACACTCTGGGCTTCGCGGGTGTCTCCCGGTCAGCAGGGGGCAGTACACTCTGGGCTTCGCGGGTGTCTCCCGGTCAGCAGGGGGCAGTACACTCTGGGCTTTGCGGGTGTCTCCCGGTCAGCAGGGGGCAGTACACTCTGGGCTTTGCGGGTGTCTCCCGGTCAGCAGGGGGCAGTACACTCTGGGCTTTGCGGGTGTCTCCCGGTCAGCAGGGGGCAGTACACTCTGGGCTGTTCAGGTGTCTCCCGGTCAGCAGGGGGCAGTACACTCTGGGCTTTGCAGGTGTCTCCCGGTCAGCAGGGGGCAGTACACTCTGGGCTTTGCGGGTGTCTCCCGGTCAGCAGGGGGCAGTACACTCTGGGCTTTGCGGGTGTCTCCCTGTCAGCAGGGGGCAGTACACTCTGGGCTTTGCGGGTGTCTCCCGGTCAGCAGGGGGCAGTACACTCTGGGCTTTGCGGGTGTCTCCCGGTCAGCAGGGGGCAGTACACTCTGGGCTTTGCGGGTCCCTCCCGGTCAGCAGGGGGCAGTACACTCTGGGCTTTGCGGGTGTCTCCCGGTCAGCAGGGGGCAGTACACTCTGGGCTTTGCGGGTGTCTCCCGGTCAGCAGGGGGCAGTACACTCTGGGCTTTGCAGGTGTCTCCCGGTCAGCAGGGGGCAGTACACTCTGGGCTTTGCGGGTGTCTCCCGGTCAGCAGGGGGCAGTACACTCTGGGCTTTGCGGGTGTCTCCCTGTCAGCAGGGGGCAGTACACTCTGGGCTTTGCGGGTGTCTCCCGGTCAGCAGGGGGCAGTACACTCTGGGCTTTGCGGGTGTCTCCCGGTCAGCAGGGGGCAGTACACTCTGGGCTTTGCGGGTCCCTCCCGGTCAGCAGGGGGCAGTACACTCTGGGCTTTGCGGGTGTCTCCCGGTCAGCAGGGGGCAGTACACTCTGGGCTTTGCGGGTGTCTCCCGGTCAGCAGGGGGCAGTACACTCTGGGCTTTTCGGGTGTCTCCCGGTCAGCAGGGGGCAGTACACTCTGGGCTTTGCGGGTGTCTTCGGTCAGCAGGGGGCAGTACACTCTGGGCTTTGCGGGTGTCTCCCGGTCAGCAGGGGGCAGTACACTCTGGGCTTTGCGGGTCCCTCCCGGTCAGCAGGGGGCAGTACACTCTGGGCTGTGCAGGTGTCTCCCGGTCAGCAGGGGGCAGTACAATCTGGGCTTTGCAGGTGTCTCCCGGTCAGCAGGGGGCAGTACACTCTGGGATTTGCGGGTGTCTCCCGGTCAGCAGGGGGCAGTACACTCTGGGCTTTGCGGGTGTCTCTCGGTCAGCAGGGGGCAGTACACTCTGGGATTTGCGGGTGTCTCCGGGTCAGCAGGGGGCAGTACACTCTGGGCTTTGCGGGTGTCTCCCGGTCAGCAGGGGGCAGTACACTCTGGGCTTTGCGGGTGTCTCCCGGTCAGCAGGGGGCAGTACACTCTGGGCTTTGCGGGTGTCTCTCGGTCAGCAGGGGGCAGTACACTCTGGGCTTTGCGGGTGTCTCCCGGTCAGCAGGGGGCAGTACACTCCGGGCTTTGCGGGTGTCTCCCGGTCAGCAGGGGGCAGTACACTCCGGGCTTTGCGGGTGTCTCCCGGTCAGCAGGGGGCAGTACACTCTGGGCTTTGCGGGTGTCTCCCGGTCAGCAGGGGGCAGTACACTCTGGGCTTTGCGGGTGTCTCTCGGTCAGCAGGGGGCCGTATACTCTGGGCTTTGCAGGGGGCTCCCGGTCAGCAGGGGGCAGTACACTCTGGGCTTTGCGGGTGTCTCCCGGTCAGCAGGGGGCAGTACACTCTGGGCTTTGCGGGTGTCTCCCGCTCGGCAGGGGGCAGTACACTCTGGGCTGTGCGGGTGTCTCCCGGTCAGCAGGGGGCAGTACACTCTGGGCTTTGCGGGTGTCTCCCGGTCAGCAGGGGGCAGTACACTCTGGGCTTTGCGGGTGTCTCCCGGTCAGCAGGGGGCAGTACACTCTGGGCTTTGCGGGTGTCTCCCGGTCAGCAGGGGGCAGTACACTCTGGGCTTTGCGGGTGTCTCCCGGTCAGCAGGGGGCAGTACACTCTGGGCTTTGCGGGTGTCTCCCGGTCAGCAGGGGGCAGTACACTCTGGGCTGTTCAGGTGTCTCCCGGTCAGCAGGGGGCAGTACACTCTGGGCTTTGCGGGTGTCTCCCGGTCAGCAGGGGGCAGTACACTCTGGGCTTTGCGGGTGTCTCCCGGTCAGCAGGGGGCAGTACACTCTGGGCTTTGCGGGTGTCTCCCGGTCAGCAGGGGGCAGTACACTCTGGGCTTTGCGGGTCCCTCCCGGTCAGCAGGGGGCAGTACACTCTGGGCTTTGCGGGTCCCTCCCGGTCAGCAGGGGGCAGTACACTCTGGGCTTTGCGGGTGTCTCCCGGTCAGCAGGGGGCAGTACACTCTGGGCTTTTCGGGTGTCTCCCGGTCAGCAGGGGGCAGTACACTCTGGGCTTTGCGGGTGTCTTCGGTCAGCAGGGGGCAGTACACTCTGGGCTTTGCGGGTGTCTCCCGGTCAGCAGGGGGCAGTACACTCTGGGCTTTGCGGGTCCCTCCCGGTCAGCAGGGGGCAGTACACTCTGGGCTGTGCAGGTGTCTCCCGGTCAGCAGGGGGCAGTACAATCTGGGCTTTGCGGGTGTCTCCCGGTCAGCAGGGGGCAGTACACTCTGGGCTTTGCGGGTGTCTCCCGGTCAGCAGGGGGCAGTACACTCTGGGCTTTGCGGGTGTCTCTCGGTCAGCAGGGGGCAGTACACTCTGGGATTTGCGGGTGTCTCCGGGTCAGCAGGGGGCAGTACACTCTGGGCTTTGCGGGTGTCTCCCGGTCAGCAGGGGGCAGTACACTCTGGGCTTTGCGGGTGTCTCCCGGTCAGCAGGGGGCAGTACACTCTGGGCTTTGCGGGTGTCTCTCGGTCAGCAGGGGGCAGTACACTCTGGGCTTTGCGGGTGTCTCCCGGTCAGCAGGGGGCAGTACACTCCGGGCTTTGCGGGTGTCTCCCGGTCAGCAGGGGGCAGTACACTCCGGGCTTTGCGGGTGTCTCCCGGTCAGCAGGGGGCAGTACACTCTGGGCTTTGCGGGTGTCTCCCGGTCAGCAGGGGGCAGTACACTCTGGGCTTTGCGGGTGTCTCTCGGTCAGCAGGGGGCCGTACACTCTGGGCTTTGCAGGGGGCTCCCGGTCAGCAGGGGGCAGTACACTCTGGGCTTTGCGGGTGTCTCCCGGTCGGCAGGGGGCAGTACACTCTGGGCTGTGCGGGTGTCTCCCGGTCAGCAGGGGGCAGTACACTCTGGGCTTTGCGGGTGTCTCCCGGTCAGCAGGGGGCAGTACACTCTGGGCTTTGCGGGTGTCTCCCGGTCAGCAGGGGGCAGTACACTCTGGGCTTTGCGGGTGTCTCCCGGTCAGCAGGGGGCAGTACACTCTGGGCTTTGCGGGTGTCTCCCGGTCAGCAGGGGGCAGTACACTCTGGGCTTTGCGGGTGTCTCCCGGTCAGCAGGGGGCAGTACACTCTGGGCTTTGCGGGCGTCTCCCGGTCAGCAGGGGGCAGTACACTCTGGGCTTTGCGGGCGTCTCCCGGTCAGAAGGGGGAAGTACACTCTGGGCTTTGCGGGCGTCTCCCGGTCAGCAGGGGGCAGTACACTCTGGGCTTTGCGGGCGTCTCCCGGTCAGCAGGGGGCAGTACACTCTGGGCTTTGCGGGTGTCTCCCGGTCAGCAGGGGGCAGTACACTCTGGGCTTTGCGGGTGTCTCCCGGTCAGCAGGGGGCAGTACACTCTGGGCTTTGCGGGCGTCTCCCGGTCAGAAGGGGGCAGTACACTCTGGGCTTTGCGGGCGTCTCCCGGTCAGAAGGGGGCAGTACACTCTGGGCTTTGCGGGTGTCTCCCGGTCAGCAGGGGGCAGTACACTCTGGGCTTTGCGGGCGTCTCCCGGTCAGAAGGGGGCAGTACACTCTGGGCTTTGCGGGTGTCTCCCGGTCAGCAGGGGGCAGTACACTCTGGGCTTTGCGGGTGTCTCCCGGTTACTCCTGGCCTTTTACTACTGATACAAAGCTCCAAATCTCCTGCACGGACAAAAATTTCATATCAAAATGTCCTTTACCTTCAGCCACCACTAGGGGGAGCTCCGGGAACTTATCGGCTTCTCTTACATATTGTTCAGTTAAAAGGAGACATTGCCCTTAAAGGGGTTGGTGCCGGTTAGAAAACCCATTTCCAGTACAGTATAAGAGTCTTCTAGGATTTCCAGAATGAGAAAGAGGTCACTGCCCCCGTGTACGGGCAACACATGGTACTGCCCCCGTGTACGGGCAACACATGGTACTGCCCCCCGTGTACAGGCAACACATGGTACTGCCCCCCGTGTACAGGCAACACATGGTACTGCCCCCGTGTACAGGCGACGCGCGGTACTGCCCCCAGTCCCTACTTACAGACAATACATTGATGTGTAATACCTCATCCCTCCAGTGGGGGAGCTGCAGGGAACATTAACACAACCAGATTTCACCATAGATCACAGCTCTCTCTTGGGTTCTAGACATTTTGTGATTTTCCCACTTCCTTTAATGTTTCCTTTATCATTTAGGGGTTCATTGGGGAGCAGACCACGGAGCAGACCACGGAGGAGGCCACGGAGGAGGCCACGGAGGAGTCACCGATCACCACCACTAAATCCAGTGATTCTGCGGAGGGATCTGTCTCCATTCAGGATGAGGATCTCCCGGATCTCTCCCGATGTCTGGGCTGTATATTCGGAATGTTAAATAAACCTATGAATCAATAATCATCATTGTGGGGCATTATGGGTAATGTGTAAGGATTGACCCCGCCCCCTGACTACAGGTGGTTCCTCCCCTGGTTTTGGGGGTTGGGGGGCCGCTACCTTCCTGTCTCATGCAGAATGATGCAATGTGTAGTACAGCAGCCCCTCCTCCTGCAGCTCCAGGCTCCTCCCTCTAGTGGAGGAGGGAGGAGACATTGGGGCGCATGCGCCTCTGACACGTCCTCCCGTCACAGCGCACCATTGTCTCGTGTTCTCCAAGTTATCACCTGATTCCAGATGTAAGAGCTGAGACTTACTGCAAAAAGTCATAAATCCAAAGAGGAGAAGAGAGATAGAGGAGACACAGAGGCTGCTGCAGATAATAGGAAGCTTCTATCCCACCCCCAGTGATTGATTCCTATCAGTACTGCTCTATAATGTCCTATATGATCCCGCTACAACTCCAGAGTGATAGAGGAGACACAGACAGAGGCTGCTGCAGATAATAGGAAGCTTCTATCTCACCCCAAGTGATTGATTCCTATCAGTACTGCTCTATAATGTCCTATATGATCCTGCTACAACTCCAGAGTGATAGAGGAAACACAGACAGAAGCTGCTGCAGATAGTAGGAAGCTTCTATCTCACCCCAAGT
Source organism: Engystomops pustulosus (assembly GCF_040894005.1). Classification (NCBI taxonomy): domain Eukaryota; kingdom Metazoa; phylum Chordata; class Amphibia; order Anura; family Leptodactylidae; genus Engystomops; species Engystomops pustulosus. The sequence goes on from NC_092415.1 coordinate 209,420,716, forward strand.
GATTGATTCTCATCAGTACAGGTCAGTACTGCTCTATAATGTCCTATATGATCCTGCTACAACTCCAGAGTGATAGAGGAGACACAGACAGAGGCTGCTGCAGATAATAGGAAGCTTCTATCTCACCCCAAGTGCTTTATTCCCTGCAGTACAGCTCAGTACTGCTCTATAATGTCCTATATGATCCTGCTACAACTCCAGAGTGATAGAGGAAACACAGACAAAAGCTGCTGCAGATAATAGGAAGCTTCTATCTCACCCCAAGTGATTGATTCCTATCAGTACTGCTCTATAATGTCCTATATGATCCCGCTACAACTCCAGAGTGATAGAGAAGACACAGACAGAAGCTGCTGCAGATAATAGGAAGCTTCAATCTCACCCCCAGTGATTGATTCCTATCAGTACTGCTCTATAATGTCCTATATGATCCTGCTACAACTCCAGAGTGATAGAGGAAACACAGACAGAAGCTGCTGCAGATAGTAGGAAGCTTCTATCTCACCCCAAGTGATTGATTCTCATCAGTACAGGTCAGTACTGCTCTATAATGTCCTATATGATCCTGCTACAACTCCAGAGTGATAGAGGAGACACAGACAGAGGCTGCTGCAGATAATAGGAAGCTTCTATCTCACCCCAAGTGCTTTATTCCCTGCAGTACAGCTCAGTACTGCTCTATAATGTCCTATATGATCCTGCTACAACTCCAGAGTGATAGAGGAAACACAGACAAAAGCTGCTGCAGATAATAGGAAGCTTCTATCTCACCCCAAGTGATTGATTCCTATCAGTACTGCTCTATAATGTCCTATATGATCCCGCTACAACTCCAGAGTGATAGAGAAGACACAGACAGAAGCTGCTGCAGATAATAGGAAGCTTCAATCTCACCCCCAGTGATTGATTCCTATCAGTACTGCTCTATAATGTCCTATATGATCCTGCTACAACTCCAGAGTGATAGAGGAAACACAGACAGAAGCTGCTGCAGATAATAGGAAGCTTCTATCTCACCCCAAGTGATTGATTCTCATCGGTACAGGTCAGTACTGCTCTATAATGTCCTATTTGACCCTGCTAATGAGTGATAGAGAAGGAACAGGCCCAGACGGAGGTTGTAGAACATAACATCAAGTTTCTATCTTACCCCAAGTGCTTTATTCTTCAGTCCAGGATGTACAAATGTAAGAATGATAAAGCTGAGCTCATCAAAAGATATAGGAAGACTCCGAAAGGCTCCGGCTTCTCACCTATCCCCACAGCACAGGGGCTTTGTAAGTGCCATCGTATAAGCCATAAGACTGACAGGTGGGCATCATACAAGTATCTGGGCTCGTCCAGTGTATAAGGTGAGAGGTGTTATCCCAAAATAGGATCCTTATTACATCTGAGCTATAAGGACTGATAGGAGGACACAGTGAATATGTTCCATTCCTATATTATAGAAGGATACACCCTGCAGTATCGGTGATCATTCAGTGACAGGAGGACATCGCAGAGGTTTCTGTGAGACTATAATGTCTCCCAAAGCTATAATATTATTATGAGCACGTCAGTAAGACTAATATAATATATATGATCTCTTCTTATGTACAGGGGGCGGCTCCTTGGTACCCCAGCGCTATGAGGACGCCCCCTACCCTATTCACCAAGACTGACAGGAGGACTCCAGTGAACGTATAGGACACGTATAGGCAGTGACATGCCTTTCCATTATAGAAGCCTTATAGTCCCAGACCATAAAAGCGCCCCCTAGTGTTCTAAACTTACAGCCACAGATCCTTAAAGGGAATTACCATTCACCAGTCAGACTGACAGGAGGACATTTCTGCTGTACAGGCAATGAGAAACTCTCAGGAGAATTCCTAATCACTGCGGCTATAAACCATCTCATAGTATTATAGACATAAGACTGATAGGAGGACAACACAATTGTCTGGCATCTGCTCTCTACAGGGTAGGCGTCATCCGTCCTCTAGTGCTCCAATGGTGACGCCATACAGTCAGACTGACAGGAGGACATAAGCGGATGTGTAAGTGTATGTTCACACTACAGTATCTGCAAGCCCAAATGGACCGAGTGCGGAGCCCCAGCACTGACCTATAGGGAATGAGGGGGATCCCTGGCCAGGAGCAGCCATCACAGGGTTAACAAGTACAGTAAAACAAGCCACAATATTCACCAGATTTATTGTATAGTATTTGCATGGAAAACTACCCAGAATTCCTCACCAGATATAATAAATACAGGAGCGCTCATGGAGGGGGGGGTCACATACACCGATTGTATCCACAGGTGGGGGGCCCCTGCAATGCCGAGCTGTGCCATAAGGGGCGCACTTCACATCCTCCAGGTCAGTATATTATGTACATCCTACTGGACAGACACCAGTGATTGACTTCCATCTGATCATGTACATCGCCCCCTGGTGGTGGAAAACCTACAACAAAACTTAGTGGAGAACACGCAGCTTATGGTGTTACTAGGGCCCGCAGGGGTCAGGGGGGACGGCCGCCGACAGGCCCGCAGAGGTATTGGGGGGGGGGGGGGTATCGGCCGGCCACCGACCGGCCCGCAGAGGTCGGGGGGGGGGGGGGGGTGGGGGTGTGGTTGCTGATTGGCGGGGGCGATCGGCCGGCCACCGACAGAGGTCACCCCTGACCATTGTACATGCTGCTGCCTTGCCGTTAGGTCTCAGGATCAGCACCTCCCTAGTCTCTACTGTCTATACCCAATGCTTGCTCACACCCAAAAAAGTTGTAAATGCAGCTTTGGATGTGAGTGGAGTACAGGCGATACTCAAGGACCAAAGCAAATATTTTCAGCGGAGATCCTACAATGTGCTGCCCCCCCCCCCCCCCACTCCAGATCCAGGAGGTAGAAGCTGGTGACTGCTCCCAACCCGCTGCAGATCTCCTGGTCACACAAGCACAATGGCAGAACGTCGGCGTGGGGTCCTGTCTGGTCACAGGGCGCTCTATGGCACTACACATATCACAACTATCGCTAAACCTGAACAGAAGTAAGAAAGTGACTTTTACTTGATTGCAAGCTCCCGGGACAAATCGGACTACAGCGCACGTGGTGCACAACACGGATCACTTTGGTGCAGAAGCAAATAATCAACAGGTTCACGCGGTTTTTATGAAATCCAACACTTGTAAGTTTGGGGTAGCGGCGGAGCCCATGGCGGTCCCTCTTGTCGGTCCAACACAGGCAGGAATCACAATGGAGGAGACATCAGGGCACCTCATACCTCAAGGTCCTTACTTTCACATTATTATGAACAGACGTCGCGTCCGTTTCCCATTGGAGGGTTCTATGTTCGTGTTGCGGCCCCCTGACTGCTATATGGTGAGGAGGGGTATACAGCCCACGCCCACCCCCCCTTCATGACAAACCATGGGGGCCATAAACGTCCAGCGGTTGGTCTCGGGGTCATACATCTCTACAGAGTTCAGGTTAGATTGGCCGTCATAGCCGCCCACCGCGTACAGCCGCCCACAGTTGGCCACTAGAGAGACGCGGCTGCGGCGAGTGTTCATGGGGGTGATGAGGTACCACTGGTCTGCCATGGAGTTATAGACCTCGGCCACGCTCAGGAAGGCCGAGCCGTCGTAACCGCCACTGATGAACATCTTGCTGCCCAGTGAAGCTGCTCCGTGGCGACATCGCTTGTTCAGCATGCTGGCCACCGGGTGCCAGGTAGCCGTGTGGTGATTGTAGTACTCCATCTGTGGAAGTAACAGGAGGATTACAGGGTGGTACATGGTGGGGAAGAAGGACCCTCAGGCTCCTCCTACGCGGCGGCTCAGGGGGCAGCGGGACCCTCAGGCTCCTCCTACGCGGCGGCTCAGGGGGCAGCGGGACCCTCAGGCTCCTCCTACGCGGCGGCTCAGGGGGCAGCGGGACCCTCAGGCTCCTCCTACGCGGCGGCTCAGGGGGCAGCAGGACCCTCAGGCTCCTCCTACGCAGCGGCTCAGGGGGCAGCAGGACCCTCAGGCTCCTCCTACGCAGTGGCTCAGGGGGCAGCAGGACCCTCAGGCTCCTCCTACGCAGCGGCTCAGGGGGCAGCAGGACCCTCAGGCTCCTCCTACGCAGGGGGGTCAGGGGGCAGCAGGACCCTCAGGCCCCTCCTACGCAGGGGGGTCAGGGGGCAGCAGGACCACCAGGCTCCTCGTACGCAGGGGGGTCAGGGGGCAGCAGGACCACCAGGCTCCTCCTACGCAGGGGGGTCAGGGGGCAGCAGGACCACAAGGCAACACCTACGCAGCGGCTCAGGGGGCCGCAGGACCATTAGGCAACACCTACGCAGCGGCTCAGGGGGGCCGCAGGACCCTCAGGCTCCTCCTACGCAGCGGCTCAGGGGGGCCGCAGGACCCTCAGGCTCCTCCTACGCAGCGGCTCAAGGGGGCAGCAGGACCCTCAGGCTCCTCCTACGCAGCGGCTCAGGGGGGCAGCAGGACCCTCAGGCTCCTCCTACGCAGCGGCTCAGGGGGCAGCAGGACCACCAGGCTCCTCCTACGCAGCGGCTCAGGGGGCAGCAGGACCACCAGGCTCCTCCTACGCAGCGGCTCAGGGAGCAGCAGGACCACCAGGCTCCTCCTACGCAGGGGCAGTGGAGTGCAGGACCCTCGGGGCTCTTCCTACGCAGAGGCTGGAGAACAAATTTGGTTCTACCAAAGCTACAACTAAATTTCTGGAACAATCTAGGTGGAGGTGATGGGACAACTGAACCTCGGAGACAGAGCAGATGACGATGCACGTACAGTGTTAAAGATCTGTAACCCGTCGTGTCCACCCGATACATAAATCCGCCCTTCAAATACCGTCACCCCGGCCGCACTGCGATTGGAACTCATGGGCGTCACCACCGTCCACCTGGAAGAAATAAAAACCCGCTGATTGCTGCAATGTCCAGACTGCAACAGTAACAAACCCTCAGCTGTGAGAAATGTGTAGTGAAGAGACAGCAAAAGAGACCAAATGTTAGAGACTGATACACGGAAACCACCCACTGGTACACTGTACCAGAACAGAGGCTATAAGAAGCTCAGTGACCCATATATGAACTATGGCGCCCCCCGGTGGTGGCAGAGCTTCACCCCCGCCCCTGGGGTCTTACTTGTCGGTCTCCGGTGAGTAGGTCTCCACAGAGTTCAGCGAGCAGTTCCCATCATATCCCCCGCAGACGTAGATCTGTCCGTCCAGCACCACCGTACCCATCGCACTGCGACCAAAGGACAAGGAGAGGTCAGCCAGGACCGGGGCAGGTAAGTCCTCAGCAGGAGGGTGGTCCCGGGCGCACACTAGAAGGATGGATACACGACTCACCTCCTCTTACTGTTCATGCTTCCCACTTTGGTCCATGTGTCCGTCTCGGGGTTATACACCTCCACAGTGCTCAGCCGTGATTGGCCGTCATATCCACCAATGGCGTACAGGAGACCGTTCACCACAGCCACGCCCACCCTGCTCCGCGCCGTTGTCATTGGCTGACACTTCTCCCAGCGATTGGCGATAGGATCAAAGACTTCCACCACATTTAGAGAGTCACCTGCATAGAAGTGCGCTACTCATCTTAACCATGTGCACACAAGGGCCACACTGTCACCTTACATGGGACTGCAGGACACATCTACTACATGATCTGTACTCAGAGATATCACTGTGTTATCTGTGGTGTTACATAGGACTGCAGGACACATCTACTACATGATCTGTACTCAGAGATATCACTGTGTTATCTGTGGTGTTACATAGGACTGCAGGACACATCTACTACATGATCTGTACTCAGAGATATCACTGTGTTATCTGTGGTGTTACATAGGACTGCAGGTCACATCTACTACATGATCTGTACTCAGAGATATCACTGTGTTATCTGTGGTGTTACATAGGACTGCAGGACACATCTACTACATGATCTGTACTCAGAGAGATATCACTGTGTTATCTGTGGTGTTACATGGGACTGCAGGACACATCTACTACATGATCTGTACTCAGAGATATCACTGTGTTATCTGTGGTGTTACATAGGACTGCAGGACACATCTACTACATGATCTGTACTCAGAGATATCACTGTGTAATCTGTGGTGTTACATAGGACTGCAGGACACATCTACTACATGATCTGTACTCAGAGATATCACTGTGTTATCTGTGGTGTTACATAGGACTGCAGGACACATCTACTACATGATCTGTACTCAGAGATATCACTGTGTTATCTGTGGTGTTACATAGGACTGCAGGATACATCTACTACATTATCTGTACTCAGAGATATCACTGTGTTATCTGTGGTGTTACATAGGACTGCAGGACACATCTACTACATGACCTGTACTCAGAGATATCACTGTGTTATCTGTGGTGTTACATAGGACTGCAGGTCACATCTACTACATGATCTGTACTCAGAGATATCACTGTGTTATCTGTGGTGTTACATAGGACTGCAGGACACATCTACTACATGATCTGTACTCAGAGATATCACTGTGTTATCTGTGGTGTTACATAGGACTGCAGGACACATCTACTACATGATCTGTACTCAGAGATATCACTGTGTTATCTGTGGTGTTACATAGGACTGCAGGTCACATCTACTACATGATCTGTACTCAGAGATATCACTGTGTTATCTGTGGTGTTACATAGGACTGCAGGACACATCTACTACATGATCTGTACTCAGAGATATCACTGTGTTATCTGTGGTGTTACATGGGACTGCAGGACACATCTACTACATGATCTGTACTCAGAGAGATATCACTGTGTTATCTGTGGTGTTACATAGGACTGCAGGACACATCTACTACATGATCTGTACTCAGAGATATCACTGTGTTATCTGTGGTGTTACATAGGACTGCAGGTCACATCTACTACATGATCTGTACTCAGAGAGATATCACTGTGTTATCTGTGCTGTTACATGGGACTGCAGGACACGTTATTACATGATGTGTAGGAGCTCTGTGCTATGGGAGATTTAGGATTACAAGATACCTGCAGAGTTCAGCCCCCCCACAGCATAGATGAGGCCGGCTATTGACGTGCAGCATCGGGGGCGGGTCTTGAAAGCGAGGAGGTGTGGCCTACGTTCGGGCATGAGGTGGTAGTCCTTTGCCTCGTCTACAAGGTCCCGGCATTTATGGCAGCAGCGCACCAGATCGTCCTGCTGCACCCGGTCCGTCAAGAATTGGGGGCGGCAGAGGGGGAGGCGGATCTTAGTGAGGAGTTCGGGGAGGAAGACTTCGCGCTGCTCCCGGTCATAGCGCACCCACGCCAGGGCGGCCTCGAACACCTGCGGGGGAGACAGGGAGAAAATTAAAGGGGGGCACAGATAAAGGTGCAATAATGGAAGGAAGACCAGCAGCACTGAGGATTTCAGGACAGGAGTGTGATGACCTTAGGAGGGGTCATAGGGGAGGGGGCAGAGTATTACAGGAGATGTGCAGAGGTCACAGTAATGGAGGAAGCCGGGTCACAGCAGCACAGAGGATTTCAGGAGAGGAGAGCGATGACCTTAGGAGGGGTCATAGGGGAGGGGGCAGAGTATTACAGGAGATGTGCAGAGGTCACAGTAATGGAGGAAGCCGGGTCACAGCAGCACAGAGGATTTCAGGAGAGCAGTGTGGGGGTCACTTACCTGCTCCTCCGCCTTCACATTCAGCTCATCCCGGGAGACCAGCTCCAGGACCTCATCGAAGGCCAAGGCCAGGAATTCCTCCGACATGGAGACCTCCACAAAGTGCTCATGGATGAAGCGGTTGGCGGCGTCGTACAGCACCGCGCACATCATCGTCTCCGCAAACTGACGCACCCCCAGGCAATTTTTGGGGTGTAACCTTAGAGGAGAGAGAGGAATGATCTCAGCACATGACCATTATCCCCAATGGGAATTTACACTGCCGTGATACGTCCTGGGTATCTAAGCTCAATCCCAAACCAAGATTCACAGGAACAAATGCTGAATGCGCACCCTGACTCCTCCCCTCTCCATAAGGATGCGCGGCTCAAGGCCACGGAAACATAGGACCCCAAGTGCTAAACACTGTATCGCTCCGTGCACCCATTGCCGTCTATATCATACGATCACTGCAAATACGTGTACGCAGCTTTGGATGTGACTAGAGCCTAATCCACTTACCGTTCCTTGAGGAAGGAGCAGCAGGCGTCCTTGATGTTCTGCAGCTGCAGGAAGCTGGCGCCCATCAGGAGGGACTGCACGTTCTGCTGGTCGATGGCCAAGTGCCCGTTATAGGCAAAGTTAATCAGGGCCTCGAGGGCGCTGCAGGGGGGCAAAGGTCACTGTTATGAGGTCACTGCAGGGGATCCAATCACTAATAACCTCCTGTCATGTCTGATCACTGCCCGAGGCTGCACCACTGAGACCCCTCTATAGTCATGGCCGTGCACATCAATCAGGACTCGCTCTGGTTTGTTACAATGTATCTACAGTCACGGCCATAAGTTCTGAGAATGATACAAATGTAATTGTTACAAAGTCTCCGGCATCAGGTGTTATAATGGTGATTTGCAAATTATCCAGAATGTTATAAAGAGCGATCGGCTTATCAGCAATTCATTGCAAAGTCAGTATTTGCCTAGATATTAACTTTTTCCCCCAAAACACATTTCTCCTCATTGCAGGCGCCTTAGGCAGAGCAGCGGCCATGGTGTCAGTGATGTCTCCAGTAACACAGGTGCGGGGGCTGATGGGGACAGGGCTGGGGACAATGTGTCATGTGTAAGTAACAATCACCACTGGGCAGTATAATAGGAGCAGGTAACATGGTGTCAGTGATGTCCCCAGTAACACAGGTGCAGGGGCTGATGGGGACAGGGCTGGGGACAATGTGTCATGTGTAAGTAACAATCACCACTGGGCAGTATAATAGGAGCAGGTACCATGGTGTCAGTGATGTCCCCAGTAACACAGGTGCGGGGGCTGATGGGGACAGGGCTGGGGACAATGTGTCATGTGTAAGTAACAATCACCACTGGGCAGTATAATAGGAGCAGGTAACATGGTGTCAGTGATGTCTCCAGTAACACAGGTGCGGGGGCTGATGAGGACAGGGCTGGGGACAATGTGTCATGTGTAAGTAACAATCACCACTGGGCAGTATAATAGGAGCAGGTAACATGGTGTCAGTGATGTCTCCAGTAACACAGGTGCGGGGGGCTGATGGGGACAGGGCTGGGGACAATGTGTCATGTGTAAGTAACAATCACCACTGGGCAGTATAATAGGAGCAGGTAACATGGTGTCAGTGATGTCTCCAGTAACACAGGTGCGGGGGCTGATGAGGACAGGGCTGGGGACAATGTGTCATGTGTAAGTAACAATCACCACTGGGCAGTATAATAGGAGCAGGTAACATGGTGTCAGTGATGTCTCCAGTAACACAGGTGCGGGGGCTGATGAGGACAGGACTGGGGACAATGTGTCATGTGTAAGTAACAATCACCACTGGGCAGTATAATAGGAGCAGGTAACATGGTGTCAGTGATGTCTCCAGTAACACAGGTGCGGGGGCTGATGAGGACAGGGCTGGGGACAATGTGTCATGTGTAAGTAACAATCACCACTGGGCAGTATAATAGGAGCAGGTAACATGGTGTCAGTGATGTCTCCAGTAACACAGGTGCAGGGGCTGATGGGGACAGGGCTGGGGGACAATGTGTCATGTGTAAGTAACAATCACCACTGGGCAGTATAATAGGAGCAGGTAACATGGTGTCAGTGATGTCTCCAGTAAAACAGGTGCGGGGGCTGATGGGGACAGGGCTGGGGACAATGTGTCATGTGTAAGTAACAATCACCACTGGGCAGTATAATAGGAGCAGGTAACATGGTGTCAGTGATGTCCCCAGTAACACAGGTGCGGGGGCTGATGGGGACAGGGCTGGGGACAATGTGTCATGTGTAAGTAACAATCACCACTGGGCAGTATAATAGGAGCAGGTAACATGGTGTCAGTGATGTCCCCAGTAACACAGGTGCGGGGGCTGATGGGGACAGGGCTGGGGACAATGTGTCATGTGTAAGTAACTATCACCACTGGGCAGTATAATAGGAGCAGGTAACATGGTGTCAGTGATGTCTCCAGTAACACAGGTGCGGGGGCTGATGGGGACAGGGCTGGGGACAATGTGTCATGTGTAAGTAACAATCACCACTGGGCAGTATAATAGGAGCAGGTAACATGGTGTCAGTGATGTCTCCAGTAACACAGGTGCGGGGGCTGATGGGGACAGGGCTGGGGACAATGTGTAAGTAACAATCACCACTGGGCAGTATAATAGGAGCAGGTAACATGGTGTCAGTGATGTCTCCAGTAACACAGGTGCGGGGGCTGATGAGGACAGGGCTGGGGACAATGTGTCATGTGTAAGTAACAATCACCACTGGGCAGTATAATAGGAGCAGGTAACATGGTGTCAGTGATGTCTCCAGTAACACAGGTGCGGGGGCTGATGGGGACAGGGCTGGGGACAATGTGTCATGTGTAAGTAACAATCACCACTGGGCAGTATAATAGGAGCAGGTAACATGGTGTCAGTGATGTCCCCAGTAACACAGGTGGGGGGGCTGATGGGGACAGGGCTGGGGACAATGTGTCATGTGTAAGTAACAATCACCACTGGGCAGTATAATAGGAGCAGGTAACATGGTGTCAGTGATGTCCCCAGTAACACAGGTGCGGGGGCTGATGAAGACAGGGCTGGGGACAATGTGTCATGTGTAAGTAACAATCACCACTGGGCAGTATAATAGGAGCAGGTAACATGGTGTCAGTGATGTCCCCAGTAACACAGGTGCGGGGGCTGATGAGGACAGGGCTGGGGACAATGTGTCATGTGTAAGTAACAATCACCACTGGGCAGTATAATAGGAGCAGGTAACATGGTGTCAGTGATGTCTCCAGTAACACAGGTGCGGGGGCTGATGGGGACAGGGCTGGGGACAATGTGTCATGTGTAAGTAACAATCACCACTGGGCAGTATAATAGGAGCAGGTAACATGGTGTCAGTGATGTCCCCAGTAACACAGGTGCGGGGGCTGATGGGGACAGGGCTGGGGACAATGTGTCCTGTGTAAGTAACAATCACCACTGGGCAGTATAATAGGAGCAGGTAACATGGTGTCAGTGATGTCTCCAGTAACACAGGTGCGGGGGCTGATGGGGACAGGGCTGGGGACAATGTGTCATGTGTAAGTAACAATCACCACTGGGCAGTATAATAGGAGCAGGTAACATGGTGTCAGTGATGTCTCCAGTAACACAGGTGCGGGGGCTGATGGGGACAGGGCTGGGGACAATGTGTCATGTGTAAGTAACAATCACCACTGGGCAGTATAATAGGAGCAGGTAACATGGTGTCAGTGATGTCCCCAGTAACACAGGTGCGGGGGCAGATGAGGACAGGGCTGGGGACAATGTGTCATGTGTAAGTAACAATCACCACTGGGCAGTATAATAGGAGCAGGTAACATGGTGTCAGTGATGTCTCCAGTAACACAGGTGCGGGGGCTGATGGGGACAGGGCTGGGGAGAATGTGTCATGTGTAAGTAACAATCACCACTGGGCAGTATAATAGGAGCAGGTAACATGGTGTCAGTGATGTCTCCAGTAACACAGGTGCGGGGGCTGATGGGGACAGGGCTGGGGACAATGTGTCATGTGTAAGTAACAATCACCACTGGGCAGTATAATAGGAGCAGGTAACATGATGTCAGTGATGTCTCCAGTAACACAGGTGCGGGGGCTGATGGGGACAGGGCCGGGGGACAATGTGTCATGTGTAAGTAACAATCACCACTGGGCAGTATAATAGGAGCAGGTAACATGGTGTCAGTGATGTCTCCAGTAACACAGGTGCGGGGGCTGATGGGGACAGGGCTGGGGAGAATGTGTCATGTGTAAGTAACAATCACCACTGGGCAGTATAATAGGAGCAGGTAACATGGTGTCAGTGATGTCTCCAGTAACACAGGTGCGGGGGCTGATGGGGACAGGGCTGGGGACAATGTGTCATGTGTAAGTAACAATCACCACTGGGCAGTATAATAGGAGCAGGTAACATGGTGTCAGTGATGTCTCCAGTAACAGGTGCGGGGGCTGATGAGGACAGGGCTGGGGACAATGTGTCATGTGTAAGTAACAATCACCACTGGGCAGTATAATAGGAGCAGGTAACATGGTGTCAGTGATGTCCCCAGTAACACAGGTGCGGGGGCTGATGGGGACAGGGCTGGGGGACAATGTGTCATGTGTAAGTAACAATCACCACTGGGCAGTATAATAGGAGCAGGTAACATGGTGTCAGTGATGTCCCCAGTAACACAGGTGCGGGGGCTGATGGGGACAGGGCTGGGGACAATGTGTCATGTGTAAGTAACAATCACCACTGGGCAGTATAATAGGAGCAGGTAACATGGTGTCAGTGATGTCCCCAGTAACACAGGTGCGGGGGCTGATGGGGACAGGGCTGGGGACAATGTGTCATGTGTAAGTAACAATCACCACTGGGCAGTATAATAGGAGCAGGTAACATGGTGTCAGTGATGTCTCCAGTAACACAGGTGCGGGGGCTGATGGGGACAGGGCTGGGGACAATGTGTCATGTGTAAGTAACAATCACCACTGGGCAGTATAATAGGAGCAGGTAACATGGTGTCAGTGATGTCTCCAGTAACACAGGTGCAGGGGCTGATGGGGACAGGGCTGGGGACAATGTGTCATGTGTAAGTAACAATCACCACTGGGCAGTATAATAGGAGCAGGTAACATGGTGTCAGTGATGTCTCCAGTAACACAGGTGCGGGGGCTGATGGGGACAGGGCTGGGGACAATGTGTCATGTGTAAGTAACAATCACCACTGGGCAGTATAATAGGAGCAGGTAACATGGTGTCAGTGATGTCTCCAGTAACACAGGTGCGGGGGCTGATGGGGACAGGTCTGGGGGACAATGTGTCATGTGTAAGTAACAATCACCACTGGGCAGTATAATAGGAGCAGGTAACATGGTGTCAGTGATGTCTCCAGTAACACAGGTGCGGGGGCTGATGAGGACAGGGCTGGGGACAATGTGTCATGTGTAAGTAACAATCACCACTGGGCAGTATAATAGGAGCAGGTAACATGGTGTCAGTGATGTCCCCAGTAACACAGGTGCCGGGGCTGATGAGGACAGGGCTGGGGACAATGTGTCATGTGTAAGTAACAATCACCACTGGGCAGTATAATAGGAGCAGGTAACATGGTGTCAGTGATGTCTCCAGTAACACAGGTGCGGGGGCTGATGGGGACAGGGCTGGGGACAATGTGTCATGTGTAAGTAACAATCACCACTGGGCAGTATAATAGGAGCAGGTAACATGGTGTCAGTGATGTCTCCAGTAACACAGGTGCGGGGGCTGATGGGGACAGGGCTGGGGACAATGTGTCATGTGTAAGTAACAATCACCACTGGGCAGTATAATAGGAGCAGGTAACATGGTGTCAGTGATGTCCCCAGTAACACAGGTGCGGGGGCTGATGGGGACAGGGCTGGGGGACAATGTGTCATGTGTAAGTAACAATCACCACTGGGCAGTATAATAGGAGCAGGTCACATGGTGTCAGTGATGTCTCCAGTAACACAGGTGCGGGGGCTGATGGGGACAGGGCTGGGGACAATGTGTCATGTGTAAGTAACAATCACCACTGGGCAGTATAATAGGAGCAGGTAACATGGTGTCAGTGATGTCTCCAGTAACACAGGTGCGGGGGCTGATGGGGACAGGGCTGGGGACAATGTGTCATGTGTAAGTAACAATCACCACTGGGCAGTATAATAGGAGCAGGTAACATGGTGTCAGTGATGTCTCCAGTAACACAGGTGCGGGGGCTGATGGGGACAGGGCTGGGGACAATGTGTCATGTGTAAGTAACAATCACCACTGGGCAGTATAATAGGAGCAGGTAACATGGTGTCAGTGATGTCTCCAGTAACACAGGTGCGGGGGCTGATGGGGACAGGGCTGGGGGACAATGTGTCATGTGTAAGTAACAATCACCACTGGGCAGTATAATAGGAGCAGGTAACATGGTGTCAGTGATGTCTCCAGTAACACAGGTGCGGGGGCTGATGGGGACAGGGCTGGGGACAATGTGTCATGTGTAAGTAACAATCACCACTGGGCAGTATAATAGGAGCAGGTAACATGGTGTCAGTGATGTCCCCAGTAACACAGGTGTGGGGGCTGATGGGGACAGGGCTGGGGACAATGTGTCATGTGTAAGTAACAATCACCACTGGGCAGTATAATAGGAGCAGCTGCCATGGTGTCAGTGATGTCTCCAGTAACACAGGTGCGGGGGCTGATGGGGACAGGACTGGGGACAATGTGTCATGTGTAAGTAACAATCACCACTGGGCAGTATAATAGGAGCAGGTAACATGGTGTCAGTGATGTCCCCAGTAACACACGTGCGGGGGCTGATGGGGACAGGGCTGGGGACAATGTGTCATGTGTAAGTAACAATCACCACTGGGCAGTATAATAGGAGCAGGTAACATGGTGTCAGTGATGTCTCCAGTAACACAGGTGCGGGGGCTGATGGGGACAGGGCTGGGGACAATGTGTCATGTGTAAGTAATCACCACTGGGCAGTATAATAGGAGCAGGTAACATGGTGTCAGTGATGTCTCCAGTAACACAGGTGCGGGGGCTGATGGGGACAGGGCTGGGGACAATGTGTCATGTGTAAGTAACAATCACCACTGGGCAGTATAATAGGAGCAGGTAACATGGTGTCAGTGATGTCTCCAGTAACACAGGTGCGGGGGCTGATGGGGACAGGGCTGGGGACAATGTGTCATGTGTAAGTAACAATCACCACTGGGCAGTATAATAGGAGCAGGTAACATGGTGTCAGTGATGTCTCCAGTAACACAGGTGCGGGGGCTGATGGGGACAGGGCTGGGGGACAATGTGTCATGTGTAAGTAACAATCACCACTGGGCAGTATAATAGGAGCAGGTAACATGGTGTCAGTGATGTCCCCAGTAACACAGGTGCGGGGGCTGATGGGGACAGGGCTGGGGACAATGTGTCATGTGTAAGTAACAATCACCACTGGGCAGTATAATAGGAGCAGGTAACATGGTGTCAGTGATGTCTCCAGTAACACAGGTGCGGGGGCTGATGAGGACAGGGCTGGGGACAATGTGTCATGTGTAAGTAACAATCACCACTGGGCAGTATAATAGGAGCAGGTAACATGGTGTCAGTGATGTCTCCAGTAACACAGGTGCGGGGGCTGATGGGGACAGGGCTGGGGACAATGTGTCATGTGTAAGTAACAATCACCACTGGGCAGTATAATAGGAGCAGGTAACATGGTGTCAGTGATGTCCCCAGTAACACAGGTGCGGGGGCTGATGAGGACAGGGCTGGGGACAATGTGTCATGTGTAAGTAACAATCACCACTGGGCAGTATAATAGGAGCAGGTAACATGGTGTCAGTCATGTCTCCAGTAACACAGGTGCGGGGGCTGATGGGGACAGGGCTGGGGACAATGTGTCATGTGTAAGTAACAATCACCACTGGGCAGTATAATAGGAGCAGGTAACATGGTGTCAGTGATGTCTCCAGTAACACAGGTGCGGGGGCTGATGAGGACAGGGCTGGGGACAATGTGTCATGTGTAAGTAACAATCACCACTGGGCAGTATAATAGGAGCAGGTAACATGGTGTCTTTGATGTCTCCAGTAACACAGGTGCGGGGGCTGATGGGGACAGGGCTGGGGACAATGTGTCATGTGTAAGTAACAATCACCACTGGGCAGTATAATAGGAGCAGGTAACATGGTGTCAGTGATGTCCCCAGTAACACAGGTGCGGGGGCTGATGGGGACAGGGCTGGGGACAATGTGTCATGTGTAAGTAACAATCACCACTGGGCAGTATAATAGGAGCAGCTGCCATGGTGTCAGTGATGTCTCCAGTAACACAGGTGCGGGGGCTGATGGGGACAGGACTGGGGACAATGTGTCATGTGTAAGTAACAATCACCACTGGGCAGTATAATAGGAGCAGGTAACATGGTGTCAGTGATGTCTCCAGTAACACAGGTGCGGGGGCTGATGGGGACAGGGCTGGGGACAATGTGTCATGTGTAAGTAACAATCACCACTGGGCAGTATAATAGGAGCAGGTAACATGGTGTCAGTGATGTCTCCAGTAACACAGGTGCGGGGGCTGATGAGGACAGGGCTGGGGACAATGTGTCATGTGTAAGTAACAATCACCACTGGGCAGTATAATAGGAGCAGGTAACATGGTGTCAGTGATGTCCCCAGTAACACAGGTGCGGGGGCTGATGAGGACAGGGCTGGGGACAATGTGTCATGTGTAAGTAACAATCACCACTGGGCAGTATAATAGGAGCAGGTAACATGGTGTCAGTGATGTCTCCAGTAACACAGGTGCGGGGGCTGATGAGGACAGGGCTGGGGGACAATGTGTCATGTGTAAGTAACAATCACCACTGGGCAGTATAATAGGAGCAGGTAACATGGTGTCAGTGATGTCTCCAGTAACACAGGTGCGGGGGCTGATGGGGACAGGGCTGGGGACAATGTGTCATGTGTAAGTAACAATCACCACTGGGCAGTATAATAGGAGCAGGTAACATGGTGTCAGTGATGTCTCCAGTAACACAGGTGCGGGGGCTGATGGGGACAGGGCTGGGGACAATGTGTCATGTGTAAGTAACAATCACCACTGGGCAGTATAATAGGAGCAGGTAACATGGTGTCAGTGATGTCTCCAGTAACACAGGTGCGGGGGCTGATGGGGAGAGGACTGGGGACAATGTGTCATGTGTAAGTAACAATCACCACTGGGCAGTATAATAGGAGCAGGTAACATGGTGTCAGTGATGTCTCCAGTAACACAGGTGCGGGGGCTGATGGGGACAGGGCTGGGGACAATGTGTCATGTGTAAGTAACAATCACCACTGGGCAGTATAATAGGAGCAGGTAACATGGTGTCAGTGATGTCCCCAGTAACACAGGTGCGGGGGCTGATGGGGACAGGGCTGGGGACAATGTGTCATGTGTAAGTAACAATCACCACTGGGCAGTATAATAGGAGCAGCTGCCATGGTGTCAGTGATGTCTCCAGTAACACAGGTGCGGGGGCTGATGGGGACAGGACTGGGGACAATGTGTCATGTGTAAGTAACAATCACCACTGGGCAGTATAATAGGAGCAGGTAACATGGTGTCAGTGATGTCCCCAGTAACACAGGTGCGGGGGCTGATGGGGCAGGGCTGGGGACAATGTGTCATGTGTAAGTAACAATAACCACTGGGCAGTATAATAGGAGCAGGTAACATGGTGTCAGTGATGTCTCCAGTAACACAGGTGCGGGGGCTGATGGGGACAGGGCTGGGGACAATGTGTCATGTGTAAGTAACAATCACCACTGGGCAGTATAATAGGAGCAGGTAACATGGTGTCAGTGATGTCCCCAGTAACACAGGTGCAGGGGCTGATGAGGACAGGGCTGGGGACAATGTGTCATGTGTAAGTAACAATCACCACTGGGCAGTATAATAGGAGCAGGTAACATGGTGTCAGTGATGTCTCCAGTAACACAGGTGCGGGGGCTGATGGGGACAGGGCTGGGGACAATGTGTCATGTGTAAGTAACAATCACCACTGGGCAGTATAATAGGAGCAGGTAACATGGTGTCTTTGATGTCTCCAGTAACACAGGTGCGGGGGCTGATGGGGACAGGGCTGGGGACAATGTGTCATGTGTAAGTAACAATCACCACTGGGCAGTATAATAGGAGCAGGTAACATGGTGTCAGTGATGTCTCCAGTAACACAGGTGCGGGGGCTGATGGGGACAGGGCTGGGGACAATGTGTCATGTGTAAGTAACAATCACCACTGGGCAGTATAATAGGAGCAGGTAACATGGTGTCTTTGATGTCTCCAGTAACACAGGTGCGGGGGCTGATGGGGACAGGGCTGGGGACAATGTGTCATGTGTAAGTAACAATCACCACTGGGCAGTATAATAGGAGCAGGTAACATGGTGTCAGTGATGTCCCCAGTAACACAGGTGCGGGGGCTGATGGGGACAGGGCTGGGGACAATGTGTCATGTGTAAGTAACAATCACCACTGGGCAGTATAATAGGAGCAGGTAACATGGTGTCAGTGATGTCCCCAGTAACACAGGTGCGGGGGCTGATGGGGACAGGGCTGGGGACAATGTGTCATGTGTAAGTAACAATCACCACTGGGCAGTATAATAGGAGCAGGTAACATGGTGTCAGTGATGTCTCCAGTAACAGGTGCGGGGGCTGATGGGGCAGGGCTGGGGACAATGTGTCATGTGTAAGTAACAATCACCACTGGGCAGTATAATAGGAGCAGGTAACATGGTGTCAGTGATGTCCCCAGTAACACAGGTGCGGGGGCTGATGGGGACAGGGCTGGGGAAAATGTGTCATGTGTAAGTAACAATCACCACTGGGCAGTATAATAGGAGCAGGTAACATGGTGTCAGTGATGTCTCCAGTAACACAGGTGCGGGGGCTGATGGGGACAGGGCTGGGGACAATGTGTCATGTGTAAGTAACAATCACCACTGGGCAGTATAATAGGAGCAGGTAACATGGTGTCAGTGATGTCTCCAGTAACACAGGTGCGGGGGCTGATGGGGACAGGGCTGGGGACAATGTGTCATGTGTAAGTAACAATCACCACTGGGCAGTATAATAGGAGCAGGTAACATGGTGTCAGTGATGTCTCCAGTAACACAGGTGCGGGGGCTGATGGGGACAGGGCTGGGGACAATGTGTCATGTGTAAGTAACAATCACCACTGGGCAGTATAATAGGAGCAGGTAACATGGTGTCAGTGATGTCTCCAGTAACAGGTGCGGGGGCTGATGGGGCAGGGCTGGGGACAATGTGTCATGTGTAAGTAACAATCACCACTGGGCAGTATAATAGGAGCAGGTAACATGGTGTCAGTGGTGTCTCCAGTAACACAGGTGCGGGGGCTGATGGGGACAGGGCTGGGGACAATGTGTCATGTGTAAGTAACAATCACCACTGGGCAGTATAATAGGAGCAGGTAACATGGTGTCAGTGGTGTCTCCAGTAACACAGGTGCGGGGGCTGATGGGGACAGGGCTGGGGACAATGTGTCATGTGTAAGTAACAATCACCACTGGGCAGTATAATAGGAGCAGGTAACATGGTGTCAGTGGTGTCTCCAGTAACACAGGTGCGGGGGCTGATGGGGACAGGGCTGGGGACAATGTGTCATGTGTAAGTAACAATCACCACTGGGCAGTATAATAGGAGCAGGTAACATGGTGTCAGTGATGTCCCCAGTAACACAGGTGCGGGGGCTGATGGGGACAGGGCTGGGGACAATGTGTCATGTGTAAGTAACAATCACCACTGGGCAGTATAATAGGAGCAGGTAACATGGTGTCAGTGATGTCCCCAGTAACACAGGTGCGGGGGCTGATGGGGACAGGGCTGGGGACAATGTGTCATGTGTAAGTAACAATCACCACTGGGCAGTATAATAGGAGCAGGTAACATGGTGTCAGTGATGTCCCCAGTAACACAGGTGCGGGGGCTGATGGGGACAGGGCTGGGGACAATGTGTCATGTGTAAGTAACAATCACCACTGGGCAGTATAATAGGAGCAGGTAACATGGTGTCAGTGATGTCCCCAGTAACACAGGTGCGGGGGCTGATGGGGACAGGGCTGGGGACAATGTGTCATGTGTAAGTAACAATCACCACTGGGCAGTATAATAGGAGCAGGTAACATGGTGTCAGTGATGTCCCCAGTAACACAGGTGCGGGGGCTGATGAGGACAGGGCTGGGGACAATGTGTCATGTGTAAGTAACAATCACCACTGGGCAGTATAATAGGAGCAGGTAACATGGTGTCAGTGATGTCTCCAGTAACACAGGTGCGGGGGCTGATGGGGACAGGGCTGGGGACAATGTGTCATGTGTAAGTAACAATCACCACTGGGCAGTATAATAGGAGCAGGTAACATGGTGTCAGTGATGTCTCCAGTAACACAGGTGCAGGGGCTGATGGGGACAGGGCTGGGGACAATGTGTCATGTGTAAGTAACAATCACCACTGGGCAGTATAATAGGAGCAGGTAACATGGTGTCAGTGGTGTCTCCAGTAACACAGGTGCGGGGGCTGATGGGGACAGGGCTGGGGACAATGTGTCATGTGTAAGTAACAATCACCACTGGGCAGTATAATAGGAGCAGGTAACATGGTGTCAGTGATGTCTCCAGTAACACAGGTGCGGGGGCTGATGGGGACAGGGCTGGGGACAATGTGTCATGTGTAAGTAACAATCACCACTGGGCAGTATAATAGGAGCAGGTAACATGGTGTCAGTGATGTCCCCAGTAACACAGGTGCGGGGGCTGATGGGGACAGGGCTGGGGACAATGGGGGTCATTTACTAAGGGCCCGATTCGCGTTTTCCCGACGTGTTACCCGAATATTTCCGATTTGCGCCGCTTGTACATGAATTGCCCCGGGTTTTTGGCGCACGCGATCGGATTGTGGCGCATCGGGGCCGGCATGCGCGCGACAGAAATCGGGGGGCGTGGCCGAACGAAAACCCGACGTATTCGGAAAAACCGCCGCATTTAAAATCCGAAAATGTGTCGCTTGGGGAGCGCTCACCTTCACCTTCTATGGGATGGTGCATTCCGGGGCGTTAAGATTATTTTCGGCGCTGCAGCGCCACCTGGTGGACGGCGGAGGAACTACCATCTTAAATCCCAGCCGGACCCGAATCCTGTGCAGAGAACGCGCCGCTGGATCGCGAATGGGCCGGGTAAGTAAATGTGCCCCAATGTGTCAGGATTAAGTAACAATCACACCCCTGGACACTTTACAAGGAGGCTGCTGCTTGGCATCATTGTTTCTCTTCTGTTAACCATTGAGAACTTGTGGTCAATCATCAGGAGACAGGGGAAAAAAAAAACCAACACATTGTGACAGAATGCAGCAGTGATTGTGCAGGAATGGACGGCGATCAGTCAGGATCTGGTGCAGGAGGTGAGTGAGAGCTGCCAGGGAGAATTGCAGAGGTCCTGGAGAAGAAGGAGAGGTCCTGCAGATACTGACTGGCTGCAGTAACTCCTCCCACCTGACAATAAAAGCTTCTGCTCCCCATAATATGATTGCACTTGTATCTCTGTATGTGACAAACATCTGACAGACCAGAGGGAACATCATGTGACAGGAGGAGATTTGGGTCACTCTCAGGACTTATGGCCAGGACTGTACTGCTCCCTCTTCGGATACATTGTACCCAGAGTATAGACGGCAGAGATAGCAGAAAGCATCCAGTGCATCCTGACTAATCCTTCTCACAGCTGAGGGTCTGTTACAGTAGGATGCAGCTGCTTACCTGGGGTCCATGCCCTGCATGACGATCTCGTCCTGCTTGCACTCCATCATGTCGTTGGTGAACATAGCGTGGAAGTACGGGATGGAGGCCGCCAGGACGATGCGGTGCGCGCTGAACTTGTGCTCCCCCACCTGAAGACAAAAATCAGAGAATCACCCGACTGCACCCGTCCACGAGGAGGCCACAAAGGGTTAAGGAGGAGGTGGCACCCTGCCAGGAGCCTCCGCCCAATCAGGCAGCAGTAAGCCCTAATCTTCTTAGTGCAACGAAGCCACAACATCCCAGAACCAGCGCAGTCCGGACCATCAGGTGCCCATCGGGTCATTACACCCCCTGTAAACCGGAATCTATTCATCCCAATATTCCTCTGTATGCACCCCCCCAAATCCATGACTGCCCCCACCCATTGCCCCCGGGGGTCAGTGCTGGATTATCAGGAAATTCAGGCCAGAGGTACATTACCCATGATGCAACAGTGCAGGATACGGCTCAGTGATACACGGCCGGGTGACAGTAGGACAGATGCACATTATACAGGGGGGAGGGGGGAAGATCTACTGCTCATCCCCGGGTAAGAGGCTGAACCAGAACATAATCCAATCTACTCAGCCCCAGTGACACTCATTCCAATACATGACCCGGGATCATACCCCAGAGCTGCACTCACTATTCACTGTGTACATACATGACATTACTTATCCTGTACTGATCCTGAGTTACATCCTGTATTATACCCCAGAGCTGCACTCACTATTCTGCTGCTGGTGCAGTCACTGTGTACATACATGACATTACTTATCCTGTACTGATCCTGAGTTACATCCTGTATTATACCCCAGAGCTGCACTCACTATTCTGCTGCTGGTGCAGTCACTGTGTACATACATGACATTACTTATCCTGTACTGATCCTGAGTTACATACTGTAAATCTTTTATTTTATATATAAAAATGAAAAACATTACAACAATAAACATAAATCAAGCCATAACTTCTGGCAAAACAAAACAATAATAATAATAACAAAACAATAATACAAACTAAAAGAGACTTACGAAAATCTCCTGGCCCAGCCACACACACACCACACAATCAGCATAAGAACCAACAAAACCATCACCCAATCCCACCACCTAATTTTTTTTTTTTTTTTTTATATAATTTTTTATAATAAATTTTTTTTTTTTTTTTTTTTTTTTTTTTTTTTTCCATAAATAACTAAAGGATACACAGCAAAAAAAAGACAAACAGGAAATAAAAACATTAAATATAAACTAACTAAATCCCACGCCCATCACCCTCCCACCCAGACACTGGTCTAACGTCCAAAGTCCGCGCTATATAGTCCAGACCAGTGCCCAGGATCATATTGTCCGAATCCCGTCCACCCCCCTCCCAACCTAACACCCTAACACCAACACCCCAAAACCAACCAAGCTATATACACATTAACTATAACTACATAAATACACACTGTACACAAAATACAAACACATTAAACATATCAACATATAACAAACCAACCACATAAAGCCCAGGTTCGGCGCCTGCAAGCCGCTACATCACTATAACCTCAGATACAAAACAAAAATCTACAGTGTCAGCTTCAGCCCAACACCAGGAGAGGAGATGACAGACTAAGGGACACTAAAGGAGAACCCCCTCCAAAGGAGAGAGGCCCTCCCCGTGCCCAGCCTCTCATACTCCAGAGAGCGCACCTTCACCAGGTCACCCAGAATGTTCCTAACCACCTCAACCACCGGGAGGATTTTACGCTGCGTCGATACTAAACACCGTGCGTTCCACGTGTGGTACCTGACCACTAGACTGACTAAGAATAACGTGCAGCGGTCCCGGCCACCCAGGCCTCTGAATGCTCCATAGGCCCACTCCGCATAGGAGAGACCGGCCAACCCGGGCCAATGGATGGAAGCGCCCACCCGGTTGTACACCTCTGTGTTAAAGGGGCACTGAAGCAGGAAGTGGTCCATGCTCTCCAGCAGACCACCGCACTCCTCCCGGGGACAACCCCTTTCCTCAGAGCTCCTACACTTCAGATTGTCCCTCACACACAGCTTTCCATGGAAGCAGCGCCAAGTCAAGTCCCAAAACTTCAAGGGGATCCTGATGGAATTCAAAAGACCTAAACCCACCCCAAGATCCCGACTTGGGCAATCCCTGAGGGCCAGAGGCTTCTGGAAATGGGTCAACAGAACCCTTTTGTCAAGGATTTTCCTCGACATGGTCCTGATCTCCCACATTCCCAGACCCCACCGGCGAATCACCTTCAGAACCGGGGTAGCGTAAGCCGGAAGATGCCCATGTGGTGTACGGAGATCCTTCACTCGCCCTCCTGTCTCCCATTCCTGGAAGAAAGGCCGAAACCATCCCCTGCAGGAGTATACCCACGGAGGAGCCCTCTCTTTCCAGAGGTTTGCGATATTGATCTTAAGAAAGGTATTCACTAGGAACACCACAGGGTTGACCATACACAACCCTCCTTGTCTCCTCGTGCGGTAAGTAACCTCCCTCTTGATTAGGTTCAGCCTATTCCCCCATAACAGCTGGAAGAACAGACTGTAGACCCGAGTCCAGAGGGGTTCTGGCAACATGCACACACTGCCCAGATATATCAGCAATGGGAGCAGGTAAGTTTTAATCAAGTTCACCCTTTCCCTGAGGGTCAAAGACCAACCCTTCCACTGGTCCACCTTCTGGGCGGCGATCTTAAGCCTGCCGTCCCAGTTTTGCATGGGGTAATCCCCCTGGCCAAATTCGATGCCGAGAACTTTGGCAGAGTCTTGGGGCCCTGGAAGAGTGTCCGGGAGATCAAAGCCTGGATCCCCCTCTCCCAGCCAGAGACTCTCACACTTATCCCGGTTGATCTTGGACCCAGAAGCCTCTGAGTAGCGGTCAACCTCTGACATCACCCATTGCGCCTCCCCTCTCGAGGACACAAAAACGGTGACATCATCAGCATACGCTACCACCCTTAGAGTGGCTTCCGGTGCCGCCTGGTCCATCCCGACTCCCACCAACGGCCCACGATCAACCCTCCTAAGGAATGGGTCAATCGCGAACACGTATAAAAGTGGGCTCAGAGGACAACCCTGGCGAACACCAGACCCGACCTCAAAAGAGCGGCCAATCCAACCGTTCACAAGCGGGAAACTCTCTGCCCCTGCGTACAAAACCTTTAGCCAATTGACAAACTCCCCCGGCAGGCCATACCTCAGAAGGACAGACCAGAGGTACTCGTGGTTAACCCGATCAAACGCTTTTGCCTGATCCAAGGACAGCAAGTACCCCTTCCAGTTACCAGCCCTGCCCTGCTCCACTGCCTCCCGAACACAAAGCACAGCACTAAATGTACTGCGGCCTGGAACAGAGCAGTGCTGGGTCCCCGAAAGGAGCCGGGGCGCAAACTGCACCAGCCGATTAAACAGCACCTTTGCCAAAACCTTTCTGTCCGCATTGAGAAGCGCTATGGGACGCCAGTTCTCAATACGAGATCGGTCCTTACCCTTTGACAGGATGATCAGGGCAGACCTCCTCATTGACTTCGGCAGAGCGCCCGAGGAAAGACACTCATTGAATACCTCAGTCAAGAGGGGAACCAAGGCGTCCTTAAAGGTCTTATAAAACTCGGATGTTAAGCCATCCGGACCCGGCGATTTCTTGAGGGCGAGCCCTTCAATCGCCCGGCTGACTTCCTCTTCCCTGATCATCTCTGTCAAAACATCAAGAGAGGGGTCTACTCCTGGCTCAGGGACAGTTTCAGCCAGGAAAGCCGACATCACATCCCGATCTAGATCCTTCCTGCCCAAGAGGTGCGAGTAGAAGGATCTGACGACCTCCAGAATCCCTGATCTGGACCTTTTCAGGGATCCCGTACTGTCAACCAGTCCTGTGACAACTTTACCATTCACTGACATCTTGCAGTTTCTGTAAGGGTCGGGCGAGCGGTATTTCCCGTAATCCCTCTCAAAAACCAAAGATGCGTGTCTATCGTACTGACACCTCTTCAGCAAGGATTTCACTCTGGAGATGTCCTCACGACTACCTCCAGTCGAGACGAGATGCTCGAGTTTCCTCCTCAGGCCCTGATACAGGCGGTACCTGTCCAGGCTCCTGAGGCTCGAGAGCTGGCGGAAGAATCTCGCCACCCTTTTCTTGAGCATCTCCCACCACTCTGACTTACTGCTACAAAGGCCCAGCAATGGTACCTGGCTCTGAAGAAAGTCCTCAAAGGATTGTCTTATCTCTGCTTCTTCCAGGAGAGACGAATTGAGCTTCCAGTAGCCTCTTCCCATCCGGGGGGTCTCTGTAACATTCAGAGAAAACAAAATTAGACAGTGGTCGGAGAACTCCACCTCAACAACGGACACTGCTGAAGAAATGGCTTCCTCCTTTAAATAAAACCTGTCTATTCTAGACCTGCAGCTACCCCTATAATAGGTGAACCCCGCGTGGCCTGGGGTGTGCCGGATGTGGACATCCACCAGGCGAGCCTCACTAGCTATGCTATTAAGAGCGACGCTATCATAAGTCAGCTTGTCTCTGGAACCTCCCCTATCCTGGGACCTCGTGACAGCATTGAAGTCCCCTCCAAAGACCACCTGCCGACTTGTAAAAAGGTAGGGCTTGATCCTCATAAAGAGACACTTCCTGTCCCACTTGGACTGGGGACCATAGATGTTAATTAGGCGCAGTTCTTGTCCCTTCATGAGGACATCCAGGATCAGGCACCTCCCCATTTCTAACTCAATAACTCGTCGGCATTCTACCGGCGCGGTAAAAAGGACCGCCACTCCGCTATACGGCTCGGCCGCAAGAGACCAATAGGAAGGCCCGTGTCTCCATTCCCTCTTAGCTTTAAACACGGCCGCCAAATCTGGCAGCCTGGTCTCCTGCAAAAATAAAATGTCGGCTTCAACACGGCCGAGAAAATCAAAGGCCGCAAATCTAGCCGCATCAGACTTAATGCTGGCGACATTAATGGACGCCAGCGTCAACGGAGTGGGTGCCGCCATCATGAGTGATTGAGTTAGACGGCTTTTTTCTTACTGCCTCCCTTCCCTCTACTGTCCTCTGAGGATGATCCCTTTTCCCTTTTACCTTCAGAATTGGGGCAGCTTCTCTTTAATGAGATTGTGGTGTCCATATTATTACTGGCCCCCAAGGACCCACCCGGACCACCCTCTCCTTCGTCCTTGTCTCCTGACTCTGAGTCAGTCTCCCACTCTGAGGACCCAGCTTCCCCAGAGGATAGAGACTCGGCGCCCCCTGCAGGCTGCTCCGCCGCCACCTCCAGAACCCCACCCTCAGCCTCTCTTCCCGAGGAGGCGATCTCATCGAGGGTGAGGAACCGGTTGGAAAGCTCAACCAGAGGGGAGGAAGTTTTCCCTTCCTTAGGTACCTTAGATAGGCCGCGTTTTTTCTTTTTCTGCTTGCGCTTATTTTCTAGCCAAATCCTGTTATCCTCATCCATACTCTCATAATGGGAGGACGTGGAGGACATGGCACCTTTCTCGCGCTCCATCCTCCTGACCTCCTCATCCAACTCATCATCCCTCAGGGCCTCAGTAGCATGACCAGCCTCTGAGGAAGGACCAAGGGTCACCCCAGCAACCTGAGGCTTCCCCAGGTCTCTCCCTTTTTGTCTGGCCTCAAGCCGCCTCAACTGAGAAGGTGACTTATTCTTGCTTTTCTTCACAGGCCCCTTAGCTCCTCCACCTCTGCTGGTACCTTCCCCAGCAGAAGCAACCTCATGGCTCTCCTCCACTGGGGTCACAACCGCATTGGCAAAGGAGCGAGGACAACGGCTGAAAGGGTGACCGAGCTCACCACACAGGTTACACCTAATGTCCTTACAGGATGCAGCGAGATGACCTAGCCCACCACACAACGCACACTTCTGCACTTGGCAGCTGGCGCTAAAGTGTGTGGGGTCACCGCACCTGTGACAGACCTTCGGCTGCCCCTGGTAGAAAATCAGGATTCTGTCTCGCCCAAGAAAGGCTGAAGAGGGAATGTGGGCGACTGTGCCGCCTGAACACTTCAACTTCATCATGAAGGTCCAGGCTCCAGACCAAATGCCAAATTCATCGCGGTTTTTCTGAGGTACCTGTACAACCTCACCATAACGACTTAGCCAAGTCATGATGTCCATGCAAGAAAGTGACTCGTTACGGGTCAAAACGGTCACCTTCTTGACTGTGTTTTGGCGAGACACTGCTTGCACAGCAAAGTCTCGCCATGCGGGCTCGTTCTTTGCCAGCTCATAATTCGACCAGAAGAGCTCTAAGCCCTCCGGCCGAACAAAACTGACATCGAACTCCGGAGTACCATAAGGATGTATCAGGGCAAAGATGTCACTAGCCCTGAAGTTCATCTTCAGGAGGAGCTCCACCACCCTTGACCTGGGTGGGCATGCGTCACTGCCCCTCCAGCGAAGACGAACCACATTCCTACGGGCAGCTCCGGGCCCAGTTGTGGGTAAAGACCATACAGTCTCTCCCCCCCTTTTCTCTTGGAAGGCTGCCAGGCCATGCCTGTCTGTCCAGAAGGACAGATCAACCTCTCTCCCCTCTACAGTGATTGACTTTTCCCCTCTCCTGAGAGCCTCCAGAAGACGCCTTTGCAAAACGCTGTTCCCAGAGCCAGGAGACAAGGAGTTAACCCCACTTGCCCCAGCGGTGACACTCGCATAGCTCCTTATGGGAGCGGCCACCACTGGGGGTGCAGATGGTCCAGCACTCACACCAGGATCCCCCTCAGCGCCATTCACCACCCCAACATTCACCACACTATGTACAATACTGCCTCGCTTCCTTGCATCACTCACACCAGCTGGGCCAGGAGGACCTGGGGTTGCCTCGGCGTCACTGGGCACTGGGGGTAGAGCCACCTCCATAGCTGATACAGCCTGAGAAGAGGCAGCTCCAACCCCGATCTTATTTGTGCCCTCTGCCTCATTGGCATTAACCCCTTGTTGTCCAGCAGTTTTTATGATGTTTGAGCATCGCTGCTCGATTGGTGGTAGAGGCCTCTTGTCCTTACAGACTCCAGACAGTTTTTTTGCCCCTTTTATGTCTTCAGAGTTTGATGCACCAATACAGAATAATACTTTTTCTGCGCCTTTCTCTGCAGGCTGCACGGGATGTTTGGGAGGCGCCGCACTACAAGCCCCAGCAGCCCCATCACACTGCCGCTGCTCACCGGAGCAAGCAACAGCGCTAAGGGCCACAGGAGCTACCGCCACTGCCCCTGGCACTGGGCCACCCCCCCCTCCCACTAGGGGGCGGCGCACAGTACCAGGACCTGCTGGATCGCCCTCACTGTCCGGCCTTTCGGCCGATGCCTTCCCTGCACCATCCTTGCTACTACAAACAAGGCTGGTGCTCTGCGCCATGATGGAACGTGGCTTTGCACTCTCCCCGCACCCTGGCACCGGGTCCACTGCAGGACTCGTGCTGGGCTGGGCAACGGGGCCTACACGACAGGCTGGCACTGCTGCCCGCCCGGAGGGAACAGGGAGGGGACGAAACACCAGATTCACCTCCTGAGACGTCTTGGTCTTCTTGGGTCTCGTCTTCTTTCTCTTTAGGTCGTCATCTGGCATATCATCGCCGAAGGAGAAGTTCTGGAGGTGAACTGGGGACTCAAGCTGACGGATCTGAGCCATTAGCGCCCCCCCCTGGCCGCTGTCATCACTTTCCTCCTCCAGGTTGGCAGAGCCGCAGCCTGATGGTAATGGCGCTTGCTCCGCAGGCAGCCTGTCGTGCGAGGCCTGCTGGTGTTGGTGCAGGCCACCAGACGGACACGGCAGGTCTTCCTCATCCTCCTCATCATCGCCATCATCCGCCTGGATCTCAAGCCCCTTCAGCTTTCTCAGCTGCTCCTGGCGCATGTCATCAAACCGGGCATCATTCTCCAACTTTTCACGGAACGGACCACTGTGCTCGCGGATTAGATGTCGCTTCTCCTGCAGAGCGGTGACCTCGGCTTTTAGTCTGTCTATGGTGGTAAGTAGATCAGACTTTTTCTTTCTCTGCGTAGCCACCCCCGCTAGGGCCAAGGTCTCCCTTATCTCCTCCTGGAGCCTCCTCAGCGCTTTTCCAGCTTCCTCGTACTCACGGAGGTGCTCAGCAATCCGGGAGCCATAGATGGAAGCAGACTCCCGGGCCTTAAGATCACCCCATGCTTTTTGCACACCCCCGTGAGCACCCAGCTTTTCAGCTGAACCACCCAGCTTTCCCGCACATACATCCAGCTTTCCAGGAGGAGCACTTAGGCTGATGTCACTTGCCTTGATCTTCTGTGTTCCGGAGACCTTGCGGCTTCCCTGGGTCTTGGGGGTGGCAGCCGAGGTCACATCGCTGCGTCCTTGGCTCCGGGCAGATCTTCTCACGCCATCAGTTTTGGCCGGTAACTTGCTTTTCCTGCCTCCCGCCGGCCTGGTCCGGGAGACAGGAGCCTGGGACTTTCCAGCTTGATTCATCCCAGAGAACCCACTCCCTCCCTGGGGAGGAGAGAGCAGGCCTGGGTGGATTGGGTTTGCTCCAGGTGGTGCAGGAGCTCAGCAGCACACAACCACACCCGTCAGTAGCTCACAGCAGAATGACAATGCACGCACTATTCTGCTGCTGGTGCAGTCACTGTGTACATACATGACATTACTTATCCTGTACTGATCCTGAGTTACATCCTGTATTATACCCCAGAGCTGAACTCACTATTCTGCTGCTGGTGCAGTCACTGTGTACATACATGACATTACTTATCCTGTACTGATCCTGAGTTACATCCTGTATTATACCCCAGAGCTGCACTCACTATTCTGCTGCTGGTGCAGTCACTGTGTACATACATGACATTACTTATCCTGTACTGATCCTGAGTTACATCCTGTATTATACCCCAGAGCTGCACTCACTATCTGCTGCTGGTGCAGTCACTGTGTACATACATGACATTACTTATCCTGTACTGATCCTGAGTTACATCCTGTATTATACTCCAGAGCTGCACTCACTATTCTGCTGCTGGTGCAGTCACTGTGTACATACATGACATTACTTATCCTGTACTGATCCTGAGTTACATCCTGTATTATACTCCAGAGCTGCACTCACTATTCTGCTGCTGGTGCAGTCACTGTGTACATACATGACATTACTTATCCTGTACTGATCCTGAGTTACATCCTGTATTATACCCCAGAGCTGCACTCACTATTCTGCTGCTGGTGCAGTCACTGTGTACATACATGATATTACTTATCCTGTACTGATCCTGAGTTACATCCTGTATTATACCCCAGAGCTGCACTCACTATTCTGCTGCTGGTGCAGTCACTGTGTACATACATGACATTACTTATCCTGTACTGATCCTGAGTTACATCCTGTATTATACACCAGAGCTGCACTCACTATTCTGCTGCTGGTGCAGTCACTGTGTACATACATGACATTACTTCTCCTGTACTGATCCTGAGTTACATCCTGTATTATACCCCAGAGCTGCACTCACTATTCTGCTGCTGGTGCAGTCACTGTGTACATACATGACATTACTTATCCTGTACTGATCCTGAGTTACATCCTGTATTATACTCCAGAGCTGCACTCACTATTCTGCTGCTGGTGCAGTCACTGTGTACATACATGACATTACTTATCCTGTACTGATCCTGAGTTACATCCTGTATTATACACCAGAGCTGCACTCACTATTCTGCTGCTGGTGCAGTCACTGTGTACATACATGACATTACTTATCCTGTACTGATCCTGAGTTACATCCTGTATTATACTCCAGAGCTGCACTCACTATTCTGCTGCTGGTGCAGTCACTGTGTACATACATGACATTACTTATCCTGTACTGATCCTGAGTTACATCCTGTATTATACTCCAGAGCTGCACTCACTATTCTGCTGCAGTCACTGTGTACATACATGCCATTACTTATCCTGTACTGATCCTGAGTTACATCCTGTATTATACCCCAGAGCTGCACTCACTATTCTGCTGCTGGTGCAGTCACTGTGTACATACATGACATTACTTATCCTGTACTGATCCTGAGTTACATCCTGTATTATATCCCAGAGCTGCACTCAATATTCTGCTGCTGGTGACAGGAGGGGAGGGTCCGGTATGGGGGGGGGGTGATAGGAGGGGAGGGTCCGGTATTGGGGGAGGGTGACAGGAGGGGAGGGTCCGGTATTGGGGGAGGGTGACAGTAGGGGAGGGTCCGGTATTGGGGGAGGGTGACGAGTGACAGGAGGGGAGGGTCCGGTATTGGGGGAGGGTGACGGGTGACAGGAGGGGAGGGTCCGGTATTGGAGGGGGGTGACAGGAGGGGAGGGTCCGGTATTGGAGGGGGGTGACAGGAGGGGAGGGTCCGGTATTGGGGGAGGGTGACAGGAGGGGAGGGTCCGGTATTGGAGGGGGGTGACAGGAGGGGAGGGTCCGGTATTGGGGGAGGGTGACAGTTGGGGAGGGTCCGGTATTGGGGGAGGGTGACAGGAGGGGAGGGTCCGGTATTGGGGGAGGGTGACAGTTGGGGAGGGTCCGGTATTGGGGGAGGGTGACAGGAGGGGAGGGTCCGGTATTGGGGGAGGGTGACAGTTGGGGAGGGTCCGGTGTTGGGGGGTGTGAGTGACAGGAGGAGAGGGTCCGGTATTGGGGGAGGGTGACAGTTGGGGAGGGTCCGGTATTGGGGGAGGGTGACAGTTGGGAAGGGTCCGGTATTGGGGGAGGGTGACAGTTGGGAAGGGTCCGGTATTGGGGGAGGGTGACAGTTGGGGAGGGTCCGGTATTGGGGGGGTGACAGGAGGGGAGGGTCCGGTATTGGGGGAGGGTGACAGGAGGGGAGGGTCCGGTATTGGGGGAGGGTGACAGGAGGGGAGGGTCCGGTATTGGAGGGGGGTGACAGGAGGGGAGGGTCCGGTATTGGAGGGGGGTGACAGGAGGGGAGGGTCCGGTATTGGAGGGGGGTGACAGGAGGGGAGGGTCCGGTATTGGAGGGGGGTGACAGGAGGGGAGGGTCCGGTATTGGGGGAGGGTGACAGGAGGGGAGGGTCCGGTATTGGAGGGGGTGACAGGAGGGGAGGGTCCGGTATTGGGGGAGGGTGACAGGAGGGGAGGGTCCGGTATTGGGGGGGTGACAGGAGGGGAGGGTCCGGTATTGGGGGAGGGTGACAGGAGGGGAGGGTCTGGTATTGGGGGAGGGTGACAGGAGGGGAGGGTCCGGTATTGGAGGGGGGAGGGGAGGGTGACAGGAGGGGAGGGTCCGGTGTTGGGGGGTGTGAGTGACAGGAGGAGAGGGTCCGGTGTTGGGGGGTGTGAGTGACAGGAGGAGAGGGTCCGGTATTGGGGGAGGGTGACAGTTGGGGAGGGTCCGGTATTGGGGGGGGGGGGGTGACAGGGGGGGAGGGTCCGGTATTGGGGGGGTGACAGGAGGGGAGGGTCCGGTATTGGGGGAGGGTGACAGGAGGGGAGGGTCCGGTATTGGGGGAGGGTGACAGGAGGGGAGGGTCCGGTATTGGGGGAGGGTGACAGGAGGGGAGGGTCCGGTATTGGGGGAGGGTGACAGGAGGGGAGGGTCCGGTATTGGGGGAGGGTGACAGGAGGGGAGGGTCCGGTATTGGGGGAGGGTGACAGGAGGGGAGGGTCCGGTATTGGAGGGGGGTGACAGGAGGGGAGGGTCCGGTATTGGGGGAGGGTGACAGGAGGGGAGGGTCCGGTATTGGAGGGGGGTGACAGGAGGGGAGGGTCCGGTATTGGAGGGGGGTGACAGGAGGGGAGGGTCCGGTATTGGAGGGGGGTGACAGGAGGGGAGGGTCCGGTATTAGGGGAGGGTGACAGGAGGGGAGGGTCCGGTATTGGAGGGGGGTGAAAGGAGGGGAGGGTCCGGTATTGGAGGGGGGTGACAGGAGGGGAGGGTCCGGTATTGGAGGGGGGTGACAGGAGGGGAGGGTCCGGTATTGGAGGGGGGTGACAGGAGGGGAGGGTCCGGTATTAGGGGAGGGTGACAGGAGGGGAGGGTCCGGTATTGGAGGGGGGTGACAGGAGGGGAGGGTCCGGTATTGGAGGGGGGTGACAGGAGGGGAGGGTCCGGTATTGGAGGGGGGTGACAGGAGGGGAGGGTCCGGTATTGGAGGGGGGTGACAGGAGGGGAGGGTCCGGTATTGGAGGGGGGTGACAGGAGGGGAGGGTCCGGTATTGGAGGGGGGTGACAGGAGGGGAGGGTCCGGTATTGGAGGGGGGTGACAGGAGGGGAGGGTCCGGTATTGGAGGGGGGTGACAGGAGGGGAGGGTCCGGTATTGGAGGGGGGTGACAGGAGGGGAGGGTCCGGTATTGGAGGGGGGTGACAGGAGGGGAGGGTCCGGTATTGGAGGGGGGTGACAGGAGGGGAGGGTCCGGTATTGGAGGGGGGTGACAGGAGGGGAGGGTCCGGTATTGGAGGGGGGTGACAGGAGGGGAGGGTCCGGTATTGGAGGGGGGTGACAGGAGGGGAGGGTCCGGTATTGGAGGGGGTGACAGGAGGGGAGGGTCCGGTATTGGAGGGGAGTGACAGGAGGGGAGGGTCCGGTATTGGGGGAGGGTGACAGGAGGGGAGGGTCCGGTATTGGAGGGGGGTTACAGGAGGGGAGGGTCCGGTATTGGAGGGGGTGACAGGAGGGGAGGGTCCGGTATTGGGGGAGGGTGACAGGAGGGGAGGGTCCGGTATTGGGGGGGTGACAGGAGGGGAGGGTCCGGTATTGGAGGGGGGTGACAGGAGGGGAGGGTCCGGTATTGGAGGGGAGTGACAGGAGGGGAGGGTCCGGTATTGGGGGAGGGTGACAGGAGGGGAGGGTCCGGTATTGGAGGGGGGTTACAGGAGGGGAGGGTCCGGTATTGGAGGGGGTGACAGGAGGGGAGGGTCCGGTATTGGGGGAGGGTGACAGGAGGGGAGGGTCCGGTATTGGGGGGGTGACAGGAGGGGAGGGTCCGGTATTGGGGGAGGGTGACAGGAGGGGAGGGTCTGGTATTGGGGGAGGGTGACAGGAGGGGAGGGTCCGGTATTGGAGGGGGGAGGGGAGGGTGACAGGAGGGGAGGGTCCGGTGTTGGGGGGTGTGAGTGACAGGAGGAGAGGGTCCGGTGTTGGGGGGTGTGAGTGACAGGAGGAGAGGGTCCGGTATTGGGGGAGGGTGACAGTTGGGGAGGGTCCGGTATTGGGGGAGGGTGACAGTTGGGGAGGGTCCGGTATTGGGGGAGGGTGACAGTTGGGGAGGGTCCGGTATTGGGGGAGGGTGACAGTTGGGGAGGGTCCGGTATTGGGGGAGGGTGACAGTTGGGGAGGGTCCGGTATTGGGGGAGAGTGACAGTTGGGGAGGGTCCGGTATTGGGGGAGGGTGACAGTTGGGGAGGGTCCGGTATTGGGGGAGGGTGACAGTTGGGGAGGGTCCGGTATTGGAGGGGGGTGACAGGAGGGGAGGGTCCGGTATTGGGGGGGTGACAGGAGGGGAGGGTCCGGTATTGGGGGAGGGTGACAGGAGGGGAGGGTCCGGTATTGGGGGAGGGTGACAGGAGGGGAGGGTCCGGTATTGGGGGAGGGTGACAGGAGGGGAGGGTCCGGTATTGGGGGAGGGTGACAGGAGGGGAGGGTCCGGTATTGGGGGAGGGTGACAGGAGGGGAGGGTCCGGTATTGGGGGAGGGTGACAGGAGGGGAGGGTCCGGTATTGGAGGGGGGTGACAGGAGGGGAGGGTCCGGTATTGGGGGAGGGTGACAGGAGGGGAGGGTCCGGTATTGGAGGGGGGTGACAGGAGGGGAGGGTCCGGTATTGGAGGGGGGTGACAGGAGGGGAGGGTCCGGTATTGGAGGGGGGTGACAGGAGGGGAGGGTCCGGTATTAGGGGAGGGTGACAGGAGGGGAGGGTCCGGTATTGGAGGGGGGTGAAAGGAGGGGAGGGTCCGGTATTGGAGGGGGGTGACAGGAGGGGAGGGTCCGGTATTGGAGGGGGGTGACAGGAGGGGAGGGTCCGGTATTGGGGGGGTGACAGGAGGGGAGGGTCCGGTATTGGGGGGGTGACAGGAGGGGAGGGTCCGGTATTGGGGGAGGGTGACAGGAGGGGAGGGTCCGGTATTGGGGGAGGGTGACAGGAGGGGAGGGTCCGGTATTGGGGGAGGGTGACAGGAGGGGAGGGTCCGGTATTGGGGGAGGGTGACAGGAGGGGAGGGTCCGGTATTGGAGGGGGGTGACAGGAGGGGAGGGTCCGGTATTGGAGGGGGGTGACAGGAGGGGAGGGTCCGGTATTGGGGGGGTGACAGGAGGGGAGGGTCCGGTATTGGGGGAGGGTGACAGTTGGGGAGGGTCCGGTATTGGGGGGGTGACAGGAGGGGAGGGTCCGGTATTGGGGGGGTGACAGGAGGGGAGGGTCCGGTATTGGAGGGGGGTGACAGGAGGGGAGGGTCCGGTATTGGAGGGGGGTGACAGGAGGGGAGGGTCCGGTATTGGAGGGGGGTGACAGGAGGGGAGGGTCCGGTATTGGAGGGGGGTGACAGGAGGGGAGGGTCCGGTATTGGAGGGGGGTGACAGGAGGGGAGGGTCCGGTATTGGAGGGGGGTGACAGGAGGGGAGGGTCCGGTATTGGAGGGGGGTTACAGGAGGGGAGGGTCCGGTATTGGGGGAGGGTGACAGTTGGGGAGGGTCCGGTATTGGGGGGTGACAGGAGAGAAGGGTCCGGTATTGGGGGGGTGACAGGAGGGGAGGGTCCGGTATTGGGGGAGGGTCCGGTATTGGGGGAGGGTGACAGGGGGGGGAGGGTCCGGTATTGGGGGGGGGGGGTGACAGGAGGGGAGGGTCCGGTATTGGGGGGGGGGGGGGGTGACAGGAGGGGAGGGTCCGGTATTGGGGGGGTGACAGGAGGGGAGGGTCCGGTATTGGGGGAGGGTGACAGGGGGGGAGGGTCCGGTATTGGGGGGGGGGGTGACGGTCCGGTATTGGGGGGGGGTGACAGGAGGGGAGGGTCCGGTATTGGGGGGGTGACAGGGGGGGAGGGTCCGGTATTGGGGGAGGGTGACAGGGGGGGAGGGTCCGGTATTGGGGGGGGGGGGTGACAGGAGGGGAGGGTCCGGTATTGGGGGAGGGTGACAGGAGGGGAGGGTCCGGTATTGGGGGAGGGTGACAGGAGGGGAGGGTCCGGTATTGGGGGAGGGTGACAGGAGGGGAGGGTCCGGTATTGGGGGAGGGTGACAGGAGGGGAGGGTCCGGTATTGGGGGAGGGTGACAGGAGGGGAGGGTCCGGTATTGGGGGGGGGGGGGTGACAGGAGGGGAGGGTCCGGTATTGGGGGGGTGACAGGAGGGGAGGGTCCGGTATTGGGGGAGGGTGACAGGAGGGGAGGGTCCGGTATTGGGGGAGGGTGACAGGAGGGGAGGGTCCGGTGTCGGTTCTGGTGTTTGGGTCAGTACCTTCAGCGTGACGTCACACAGCTTCCCCTGGCGCCGGATCTCCTCCATCACCCCGTAGCCCCGGTTCGGGAGGTCGCCCACCGTGACATGGACCAGGTCTTCCAGCTCCTCTAGCTCATCCACCATCTTGTGACCCGGCGGGAAACGATCTGCTACTGCTCACCCGGTGACCCGCCCCCGCTCCGCCCACTGTGTCCCCGCCCCTCCGCCCGTGACGTCACTTCCGAGGACCGAGAGTCCAGACCATCCGTAATCATGTCCTGTACCGACCACCGGAGGGTGAGAGAGGGGAGGAGGGAGCGAGGACAACCGGGCCCGGGGCCAAATACCGGGGGCAGCGAAGGAACCGAGATCACATGACCCGGACAGGACGCGACCCACACTCACTTCCGGTGCCCGGACTGTTACCATGGAGACCAGGAGTGTAAACTGAGAGACACCGACACCGAGAGGACCAGCAGAATAGTGAGTGCAGCAGTGGAGTATGATACAGTAGAATAGTGAGTGCAGCTCTGGGGTACAATACAGGATGTAACTCGGGATCAGTACAGGATAAGTAATGTCATGTATGTACACAGTGACTGCACCAGCAGCAGAATAGTGAGTGCAGCTCTGGAGTATAATACAGGATGTAACTCAGGATCAGTACAGGGTAAGTAATGTCATGTATGTACACAGTGACTGCACCAGCAGCAGAATAGTGAGTGCAGCTCTGGGGTATAATACAGGATGTAACACAGGATCAGTACAGGATAAGTAATGTCATGTATGTACACAGTGACTGCACCAGCAGCAGAATAGTGAGTGCAGCTCTGGGGTATAATACAGGATGTAACACAGGATCAGTACAGGATAAGTAATGTCATGTATGTACACAGTGACTGCACCAGCAGCAGAATAGTGAGTGCAGCTGTGGGGTATAATACAGGATGTAACTCAGGATCAGTACAGGATAAGTAATGTCATGTATGTACACAGTGACTGCACCAGCAGCAGAATAGTGAGTGCAGCTCTGGGGTATAATACAGGATGTAACTCAGGATCAGTACAGGATAAGTAATGTCATGTATGTACACAGTGACTGCACCAGCAGCAGAATAGTGAGTGCAGCTCTGGAGTATAATACAAGATGTAACTCAGGGTCAGTACAGGATAAGTAATGTCATGTATGTACACAGTGCCGGCACCAGCAGCAGAATAGTGAGTGCAGCTCTGGGGTATAATACAGGATGTAACTCAGGATCAGTACAGGATAAGTAATGTCATGTATGTACACAGTGACTGCACCAGCAGCAGAATAGTGAGTGCAGCTCTGGGGTATAATACAGGATGTAACTCAGGATCAGTACAGGATAAGTAATGTCATGTATGTACACAGTGACTGCACCAGCAGCAGAATAGTGAGTGCAGCTCTGGAGTATAATACAGGATGTAACTCAAGATCAGTACAGGATAAGTAATGTCATGTATGTACACAGTGACTGCACCAGCAGCAGAATAGTGAGTGCAGCTCTGGAGTATAATACAGGATGTAACTCAGGATCAGTACAGGATAAGTAATGTCATGTATGTACACAGTGACTGCACCAGCAGCAGAATAGTGGGTGCAGCTCTGGAGTATAATACAGGATGTAACTCAGGATCAGTACAGGATAAGTAATGTCATGTATGTACACAGTGACTGCACCAGCAGCAGAATAGTGAGTGCAGCTCTGGAGTATAATACAGGATGTAACTCAGGATCAGTACAGGATAAGTAATGTCATGTATGTACACAGTGACTGCACCAGCAGCAGAATAGTGAGTGCAGCTCTGGAGTATAATACAGGATGTAACTCAGGATCAGTACAGGATAAGTAATGTCATGTATGTACACAGTGACTGCACCAGCAGCAGGATAGTGAGTGCAGCTCTGGAGTATAATACAGGATGTAACTCAGGATCAGTACAGGATAAGTAATGTCATGTATGTACACAGTGACTGCACCAGCAGCAGAATAGTGAGTGCAGCTCTGGGGTATAATACAGGATGTAACTCAGGATCAGTACAGGATAAGTAATGTCATGTATGTACACAGTGACTGCACCAGCAGCAGAATAGTGAGTGCAGCTCTGGGGTATAATACAGGATGTAACTCAGGATCAGTACAGGATAAGTAATGTCATGTATGTACACAGTGACTGCACCAGCAGCAGAATAGAGAGTGCAGCTCTGGAGTATAATACAGGATGTAACTCGGGATCAGTACAGGATAAGTAATGTCATGTATGTACACAGTGACTGCACCAGCAGCAGAATAGTGAGTGCAGCTCTGGGGTATAATACAGTAGAATAGTGATTGCAGCTCTGGAGTATAATACAGTAGAATAGTGAGTGCAGCTGTGGAGTATAATACAGCAGAATAGTGAGTGCAGCTGTGGAGTATAATACAGCAGAATAGTGAGTGCAGCTGTGGAGTATAATACAGCAGAATAGTGAGTGCAGCTGTGGAGTATAATACAGCAGAAT
The DNA here is from genome assembly GCF_040894005.1 of Engystomops pustulosus. Lineage (NCBI taxonomy): Eukaryota > Metazoa > Chordata > Amphibia > Anura > Leptodactylidae > Engystomops > Engystomops pustulosus. The sequence goes on from NC_092415.1 coordinate 209,460,225, forward strand.
AGTGAGTGCAGCTCTGGAGTATAATACAGCAGAATAGTGAGTGCAGCTGTGGAGCATAATACAGTAGAATAGTGAGTGCAGCTGTGGAGCATAATACAGCAGAATAGTGAGTGCAGCTGTGGAGTATAATACAGCAGAATAGTGAGTGCAGCTGTGGAGTATAATACAGCAGAATAGTGAGTGCAGCTGTGGAGTATAATACAGCAGAATAGTGAGTGCAGCTGTGGAGTATAATACAGCAGAATAGTGAGTGCAGCTCTGGAGTATAATACAGCAGAATAGTGAGTGCAGCTGTGGAGCATAATACAGTAGAATAGTGAGTGCAGCTGTGGAGCATAATACAGTAGAATAGTGAGTGCAGCTGTGGAGCATAATACAGTAGAATAGTGAGTGCAGCTGTGGAGTATAATACAGTAGAATAGTGAGTGCAGCAGTGGAGTATAATACAGTAGAATAGTGAGTGCAGCAGTGGAGTATAATACAGTAGAATAGTGAGTGCAGCAGTGGAGTATAATACAGTAGAATAGTGAGTGCAGCAGTGGAGTATAATACAGTAGAATAGTGAGTGCAGCAGTGGAGTATAATACAGTAGAATAGTGAGTGCAGCTGTGGAGTATAATACAGTAGAATAGTGAGTGCAGCAGTGGAGTATAATACAGTAGAATAGTGAGTGCAGCTGTGGAGTATAATACAGCAGAATAGTGAGTGCAGCTGTGGAGTATAATACAGCAGAATAGTGAGTGCAGCTGTGGAGTATAATACAGCAGAATAGTGAGTGCAGCTGTGGAGTATAATACAGCAGAATAGTGAGTGCAGCTCTGGAGTATAATACAGCAGAATAGTGAGTGCAGCTGTGGAGCATAATACAGTAGAATAGTGAGTGCAGCTGTGGAGCATAATACAGTAGAATAGTGAGTGCAGCTGTGGAGCATAATACAGTAGAATAGTGAGTGCAGCTGTGGAGTATAATACAGTAGAATAGTGAGTGCAGCAGTGGAGTATAATACAGTAGAATAGTGAGTGCAGCAGTGGAGTATAATACAGTAGAATAGTGAGTGCAGCAGTGGAGTATAATACAGTAGAATAGTGAGTGCAGCAGTGGAGTATAATACAGTAGAATAGTGAGTGCAGCAGTGGAGTATAATACAGTAGAATAGTGAGTGCAGCTGTGGAGTATAATACAGTAGAATAGTGAGTGCAGCAGTGGAGTATAATACAGTAGAATAGTGAGTGCAGCAGTGGAGTATAATACAGTAGAATAGTGAGTGCATCAGTGGAGTATAATACAGTAGAATAGTGAGTGCAGCTGTGGAGTATAATACAGTAGAATAGTGAGTGCAGCTCTGGAGTATAATACAGTAGAATAGTGAGTGCAGCTGTGGAGTATAAAACAGTAGAATAGTGAGTGCAGCTGTGGAGTATAATACAGCAGAATAGTGAATGCAGCTGTGGAGTATAATACAGCAGAATAGTGAGTGCAGCTGTGGAGTATAATACAGTAGAATAGTGAGTGCAGCTGTGGAGTATAATACAGTAGAATAGTGAGTGCAGCTGTGGAGTATAATACAGTAGAATAGTGAGTGCAGCTGTGGAGTATAATACAGTAGAATAGTGAGTGCAGCTGTGGAGTATAATACAGTAGAATAGTGAGTGCAGCTGTGGAGTATAATACAGCAGAATAGTGAATGCAGCTGTGGAGTATAATACAGCAGAATAGTGAGTGCAGCTCTGGAGTATAATACAGCAGAATAGTGAGTGCAGCTGTGGAGTATAATACAGCAGAATAGTGAATGCAGCTGTGGAGTATACAGCAGAATAGTGAGTGCAGCTGTGGAGTATAATACAGCAGAATAGTGAGTGCAGCTCTGGAGTATAATACAGCAGAATAGTGAATGCAGCTGTGGAGTATAATACAGCAGAATAGTGAGTGCAGCTGTGGAGTATAATACAGTAGAATAGTGAGTGCAGCTGTGGAGTATAATACAGTAGAATAGTGAGTGCAGCTGTGGAGTATAATACAGTAGAATAGTGAGTGCAGCTGTGGAGTATAATACAGTAGAATAGTGAGTGCAGCTGTGGAGTATAATACAGCAGAATAGTGAATGCAGCTGTGGAGTATAATACAGCAGAATAGTGAGTGCAGCTGTGGAGTATAATACAGCAGAATAGTGAGTGCAGCTGTGGAGTATAATACAGTAGAATAGTGAGTGCAGCTGTGGAGTATAATACAGCAGAATAGTGAATGCAGCTGTGGAGTATAATACAGCAGAATAGTGAGTGCAGCTGTGGAGTATAATACAGCAGAATAGTGAATGCAGCTGTGGAGTATAATACAGTAGAATAGTGAGTGCAGCTGTGGAGTATAATACAGCAGAATAGTGAGTGCAGCTGTGGAGGATAATACAGCAGAATAGTGAATGCAGCTGTGGAGTATAATACAGCAGAATAGTGAGTCCAGCTGTGGAGTATAATACAGTAGAATAGTGAGTGCAGCTGTGGAGTATAATACAGTAGAATAGTGAGTGCAGCTGTGGAGTATAATACAGTAGAATAGTGAGTGCAGCTGTGCAGTATATAATGGCGCTATACCCGGCAGGTACAGACATGTCGGGCGGCTGCAGTGATGTTCGGGTCTTTGTCCGGATTCGTCCCACTCCTCACTTTGCGCAGGAAGTGATTGGTCTGGGGGATGATAAGGTGAGGTCGGGGGGATTATTATTTTGGGGTCTCCTTCTCCCCTGCGGTCAGTGACTCCGCCCCCCTTTCTATGGCAGGTCATAGATATACACCTGAGGAAGGACGAGCGGCTCGGGGTCATCAATAACAAGCGATATGATTGGTCATTCAGAGTTGACGGGATTCTTCACAATGCGTCTCAGGGGTCGGTGTACGAGGCGGTGGCCCGGTCCGTGGTGTCACGCGCGTTACAGGGTTACAATGGTGAGTGGCGGCATTACCTCTGTGTCCGGTGCACGGGATGGCAGTATGATGTAACCCTTTCATCCCCACACTCCTCCAGGTACAGTCATGTGCTACGGGCAGACCGGAGCCGGAAAAACCCACACCATCACCGGCGCCACCCAGAACTACAAGAACCGCGGCATCATCCCCCGGGCTCTGCAGCAGGTACTGACCCACCAGCATCCTCCGCATGTGCTCTAGTCACACCTAGATCTGCAGCAGGTACTGACCCACCAGCATCCTCCGCATGTGCTCTAGTCACACCTAGATCTGCAGCAGGTACTGACCCACCAGCATCCTCCGCATGTGCTCTAGTCACACCTAGATCTGCAGCAGGTACTGACCCACCAGCATCCTCCGCATGTGCTCTAGTCACACCTAGATCTGCAGCAGGTACTGACCCACCAGCATCCTCCGCATGTGCTCTAGTCACACCTAGATCTGCAGCAGGTACTGACCCACCAGCATCCTCCGCATGTACTCTAGTCACACCTAGATCTGCAGCAGGTACTGACCCACCAGCATCCTCCGCATGTACTCTAGTCACACCTAGATCTGCAGCAGGTACTGACCCGGGGGACATCCTCCGCATGTGTTCTAGTCACACCTAGATCTTCAGCAGGTACTGACCCGGGGGACATCCTCTGCATGTACTTTAGTCACACCTAGATCTGCAGCAGGTACTGACCCGCTGACATCCTCCGCATGTACTCTAGTCACACCTAGATCTGCAGCAGGTACTGACCCGGGGGACATCCTCCGCATGTGTTCTAGTCACACCTAGATCTTCAGCAGGTACTGACCCGGGGGACATCCTCTGCATGTACTCTAGTTACACCTAGATCTGCAGCAGGTACTGAGCCCGGGGACATCCTCTGCATGTACTCTAGTCACACCTAGAACTGCAGCAGGTACTGACCCAGGGGACATCCTCTGCATGTACTCTAGTCACACCTAGATCTGCAGCAGGTACTGACCCACCAGCATCCTCCGCATGTGCTCTAGTCACCCCTAGATCTGTAGCAGGTACTGACCCGGGGGACATCCTCTGCATGTACTCTAGTCACACCTAGATCTGCAGCAGGTACTGACCCACCCACATCCTCCGCATGTACTCTAGTCACACCTAGATCTGTAGCAGGTACTGACCCGGGGGACATCATCTGCATGTACTCTAGTCACACCTAGATCTGCAGCAGGTACTGACCCGGGGGACATCCTCCACATGTACTCTAGTCACACCTAGATCTGCAGCAGGTACTGACCCACCAGCATCCTCCGCATGTTCTCTAGTCACACCTAGATCTGCAGCAGGTACTGACCCAGGGGACATTCTCTGCATGTACTCTAGTCACACCTAGATCTGCAGCAGGTACTGACCCGGGGGACATCCTCCGCATGTACTCTAGTCACACCTAGATCTGCAGCAGGTACTGACCCGGGGGACATCCTCTGCATGTACTCTAGTCACACCTAGATCTGCAGCAGGTACTGACCCGGGGGACATCCTCTGCATGTAGTCTAGTCACACCTAGATCTGCAGCAGGTACTGACCCAGGGGACATCCTCTGCATGTACTCTAGTCACACCTAGATCTGCAGCAGGTACTGACCCAGGGGACATCCTCTGCATGTACTCTAGTCACACCTAGATCTGCAGCAGGTACTGACCCAGGGGACATCCTCTGCATGTACTCTAGTCACACCTAGATCTGCAGCAGGTACTGACCCAGGGGACATCCTCTGCATGTACTCTAGTCACACCTAGATCTGCAGCAGGTACTGACCCAGGGGACATCCTCTGCATGTACTCTAGTCACACCTAGATCTGCAGCAGGTACTGACCTGGGGGACATCCACCGCATGTATTCTAGTCACACCTAGATCTGCAGCAGGTACTGACCCGGGGGACATCCACCGCATGTACTCTAGTCACACCTAGATCTGCAGCAGGTACTGACCCTGGGGGACATCCTCTGCATGTACTCTAGTCACACCTAGATCTGCAGCAGGTACTGACCCTGGGGGACATCCTCCGCATGTACTCTAGTCACACCTAGATCTGCAGCAGGTACTGACCTGGGGGACATCCACCGCATGTACTCTAGTCACACCTAGATCTGCAGCTGGTACTGACCTGGGGGACATCCACCGCATGTACTCTAGTCACACCTAGATCTGCAGCAGGTACTGACCCGGGGGACATCCTGTGCATGTACTCTAGTCACACCTAGATCTGCAGCAGGTACAGACCCTGGGGGACATCCTCCGCATGTACTCTAGTCACACCTAGATCTGCAGCAGGTACTGACCCGGGGGACATCCTCCGCATGTACTCTAGTCACCCCTAGATCTGCAGCAGGTACTGACCCTGGGGGACATCCTCCGCATGTACTCTAGTCACACCTAGATCTGCAGCAGGTACTGACCCTGGGGGACATCCTCCACATGTACTCTAGTCACACCTAGATCTGCAGCAGCTACTGACCCAGGGGACATCCACCGCATGTACTCTAGTCACACCTAGATCTTCAGCAGGTACTGACCCGGGGGACATCCTCGGCATGTACTCTAGTCACACCTAGATCTGCAGCAGGTACTGACCCACCGACATCCTCTGCATGTACTCTAGTCACACCTAGATCTGCAGCAGGTACTGACCCACCGACATCCTCCGCATGTACTCTAGTCACACCTAGATCTGCAGCAGGTACTGACCCTGGGGGACATCCTCCACATGTACTCTAGTCACACCTAGATCTGCAGCAGCTACTGACCCAGGGGACATCCTCCGCATGTACTCTAGTCACACCTAGATCTTCAGCAGGTACTGAGCCGGGGGACATCCTCTGCATGTACTCTAGTCACACCTAGATCTGCAGCAGGTACTGACCCACCGACATCCTCTGCATGTACTCTAGTCACACCTAGATCTGCAGCAGGTACTGACCCACCGACATCCTCCGCATGTACTCTAGTCACACCTAGATCTGCAGCAGGTACTGACCCTGGGGGACATCCTCCACATGTACTCTAGTCACACCTAGATCTGCAGCAGGTACTGACCCCGGGGGACATCCTCCGCATGTACTCTAGTCACACCTAGATCTGCAGCAGGTACATGCACAGGATGTCCCCCGGGGACATCCTCCGCATGTACTCTAGTCACCCCTAGATCTGCAGCTGGTACTGACCTGGGGGACATCCACCGCATGTACTCTAGTCACACCTAGATCTGCAGCAGGTACTGACCCGGGGGACATCCTGTGCATGTACTCTAGTCACACCTAGATCTGCAGCAGGTACAGACCCTGGGGGACATCCTCCGCATGTACTCTAGTCACACCTAGATCTGCAGCTGGTACTGACCTGGGGGACATCCACCGCATGTACTCTAGTCACACCTAGATCTGCAGCAGGTACTGACCCGGGGGACATCCTGTGCATGTACTCTAGTCACACCTAGATCTGCAGCAGGTACAGACCCTGGGGGACATCCTCCGCATGTACTCTAGTCACACCTAGATCTGCAGCAGGTACTGACCCGGGGGACATCCTCCGCATGTACTCTAGTCACCCCTAGATCTGCAGCAGGTACTGACCCTGGGGGACATCCTCCGCATGTACTCTAGTCACACCTAGATCTGCAGCAGGTACTGACCCTGGGGGACATCCTCCACATGTACTCTAGTCACACCTAGATCTGCAGCAGCTACTGACCCAGGGGACATCCACCGCATGTACTCTAGTCACACCTAGATCTTCAGCAGGTACTGACCCGGGGGACATCCTCGGCATGTACTCTAGTCACACCTAGATCTGCAGCAGGTACTGACCCACCGACATCCTCTGCATGTACTCTAGTCACACCTAGATCTGCAGCAGGTACTGACCCACCGACATCCTCCGCATGTACTCTAGTCACACCTAGATCTGCAGCAGGTACTGACCCTGGGGGACATCCTCCACATGTACTCTAGTCACACCTAGATCTGCAGCAGCTACTGACCCAGGGGACATCCTCCGCATGTACTCTAGTCACACCTAGATCTTCAGCAGGTACTGAGCCGGGGGACATCCTCTGCATGTACTCTAGTCACACCTAGATCTGCAGCAGGTACTGACCCACCGACATCCTCTGCATGTACTCTAGTCACACCTAGATCTGCAGCAGGTACTGACCCACCGACATCCTCCGCATGTACTCTAGTCACACCTAGATCTGCAGCAGGTACTGACCCTGGGGGACATCCTCCACATGTACTCTAGTCACACCTAGATCTGCAGCAGGTACTGACCCCGGGGGACATCCTCCGCATGTACTCTAGTCACACCTAGATCTGCAGCAGGTACTGACCCCAGGGACATCCTCCGCATGTACTCTAGTCACCCCTAGATCTGCAGCAGGTACTGACCCAGGGGACATCCTCTGCATGTACTCTAGTCACACCTAGATCTGCAGCAGGTACTGACCCGGGGGACATTGCTTAGTAACATTCTGATTTGACAATTTGCATTGTACTTTTTTCTATTCTCATGTGATTGGGGTGAGGAGCAGTTGCGCAGCTCTGGATGTGACTGGAGTATATACGGCGTGCTCTTTCCTGCAGGTGTATAAGGAGATCGCGGAGCAGAGCGAGCGCACGGTGACGGTGAGGATTTCCTACCTGGAGATCTACAACGAGACGCTGTTTGACCTCCTGGCGCCGGACTCCCCTGACACCCAGATGTCCGTAGTGGATGATCCCCAGGGAGTGTTTGTGAAAGGGTTAACCCTGCATCACGCTGCGGACGAGGAGCGAGCCCTGAACCTGCTGTTTGAGGTGAGGCGCCCCCTATGGATCGTGTCAGGTATAGGGGGAGGGCTGCAGCATGTCTGCACTCTGGGCCGTGTTCACACCTTGTAGCGTCACTGATTGTAATGTCCTGGTCTTTCCTGCAGGGGGAGACAAACCGAATCATCGGGTCCCACACCCTGAACAAGAACTCCTCCCGATCCCACTGCATATTCACCATTCACCTGGAGGTGAGAGACCTATCCTCTATTCACATCCAGAGCTGCAGTCAATCTAATGTCTTCTGCTCCACTCACATCCAGAGCTGCAGTCACTTGTAGTCTCTTACATGCTGCTTTTGTCCTATACTCCAGTCACACCCAGAGCTTCTGTTACATCATGTCCTATACTCCAGTCAAAGCCAGAGCTTTTGTTATATCATGTCCTATACTCTAGTTACGCCCAGAGCTTCTGTTACATCATGTCCTATACTCCAGTCACATCCAGAGTTTCTGTTACATCATGTCCTATACTCCAGTCACACCCAGAGCTTCTGTTACATCATGTCCTATACTCCAGTCACATCCAGAGCTTCTGTTACATCATGTCCTATACTCCAGTCACACACAGAGCTTCTGTTACATCATGTCCTATACTCCAGTCACATCCAGAGCTTCTCTTACATCATGTCCTATAATCCAGTCACATCCAGAGCTTCTCTTACATCATGTCCTATACTCTAGTTACACCCAGAGCTTCTGTTACATCATGTCCTATACTCCAGTCACATCCAGAGCTTCTGTTACATCATGTCCTATACTCCAGTCACATCCAGAGCTTCTGTTACATCATGTCCTATACTCCAGTCACATCCAGAGCTTCTGTTACATCATGTCCTATACTCCAGTCACATCCAGAGCTTCTGTTACATCATGTCCTATACTCCAGTCACATCCAGAGCTTCTGTTACATCATGTCCTATACTCCAGTCACATCCAGAGCTTCTGTTACATCATGTCCTATACTCCAGTCACATCCAGAGCTTCTGTTACATCATGTCCTATACTCCAGTCACATCCAGAGCTTCTGTTACATCATGTCCTATACTCCAGTCAGAGCCAGAGCTTCTGTTACATCATGTCCTATACTCCAGTCACATCTAGAGTTTCTGTTACATCATGTCCTATACTCCAGTCACATCCAGAGCTTCTGTTACATCATGTCCTATACTCCAGTCACATCCAGAGCTTCTGTTACATCATGTCCTATACTCCAGTCACATCCAGAGCTTCTGTTACATCATGTCCTATACTCCAGTCACATCCAGAGCTTCTGTTACATCATGTCCTATACTCCAGTCACATCCAGAGCTTCTGTTACATCATGTCCTAAACTCCAGTTACGCCCAGAGCTTCTGTTATATCGTGTCCTATACTCCAGTCACATCCAGAGCGTCTGTTACATCATGTCCTATACTCCAGTCACATCCAGAGCTTCTGTTACATCATGTCCTAAACTCCAGTTACACCCAGAGCTTCTGTTATATCGTGTCCTATACTCCAGTCACATCCAGAGCTTCTGTTACATCATGTCCTATTCTCCAGTCACATCCAGAGCTTCTGTTACATCATGTCCTAAACTCCAGTTACACCCAGAGCTTCTGTTATATCGTGTCCTATACTCCAGTCACATCCAGAGCTTCTGTTACATCATGTCCTATACTCCAGTCACATCCAGAGCTTCTGTTACATCATGTCCTAAACTCCAGTTACACCCAGAGCTTCTGTTATATCATGTCCTATACTCCAGTCACATCCAGAGCTTCTCTTACATCATGTCCTATACTCTAGTTACACCCAGAGCTTCTGTTACATCATGTCCTATACTCCAGTCACATCCAGAGCTTCTGTTATATCATGTCCTATACTCCAGTCACATCCAGAGTTTCTGTTACATCATGTCCTATACTCCAGTCACATCCAGAGCTTCTGTTACATCATGTCCTATACTCCAGTCACATCCAGAGCTTCTGTTACATCATGTCCTATACTCCAGTCACATCCAGAGCTTCTGTTACATCATGTCCTATACTCCAGTCACATCCAGAGCTTCTCTTACATCATGTCCTATACTCCAGTCACATCCAGAGCTTCTCTTACATCATGTCCTATACTCCAGTCACATCCAGAGCTTCTGTTACATCATGTCCTATACTCCAGTCACATCCAGAGCTTCTGTTAGATCATGTCCTATACTCCAGTCACACCCAGAGCTTCTGTTAGATCATGTCCTATACTCCAGTCACATCCAGAGCTTCTGTTACATCATGTCCTATACTCCAGTCACATCCAGAGCTTCTGTTACATCATGTCCTATACTCCAGTCACATTCAGAGCTTCTGTTACATCATGTCCTATACTCCAGTCACATTCAGAGCTTCTGTTACATCATGTCCTATACTCCAGTCACATCCAGAGCTGCAGCCACACTTCTGTTACAAGTTTCTGGATTCTGGTCATGAGGAGGTGAAATACTATTGGATATCACCATGGTAACATGGTAAATGCAGTGGCGCTGCATGGGTTAATTAACCTATTATCTTCCAGTCCCATTCTAGAACATTATCCAATGCTAAATACACAGTATCCAAGATCAACCTGGTGGACCTGGCCGGCTCCGAGAGGCTCGGGAAAACTGGGGTGAGTGCGGAACGTCTGGGGAAAGAGGGGTCACGGATCATCTGCACCGGATAACGTTATATTTCTTCAAGGGGAAGTTGTAGGCGGAGCCTCCAGGATCGGTCCATGTCCAAATAATCCGAGGGTCCAACTTCTCTGCAGCAGAAATTGTAATCTGTTCTGTGAACTAAACCTCAAAAGCTTTAAGGAAACCATCAGCAGGTGTGACCATACAGACTGCCAGGGACAATACAGAGAGCACAGAGCACAGCAGTGTGAGGTCTGATTACACATCTCTCCAGGGACAATACATAACACTGGCTGCAGAGAGCACAGAGCACAGCAGTGTGAGGTCTGATTACACATCTCTCCAAGGACAATACATAACACTGGCTGCAGAGAGCACAGAGCACAGCAGTGTGAGGTCTGATTACACATCTCTCCAGGGACAATACATAACACTGGCTGCAGAGAGCACAGAGCACAGCAGTATGAGGTCTGATTACACATCTCTCCAGGGACAATACATAACACTGGCTGCAGAGGGCACAGAGCACAGCAGTGTGAGGTCTGATTACACATCTCTCCAGGGACAATACATAACACTGGCTGCAGAGAGCACAGAGCACAGCAGTGTGAGGTCTGATTACACATCTCTCCAGGGACAATACATAACACTGGCTGCAGAGAGCACAGAGCACAGCAGTGTGAGGTCTGATTACACATCTCTGCAGGATTACATGACACTGGCTGCAGAGAGCACAGAGCACAGCAGTGTGAGGTCTGATTACACATCTCTGCAGGATTACATGACACTGGCTGCAGAGAGCACAGAGCACAGCAGTGTGAGGTCTGATTACACATCTCTGCAGGATTACATGACACTGGCTGCAGAGAGCACAGAGCACAGCAGTGTGAGGTCTGATTACACATCTCTCCAGGGACAATACATAACACTGGCTGCAGAGAGCACAGAGCACAGCAGTGTGAGGTCTGATTACACATCTCTCCAGGGACAATACATAACACTGGCTGCAGAGAGCACAGAGCACAGCAGTGTGAGGTCTGATTACACATCTCTGCAGGATTACATGACTCTGGCTGCAGAGAGCACAGCAGTGTGAGGTCTGATTACACATCTCTGCAGGATTACATGACACTGGCTGCAGAGAGCACAGAGCACAGCAGTGTGAGGTCTGATTACACATCTCTGCAGGATTACATGACACTGGCTGCAGAGAGCACAGAGCACAGCAGTGTGAGGTCTGATTACACATCTCTGCAGGATTACATGACACTGGCTGCAGAGAGCACAGAGCACAGCAGTGTGAGGTCTGATTACACATCTCTGCAGGATTACATGACACTGGCTGCAGAGAGCACAGAGCACAGCAGTGTGAGGTCTGATTACACATCTCTCCAGGGACAATACATAACACTGGCTGCAGAGAGCACAGAGCACAGCAGTGTGAGGTCTGATTACACATCTCTCCAGAGACTATACATAACACTGGCTGCAGAGAGCACAGAGCACAGCAGTGTGAGGTCTGATTACACATCTCTCCAGGGACAATACATAACACTGGCTGCAGAGAGCACAGAGCACAGCAGTGTGAGGTCTGATTACACATCTCTGCAGGATTACATGACACTGGCTGCAGAGAGCACAGAGCACAGCAGTGTGAGGTCTGATTACACATATCTGCAGGATTACATGACACTGGCTGGAGTCTGTGGGGTCTCACCTGGTGACGCGGTGTTGTGGGCTGTGCAGAGTGATGGGAGAATGGGATCCTCACTCTCCTGCTGTATGATACAATGCTCTCCTGCCTCGGTGGCGCCCCCTCTGATCACAGCTGTGACTGCGCTTTGCTCCTCAGTCTGAAGGACAAGTCCTGAAAGAAGCCACTTACATCAACAAGTCCCTGTCCTTCCTGGAGCAGACGATCATCGCCCTGTCCGAGCGCCGCGAGCATGTGCCCTACCGGCAGAGCAAGCTCACACACGCCCTCAAGGACTCCATAGGTAAGGAGGAGCTGAGACACCATCAGCAAGACCGTGAGGGAGGAGGCGCCAGGGAGGAAACAGGGAGAGAGGAGGCGCAGGGAGGAAACGGGCAGAGAGGAGGCACAGGGAGGTAACAGTCAGGGAGGAGGAGCAGTGAGGAAACAGTCAGGGAGGAGGAGCAGTGAGGTAACAGTCAGGGAGGAGGAGCAGTGAGGTAACAGTCAGGGAGGAGGAGCAGTGAGGTAACAGTCAGGGAGGAGGCACAGGGAGGTAACAGTCAGGGAGGAGGAGCAGTGAGGTAACAGTCAGGGAGGAGGAGCAGTGAGGTAACAGTCAGGGAGGAGGAGCAGTGAGGTAACAGTCAGGGAGGAGGAGCAGTGAGGTAACAGTCAGGGAGGAGGAGCAGTGAGGTAACAGTCAGGGAGGAGGAGCAGTGAGGTAACAGTCAGGGAGGAGGCACAGGGAGGTAGCAGTCAGGGAGGAGGGAGAGTGAGGTAGCAGTCAGGGAGGAGGAGCAGTGAGGTAGCAGTCAGGGAGGAGGGGCAGTGAGGTAACAGTCAGGGAGGAGGAGCAGTGAGGTAACAGTCAGGGAGGAGGGGCAGTGAGGTAACAGTCAGGGAGGAGGGGCAGTGAGGTAACAGTCAGGGAGGAGGGGCAGTGAGGTAACAGTCAGGGAGGAGGGGCAGTGAGGTAACAGTCAGGGAGGAGGGGCAGTGAGGTAACAGTCAGGGAGGAGGGGCAGTGAGGTAACAGTCAGGGAAGAGGGGCAGTGAGGTAACAGTCAGGGAAGAGGGGCAGTGAGGTAACAGTCAGGGAGGAGGAGCAGTTAGGTAACAGTCAGGGAGGAGGCGCAGTGAGGTAGCCGTCAGGGAAGAGGCGCAGTGAGGTAGCCGTCAGGGAGGAGGGGCAGTGAGGTAACAGTCAGGGAGGAGGGGCAGTGAGGTAACAGTCAGGGAGGAGGAGCAGTGAGGTAACAGTCAGGGAGGAGGAGCAGTGAGGTAGCAGTCAGGGAGGAGGCACAGGGAGGTAACAGTCAGGGAGGAGGAGCAGTGAGGTAGCAGTCAGGGAGGAGGAGCAGTGAGGTAACAGTCAGGGAGGAGGGGCAGTGAGGTAACAGTCAGGGAGGAGGCGCAGGGTCCGGTCCTGGATGAATAATATATTGCGCTCGGGATCCTCTTTATTTGCTGATTCTTTGTCTTGGTTCTTAGGAGGAAACTGTATCACGGTTCTGGTGGCCAATATCTATGGTGAAGCGGCTCAGGTCGATGAGACGGTTAGTGGATGATGGGGGTTATTGTCCCGGTGTATAGTATATGCCCCGGCTGTGGAGCGCCCCCTGCTGCAGGAGGAATGACCCGTCTTCATCACTTCTGTCTCTTCTTCTTCTCAGCTCTCGACGCTGCGATTTGCCAGCAGAATGAAATGTGTCCCGGCCGAGGCGTCAGTCACCGAGCGCAGAGACCCCGAGGTGAGGCTGTAACCCTGCCAGAGGGGCCCGACACATCCCCTGCCAGAGGGGCCCGACACATCCCCTGCCAGAGGGGCCCGACACATCCCCTGCCAGAGGGGCCCGACACATCCCCTGCCAGAGGGGCCCGACACATCCCCTGCCAGAGGGGCCCGACACATCCCCTGCCAGAGGGGCCCGACACATCCCCTGCCAGAGGGGCCCGACACATCCCCTGCCAGAGGGGCCCGACACATCCCCTGCCAGAGGGGCCCGACACATCCCCTGCCAGAGGGGCCCGACACATCCCCTGCCAGAGGGGCCCGACACATCCCCTGCCAGAGGGGCCCGACACATCCCCTGCCAGAGGGGCCCGACACATCCCCTGCCAGAGGGGCCCGACACATCCCCTGCCAGAGGGGCCCGACACATCCCCTGCCAGAGGGGCCCGACACATCCCCTGCCAGAGGGGCCCGACACATCCCCTGCCAGAGGGGCCCGACACATCCCCTGCCAGAGGGGCCCGACACATCCCCTGCCAGAGGGGCCCGACACATCCCCTGCCAGAGGGGCCCGACACATCCCCTGCCAGAGGGGCCCGACACATCCCCTGCCAGAGGGGCCCGACACATCCCCTGCCAGAGGGGCCCGACACATCCCCTGCCAGAGGGGCCCGACACATCCCCTGCCAGAGGGGCCCGACACATCCCCTGCCAGAGGGGCCCGACACATCCCCTGCCAGAGGGGCCCGACACATCCCCTGCCAGAGGGGCCCGACACATCCCCTGCCAGAGGGGCCCGACACATCCCCTGCCAGAGGGGCCCGACACATCCCCTGCCAGAGGGGCCCGACACATCCCCTGCCAGAGGGGCCCGACACATCCCCTGCCAGAGGGGCCCGACACATCCCCTGCCAGAGGGGCCCGACACATCCCCTGCCAGAGGGGCCCGACACATCCCCTGCCAGAGGGGCCCGACACATCCCCTGCCAGAGGGGCCCGACACATCCCCTGCCAGAGGGGCCCGACACATCCCCTGCCAGAGGGGCCCGACACATCCCCTGCCAGAGGGGCCCGACACATCCCCTGCCAGAGGGGCCCGACACATCCCCTGCCAGAGGGGCCCGACACATCCCCTGCCAGAGGGGCCCGACACATCCCCTGCCAGAGGGGCCCGACACATCCCCTGCCAGAGGGGCCCGACACATCCCCTGCCAGAGGGGCCCGACACATCCCCTGCCAGAGGGGCCCGACACATCCCCTGCCAGAGGGGCCCGACACATCCCCTGCCAGAGGGGCCCGACACATCCCCTGCCAGAGGGGCCCGACACATCCCCTGCCAGAGGGGCCCGACACATCCCCTGCCAGAGGGGCCCGACACATCCCCTGCCAGAGGGGCCCGACACATCCCCTGCCAGAGGGGCCCGACACATCCCCTGCCAGAGGGGCCCGACACATCCCCTGCCAGAGGGGCCCGACACATCCCCTGCCAGAGGGGCCCGACACATCCCCTGCCAGAGGGGCCCGACACATCCCCTGCCAGAGGGGCCCGACACATCCCCTGCCAGAGGGGCCCGACACATCCCCTGCCAGAGGGGCCCGACACATCCCCTGCCAGAGGGGCCCGACACATCCCCTGCCAGAGGGGCCCGACACATCCCCTGCCAGAGGGGCCCGACACATCCCCTGCCAGAGGGGCCCGACACATCCCCTGCCAGAGGGGCCCGACACATCCCCTGCCAGAGGGGCCCGACACATCCCCTGCCAGAGGGGCCCGACACATCCCCTGCCAGAGGGGCCCGACACATCCCCTGCCAGAGGGGCCCGACACATCCCCTGCCAGAGGGGCCCGACACATCCCCTGCCAGAGGGGTCCAGCAGATCCACTGCCAGAGGGGTCCGCCACATCCCCTGCCAGAGGGGTCCGACCACATCCCCTGCCAGAGGGGTCCGACCACCTCCCCTGCCAGAGGGGTCCGACCACCTCCCCTGCTAGAGGGGTCCGCCACCTCCCCTGCTAGAGGGGTCCGCCACATCCCCTGCTAGAGGGGTCCGCCACATCCCCTGCTAGAGGGGTCCGCCACATCCCCTGCTAGAGGGGTCCGCCACCTCCCCTGCTAGAGGGGTCCGCCACATCCCCTGCTAGAGGGGTCCGCCACATCCCCTGCTAGAGGGGTCCGCCACATCCCCTGCTAGAGGGGTCCGCCACATCCCCTGCCAGAGGGGTCCGCCACATCCCCTGCCAGAGGGGTCCGCCACATCCCCTGCCAGAGGGGTCCGCCACATCCCCTGCTAGAGGGGTCCGACAGATCCCCTGCATGATGTATAGATGTATAGGGGGGTCCGCCATATACCCTGTTGCACCCTGTGATATATATGGTGCGGTGTGTAAGGGGGTTCGGGTGCTGCAGGATTTGGGGTGTTCTCTGATTGTCTTTTCCTTTCCCAGCGAGTTTGTAAGAACCTGCAGCAAGAGATCGAGCACCTGCGCCGGGAGCTCACCCTCCACGACACCCTGGTAAGTACATGAACATCTCCCACAATGCACTGCAGCAGAGGGCGCTAGGTGTATAATCCACAAGCTACAGAGCTGCTAGCAAATCAGTGGAATAGTGAGTGCAGCTCCGGGTGTCACTGGAGAATTGTGACCGCAGCTCTGGGTGTTACTGGAGAATTGTGACCGCAGCTCTGGGTGTCACAGGAGAATTGTGACCGCAGCTCTGGGTGTCACTGGAGAATTGTGACCGCAGCTCTGGGTGTCACTGGAGAATTGTGACCGCAGCTCTGGGTGTCACAGGAGAATTGTGACCGCAGCTCTGGGTGTCACTGGAGAATTGTGACCGCAGCTCTGGGTGTCACAGGAGAATTGTGACCGCAGCTCTGGGTGTCGCTGGAGAATTGTGACCGCAGCTCTGGGTGTCGCTGGAGAATTGTGACCGCAGCTCTGGGTGTCGCTGGAGAATTGTGACCGCAGCTCTGGGTGTCGCTGGAGAATTGTGACCGCAGCTCTGGGTGTCGCTGGAGAATTGTGACCGCAGCTCTGGGTGTCGCTGGAGAATTGTGACCGCAGCTCTGGGTGTCACTGGAGAATTGTGACTGCAGCTCTGGGTGTCACTGGAGAATTGTGACCGCAGCTCTGGGTGTCACTGGAGAATTGTGACTGCAGCTCTGGGTGTCGCTGGAGAATTGTGACTTCAGCTCTGGGTGTCAGTGGGGAATTGTGACTGCAGCTCTGGGTGTCACTGGAGAATTGTGACTGCAGCTCTGGGTGTCGCTGGAGAATTGTGACTGCAGCTCTGGGTGTCGCTGGAGAATTGTGACTGCAGCTCTGGGTGTCAGTGGGGAATTGTGACTGCAGCTCTGGGTGTCAGTGGGGAATTGTGACTGCAGCTCTGGGTGTCACTGGAGAATTGTGACTGCAGCTCTGGGTGTCGCTGGAGAATTGTGACTGCAGCTCTGGGTGTCGCTGGAGAATTGTGACTGCAGCTCTGGGTGTCACTGGAGAATTGTGACCGCAGCTCTGGTAGGACTCTGTGGATTCTTTATACTGTTATTGATTCTGGATTGTTAGATATTTAGTCTCCTGTGACCCGGGTGTCACCGGGTGCTGTGTCACATCTCAGCTATTAATGGGGGGCTCTGTTATTTATATTTTCAGGCCAAGCGCCCCCCCAGCAGTTACGAGCCGTTCACTGACAGCCAGATCACTGAGATCCACTCCCAGGTGCGGCGATACCTGGACGGCTCGCTGGACGAGATAGAGGTGAGTATCCCGAGGAGCCCGACCCTCTCACCTCCAGGGGGGACACACTGGAGTATCCTGAGGAGCCTGACCTTCTCACCTCCAGGGGGGACACACTGGAGTATCCTGAGGAGCCTGACCTTCTCACCTCCAGGGGGGACACACTGGAGTATCCTGAGGAGCCTGACCTTCTCACCTCCAGGGGGGACACACTGCAGTATCCTGAGGAGCCTGACCCTCTCACCTCCAGGGGGGACACACTGGAGTATCCTGAGGAGCCTGACCCTCTCACCTCCTGAGGGACACTCACTGGAGTATCCTGAGGAGCCTGACCCTCTCACCTCCAGGGGGGGGGACACTGGAGTATCCTGAGGAGCCTGACCCTCTCACCTCTGGGGGGGACACACTGGAGTATCCTGAGGAGCCTGACCTTCTCACCTCCAGGGGGGGGGGCACTGGAGTATCCTGAGGAGCCTGACCTTCTCACCTCCAGGGGGGACACACTGGAGTATCCTGAGGAGCCTGACCTTCTCACCTCCAGGCGGGACACACTGGAGTATCCTGAGGAGCCCGACCCTCTCACCTCCTGAGGGACACACTGGAGTATCCTGAGGAGCCTGACCTTCTCACCTCCTGGGGGGGACACACTGGAGTATCCTGAGGAGCCTGACCCTCTCACCTCCTGGGGGGACACTGCAGTATCCTGAGGAGCCTGACCCTCTCAGCTGCAGGGGGACACACACTGAAGTATCCTGAGGAGCCTGACCCTCTCACCTCTGGGGGGACACACTGGAGTATCCTGAGGAGCCTGACCCTCTCACCTCTGGGGGACACACTGGAGTATCCTGAGGAGCCTGACCCTCTCACCTCCTGGGGGGACACACACTGGAGTATCCTGAGGAGCCTGACCCGCTCACCTCCTGGGAGGACACACACTGGAGTATCCTGAGGAGCCTGACCCTCTCACCTCTGGGGGGACACACTGGAGTATCCTGAGGAGCCTGACCCTCTCACCTCCTGGGGGGACACACACTGGAGTATCCTGAGGAGCCTGACCCTCTCACCTCCTGGGAGGACACACACTGGCGTATCCTGAGGAGCCTGACCCTCTCACCTCTGGGGGGGGACACTGGAGTATCCTGAGGAGCCTGACCCTCTCACCTCCTGGGGGGACACACTGGAGTATCCTGAGGAGCCCGACCCTCTCACCTCCTGGGGGGACACTGGAGTATCCTGAGGAGCCTGACCCTCTCACCTCCTGGGAGGACACACACTGGAGTATCCTGAGCCTTGAGCAGTGAGTGCACACCTAATCTTATAGCACCTTGAAATCCATCAGCCTGGTCCCTGAGGTCAGTGTCCACCCTCTTGTAATCCTACAGCAGGAGCTTGTCCCCTCTGACACACTGTAACAGAAGCTCCGCTCTCACACTCTTCATTTTCACTTGTTTCTATTCCTCTTCCAGATTATAAACCTGAGACAGATCCAGGAAATCTTCTCCCAGTTCCGGATCATATTGAGGTAAGTGTCCTGCTGCTCTCCAAGCTCCTCCTCCTCCAGATACTAGCCCCTCCCCCTGTAGATCTATATCTGTAATACACTATAATATACAGATGCCATTATACTCCATTTAACCCCTTGGTGACTGCATTGCATTCATCTGGAGCCTGGTGTTATGTGTAGGGTTGGGTTAGGGGGGCACATGGTCTGGTTCTGGGGGTCTCTGAGGTGATTCCGTCCTTTTGTCTCAGTCTCCAGGAGAAGGAGGTGGAAGCACGACTGAGGGAGAAATACACACTAATAGATAAGAACGAGAATACAGCGATCACCGACACCCAGAAGGTAAGTGACCGTCCACAACATGACACCAGGGGGGCAACCGGACCTGACAACATGACATCGGGGGGGGGGGGGCAACCGGGCCTGACAACATGACACGGGGGGGGGGGGCAACCGGATCTGACAACATGACACCGGGGGGGGCAACCGGACCTGACAACATGACACGGGGGGGGCAACTGGACCTGACAACATGACACGGGGGGGGGGCGCAACTGGACCTGACAACATGACACGGGGGGGGGGCGCAACTGGACCTGACAACATGACACGGGGGGGGGGGGGCGCAACTGGACCTGACAACATGACACCGGGGGGGGGGTGGGGGGGGGGAGGGCAACCGGACCTGACAACATGACACCGGGGGGCAACCGGACCTGACAACATGACACCGGGGGGCAACCGGACCTGACAACATGACACCGGGGGGCAACCGGACCTGACAACATGACACCGGGGGGCAACCGGGCCTGACAACATGACACCGGGGGGGAACCAGACCTGACAGCATGACACCGGGGGTGTACCGGACCTGACAGCATGACACCGAGGGGGAACCCGGCCTGACAACATGACACCGAGGGGGAACCCGGCCTGACAGCATGACACCGAGGGGGAACCCGGCCTGACAGCATGACACCGAGGGGGAACCCGGCCTGACAGCATGACACCGAGGGGGAACCCGGCCTGACAACATGACACCGAGGGGGAACCGGGCCTGACAACGTGACACCGAGGGGGAACCGGGCCTGACAACGTGACACCGAGGGGGAACCGAACCCGACAACATGACACCGGGGGGAGCAACCGGACCCGACAACATGACACCGAGGGGGAACCGGACGTGACAACATGACAAAGAGGGTGAACCGGACCTGACAACATGACAAAGAGGGTGAACCGGACCTGGCAACATGACAAAGAGGGTGAACCGGACCTGGCAACATGACAAAGAGGGTGAACCGGACCTGACAACATGACAAAGAGGGTGAACCGGACCTGGCAACATGACAAAGAGGGTGAACCGGACCTGACAACATGACAAAGAGGGTGAACCGGACCTGGCAACATGACAAAGAGGGTGAACCGGACCTGACAACATGACACCGGGGGGTGAACCGGACGTGACAACATGACACCGGGGGGCAACCGGACCTGACAGCACTATACAGAGCCTTTCCAAGGGGGTCTGACAATTAGTCCATATGATGATGTAAGTAATGTGAGACTGGTCGCCATGGACACACTGGTTACAATGTATTCCAAGCATCTGGACTATAAGGAAGCAGAAGGGATGCACCAGGAGGACATAGTGATAACCCCCATCATTGTAGCTTGCCTGCAGTATGATGCTGTGTCTTCAGTCTGTGGGGGACCGGGGGGGATTTTATGACCTCACATACCTGTGTTGTCCCCAGGCCGGGGTGCCGGATGCAGAGGGGCAGATGGTCGGGGAGGTGGACCGGAGCAGTTTCAGCATCGGAGTGGCTCTACATTCTTCCAAGTCTATCCGATCCCTGTCCGCCAAAAAATCCAAAGGCCGGAAGTCAAAGGATCCGTCCAGGTGAGAGAAAGTAATGGGACCAGGGGAAAGAAAGCCTGAGCTGCTAACAGTGATCACAGGCTGCACTGCTGTCTATGGGAGGAGATACACTAACAGTGATCACAGGCTGCACTGCTGTCTATGGGAGGAGATACACTAACAGCGATCACAGGCTGCACTGCTGTCTATAGGAGGAGATATACTAACAGTGATCACAGGCTGCACTGCTGTCTATAGGAGGAGATATACTAACAGTGATCACAGGCTGCACTGCTGTCTATGGGTGGAGATACACTAACAGTGATCACAGGCTGCACTGCTGACTATGGGAGGAGATACACTAACAGTGATCACAGGCTGCACTGCTGTCTATGGGAGGAGATACACTAACAGTGATCACAGGCTGCACTGCTGACTATGGGAGGAGATACACTAACAGTGATCACAGGCTGCACTGCTGTCTATGGGAGGAGATACACTGACAGTGATCACAGGCTGCACTGCTGTCTATGGGTGGAGATACACTAACAGTGATCACAGGCTGCACTGCTGACTATGGGAGGAGATACACTAACAGTGATCACAGGCTGCACTGCTGTCTATGGGAGGAGATACACTAACAGTGATCACAGGCTGCACTGCTGTCTATGGGAGGAGATACACTAACAGTGATCACAGGCTGCACTGCTGTCTATGGGAGGAGATACACTGACAGTGATCACAGGCTGCACTGCTGTCTATGGGAGGAGATACACTGACAGTGATCACAGGCTGCACTGCTGACTATGGGAGGAGATACACTAACAGTGATCACAGGCTGCACTGCTGTCTATGGGAGGCAGATATACTAACAGTGATCACAGGCTGCACTGCTGTCTATGGGAGGCAGATATACTAACAGTGATCACAGGCTGCACTGCTGTCTATGGGGGGAGATACACTAACAGTGATCACAGGCTGCACTGCTGTCTATGGGAGGAGATACACTAAGAGTGATCACAGGCTGCACTGCTGTCTATGGGAGGAGATACACTAACAGTGATCACAGGCTGCACTGCTGTCTATGGGAGGAGATACACTAACAGTGATCACAGGCTGCACTGCTGTCTATGGGAGGAGATACACTAACAGTGATCACAGGCTGCACTGCTGTCTATGGGGGGAGATACAGTAACAGTGATCACAGGCTGCACTGCTCTCTATGGGAGGAGATACACTAACAGTGATCACAGGCTGCACTGCTGTCTATGGGAGGAGATACACTAACAGTGATCACAGGCTGCACTGCTGTCTATGGGAGGAGATACACTAACAGTGATCACAGGCTGCACTGCTGTCTATGGGAGGAGATACACTAACAGTGATCACAGGCTGCACTGCTGTCTATGGGAGGAGATACACTAAGAGTGATCACAGGCTGCACTGCTGTCTATGGGAGGAGATACACTAACAGTGATCACAGGCTGCACTGCTGTCTATGGGAGGAGATATACTAACAGTGATCACAGGCTGCACTGCTGTCTATGGGAGGAGATACACTAACAGTGATCACAGGCTGCACTGCTGTCTATGGGAGGAGATACACTAACAGTGATCACAGGCTGCACTGCTGTCTATGGGAGGAGATACACTAACAGTGATCACAGGCTGCACTGCTGTCTATGGGAGGAGATACACTAACAGTGATCACAGGCTGCACTGCTGTCTATGGGAGGAGATACACTAACAGTGATCACAGGCTGCACTGCTGTCTATGGGAGGAGATATACTAACAGTGATCACAGGCTGCACTGCTGTCTATGGGAGGAGATACACTAACAGTGATCACAGGCTGCACTGCTGTCTATGGGGGGAGATACACTAACAGTGATCACAGGCTGCACTGCTGTCTATGGGAGGAGATACACTAACAGTGATCACAGGCTGCACTGCTGTCTATGGGAGGAGATACACTAACAGTGATCACAGGCTGCACTGCTGTCTATGGGAGGAGATACACTAAGAGTGATCACAGGCTGCACTGCTGTCTATGGGAGGAGATACACTAACAGTGATCACAGGCTGCACTGCTGTCTATGGGAGGAGATATACTAACAGTGATCACAGGCTGCACTGCTGTCTATGGGAGGAGATACACTAACAGTGATCACAGGCTGCACTGCTGTCTATGGGAGGAGATACACTAACAGTGATCACAGGCTGCACTGCTGTCTATGGGAGGAGATACACTAACAGTGATCACAGGCTGCACTGCTGTCTATGGGAGGAGATACACTAACAGCGATCACAGGCTGCACTGCTGTCTATGGGAGGAGATACACTAACAGTGATCACAGGCTGCACTGCTGTCTATGGGAGGAGATACACTAACAGTGATCACAGGCTGCACTGCTGTCTATGGGAGGAGATACACTAACAGTGATCACAGGCTGCACTGCTGTCTATGGGAGGAGGATACACTAACAGTGATCACAGGCTGCACTGCTGTCTATGGGAGGAGATACACTAACAGTGATCACAGGCTGCACTGCTGTCTATGGGAGGAGATACACTAACAGTGATCACAGGCTGCACTGCTGTCTATGGGAGGAGATACACTAACAGTGATCACAGGCTGCACTGCTGTCTATGGGAGGAGATACACTAACAGTGATCACAGGCTGCACTGCTCTCTATGGGAGGAGATATACTAACAGTGATCACAGGCTGCACTGCTCTCTATGGGAGGAGATACACTAACAGTGATCACAGGCTGCACTGCTGTCTATGGGGGGAGATACACTAACAGTGATCACAGGCTGCACTGCTGTCTATGGGAGGAGATACACTAACAGTGATCACAGGCTGCACTGCTGTCTATGGGAGGAGATACACTAACAGTGATCACAGGCTGCACTGCTGTCTATGGGAGGAGATACACTAACAGTGATCACAGGCTGCACTGCTGTCTATGGGAGGAGATACACTAACAGTGATCACAGGCTGCACTGCTGTCTATGGGAGGAGATACACTAACAGTGATCACAGGCTGCACTGCTGACTATGGGAGGAGATACACTAACAGTGATCACAGGCTGCACTGCTGTCTATGGGAGGAGATACACTAACAGTGATCACAGGCTGCACTGCTGTCTATGGGAGGAGATATACTAACAGTGATCACAGGCTGCACTGCTGTCTATGGGAGGAGATACACTAACAGTGATCACAGGCTGCACTGCTGTCTATGGGAGGCAGATATACTAACAGTGATCACAGGCTGCAATGTTGTTTATGAGAGGATTTTGTGCAAAAACTTATTTTAATTAAAACAATATGACAGTACATCACGACCCCTACATACAATGCGGTGTATACAGTATTTAGTGCGCGGACACTCAGATTCTGTTGTGATACTTTCAGTCCCACTGGTCGCAGAGAAGGAGCCGCGAGTCCCGGCCTCGGGAAGGATCTTGAAGCCCTTTCACCTTCAAAAACCATGATGTCCACCATGTCCTTCCGGGAGCTCGATGTGAAGGAATCTGTCATTAAGGAGCAGCAGGAAAACACAGCGATGGACACCCAGCGGTCAGAGCCGGCAGAGAAGGAGCAGACCAGCCGCCCCGGGTGAGAGGCTGAGTGTGCGCAAAGTGTGAGAGAGGGCGAGTGTGAGTGAGGCCGTTCATGAAGAATGGGCGCAAGATTTAGGATTCTGAATCCTGCATCTGGAACCCCCTTCACACTACACAGGACACTGCACATAGTACACCCCCCCTGCACATAGTACACCCCCCCTGCACATAGCACACCCCCCCTGCACATAGTACACCCCCCCTGCACATAGCACACCCCCCCTGCACATAGTACACCCCCCCTGCACATAGTACACCCCCCCTGCACATAGTACACCCCCCCTGCACATAGTACACCCCCCCTGCACATAGTACACAGGACACTGCACATAGTACACCCCCCCTGCACATAGTACACCCCCCTGCACATAGTACACAGGACACTGCACATAGTACACCCCCCCTGCACATAGTACACAGGACACTGCACATAGTACACCCCCCCCTGCACATAGTACACCCCCCCTGCACATAGCACACCCCCCCTGCACATAGTACACAGGACACTGCACATAGTACACCCCCCCTGCACATAGTACACCCCCCCTGCACATAGTACACCCCCCCTGCACATAGTACACCCCCCCTGCACATAGCACACCCCCCCTGCACATAGTACACAGGACACTGCACATAGTACACCCCCCCCTGCACATAGCACACCCCCCCTGCACATAGCACACCCCCCTGCACATAGCACACCCCCCCTGCACATAGCACACCCCCCCTGCACATAGTACACCCCCCCTGCACATAGTACACAGGACACTGCACATAGTACACCCCCCCTGCACATAGTACACCCCCCCTGCACATAGCACACCCCCCCTGCACATAGTACACAGGACACTGCACATAGTACACCCCCCCCCCTGCACATAGTACACCCCCCCTGCACATAGTACACAGGACACTGCACATAGTACACAGGACACTGCACATAGTACACAGGACACTGCACATAGCACACCCCCCCTGCACATAGTACACCCCCCCTGCACATAGTACACCCCCCCTGCACATAGTACACCCCCCCTGCACATAGTACACCCCCCCTGCACATAGTACACAGGACACTGCACATAGTACACAGGACACTGCACATAGTACACAGGACACTGCACATAGTACACCCCCCCCTGCACATAGTACACCCCCCTGCACATAGCACACCCCCCCTGCACATAGTACACCCCCCCTGCACATAGCACACCCCCCCTGCACATAGTACACAGGACACTGCACATAGTACACCCCCCCCCTGCACATAGCACACCCCCCCTGCACATAGCACACCCCCCCTGCACATAGTACACAGGACACTGCACATAGTACACAGGACACTGCACATAGTACACAGGACACTGCACATAGTACACAGGACACTGCACATAGTACACAGGACACTGCACATAGTACACAGGACACTGCACATAGCACACCCCCCCTGCACATAGTACACCCCCCCTGCACATAGTACACCCCCCCTGCACATAGTACACACCCCCTGCACATAGTACACACCCCCTGCACATAGTACACACCCCCTGCACATAGTACACACCCCCTGCACATAGTACACACCCCCTGCACATAGTACACACCCCCTGCACATAGTACACACCCCCTGCACATAGTACACACCCCCTGCACATAGTACACACCCCCTGCACATAGTACACACCCCCTGCACATAGTACACACCCCCTGCACATAGTACACACCCCCTGCACATAGTACACACCCCCTGCACATAGTACACACCCCCTGCACATAGTACACACCCCCTGCACATAGTACACACCCCCATCACATAGTACACACTGCTCTGCTTTTAGTAAATGTGCCCTACTGTGTCTATCCTCACACATGTCCCCTTTTAGGACCCCTCCCCCAAAAGCTTCTGCATTTGAAGAATTTAAAGCAGAAAGAGGCAGCGAACTGAATCGCATCTTCAAGGAGAATAAAACCACCCTGACCGAGCAGAGGAGGAAGCTGAGGGAGGTGACACAGAGGATAAACCTCATCAAGAAGGAGATCGACACCAACAGCCAGAACCTGAACATCGCAAAACTGGAGAGGGAGAGGCAAGGTAAGACTGACCCTGAGTTACATCCTGTATTATACCCCAGAGCTGCACTCACTATTCTGCTGCTGGTGCAGTCACTGTGTACATACATGACATTACTTATCCTGTACTGATCCTGAGTTACATCCTGTATTATACCCCAGAGCTGCACTCACTATTCTGCTGCTGGTGCAGTCACTGTGTACATACATGACATTACTTATCCTGTACTGATCCTGAGTTACATCCTGTATTATACCCCAGAGCTGCACTCACTATTCTGCTGCTGGTGCAGTCACTGTGTACATACATGACATTACTTACCCTGTACTGATCCTGAGTTACATCCTGTATTATACTCCAGAGCTGCACTCACTATTCTGCTGCTGGTGCAGTCACTGTGTACATACATGACATTACTTATCCTGTACTGATCCTGAGTTACATCCTGTATTATACTCCAGAGCTGCACTCACTATTCTGCTGGTGCAGTCACTGTGTACATACATGACATTACTTATCCTGTACTGATCCTGAGTTACATCCTGTATTATACCCCAGAGCTGCACTCACTATTCTGCTGCTGGTGCAGTCACTGTACATACATGACATTACTTATCCTGTACTGACCCTGAGTTACATCCTGTATTATACCCCAGAGCTGCACTCACTATTCTGCTGCTGGTGCAGTCACTGTGTACATACATGACATTACTTATCCTGTACTGATCCTGAGTTACATCCTGTATTATACCCCAGAGCTGCACTCACTATTCTGCTGCTGGTGCAGTCACTGTGTACATACATGACATTACTTATCCTGTACTGATCCTGAGTTACATCCTGTATTATACCCCAGAGCTGCACTCACTATTCTGCTGCTGGTGCAGTCACTGTGTACATACATGACATTACTTATCCTGTACTGATCCTGAGTTACATCCTGTATTATACCCCAGAGCTGCACTCACTATTCTGATGCTGGTGCAGTCACTGTGTACATACATGACATTACTTATCCTGTACTGATCCTGAGTTACATCCTGTATTATACCCCAGAGCTGCACTCACTATTCTGCTGCTGGTGCAGTCACTGTGTACATACATGACATTACTTATCCTGTACTGATCCTGAGTTACATCCTGTATTATACCCCAGAGCTGCACTCACTATTCTGCTGCTGGTGCAGTCACTGTGTACATACATGACATTACTTATTCTGTACTGATCCTGAGTTACATCCTGTAAATCTTTTATTTTATATAAAAGTGAAAAACATAACAATAATAAACATAAATAAAGCCATAACTTCTGGCAAAAGAAATACAAAAGAACAAATATAAACGAAAATAAACTTACAAAACCTCCTGGCCCAGCCACACACACACCACACACTCAGCATGAAAACAAACAAAACCTTCACCCAGTCCCACCACCTAAATTTTTTTTTTTTTTTTTTTATATCAAAATACACAGCAAAATACACATAAATAAATAAACAATAAACACAGAAATAACAATGAATATAACGGAAGTAACATTAATAACATTAAATAACATAAAATAACCTAAAATATAGCTAACTAAATCCCACGCCCATCACCCTCCCCCCCAGACACTGGTCTAACGTCCAAAGTTCGCGTTATATAGTCCAGACCAGTGCCCAGGATCGTACAGTCCAAGTCCAGTCCACCCCCCTCCCAACCTAACACCCTAACACCAACACCCCAAAACCAACCAACCTATATACACAAGAACTATAACTACATATAACTATATCACACTGTACATAAGATACAAACACATTAAACATATCAACATATATCAAAACCACATAAAGCCCAGGTTCGGCGCCTGCAAGCCCCTACATCACTATAACCTCAGATACAAAACAAAAATCTACAGTGTCAGCTTCAGCCCAACACCAGGAGCGGAGATGACAGACTAAGGGACACTAAAGGAGAAGCCCCTCCAAAGGAGAGAGGCCCTCCCCGTGCCCAGCCCCTCATACTCCAGAGAGCGCACCTTCACCAGGAGGGGAGAGGACAGACTAAGGGACACTAAGGAGAGAGGCCCTCCCCGTGCCCAGCCTCTCATACTCCAGAGAGCGCACCTTCACCAGGTCACCCAGAATGTTCCTAACCACCTCATCCACCGGGAGGATTTTACGCTGCGTCGAAACTAAGCACCGTGCGTTCCACGTGTGGTACCTGACCACTAGACTGACTAGGAATAACGTGCAGCGGTCCCGGCCACCCAGGCCTCTGAATGCTCCATAGGCCCACTCCGCATAGGAGAGACCGGCCAACCCGGGCCAATGGATGGAAGCGCCCACCCGGTTGTACACCTCTGTGTTAAAGGGGCACTGAAGCAGGAAGTGGTCCATGCTCTCCAGCAGGCCACCGCACTCCTCCCGGGGACAACCCCTTTCCTCAGAGCTCCTACACTTCAGATTGTCCCTCACACACAGCTTTCCATGGAAGCAGCGCCAAGTCACGTCCCAAAACTTCAAGGGGATCCTGATGGAATTCAATAAACTCAAACCCACCCCAAGATCCCGACTTGGGCAATCCCTGAGGGCCAGAGGCTTCTGGAAACGGGCAAACAGAACCCTTTTGTCAAGGATTTTCCTCGACATGGTCCTGATCTCCCACATTCCCAGACCCCACCGGCGAATCACCTTCAGAACCGGGGTAGCGTAAGCCGGAAGATGCCCATGCGGTGTACGGAGATCCTTCACTCGCCCTCCTGTCTCCCATTCCTGGAAGAAAGGCCGAAACCATCCCCTGCAGGAGTATACCCACGGAGGAGCCCTCTCTTTCCAGAGGTTTGCTACATTGATTTTAAGAAAGGTATTCACTAGGAACACCACAGGGTTGACCATACACAACCCTCCTTGTCTCCTCGTGCGGTAAGTAACCTCCCTCTTGATTAGGTTCAGCCTATTCCCCCATAACAGCTGGAAGAACAGACTGTAGACCCGAGTCCAGAGGGGTTCTGGCAACATGCACACACTGCCCAGGTAAATCAGCAATGGGAGCAGGTAAGTTTTGATCAGATTAACCCTTTCTCTGAGGGTCAAAGACCAACCCTTCCACTGGTCCACCCTCTGAGCGGCGATCTTAAGCCTGCCGTCCCAGTTTTGCATGGGGTAATCCCCCTGGCCAAATTCGATGCCGAGAACTTTGGCAGAGTCTTGGGGCCCTGGAAGAGTGTCCGGGAGATCAAAGCCTGGATCCCCCTCTCCCAGCCAGAGACTCTCACACTTATCCCGGTTGATCTTGGACCCAGAAGCCTCTGAGTAGCGGTCAACCTCTGACATCACCCATTGCGCCTCCCCTCTCGAGGACACAAAAACGGTGACATCATCAGCGTACGCTACCACCCTTAGAGTGGCTTCCGGTGCCGCCTGGTCCATCCCGACTCCCACCAACGGCCCACGATCAACCCTCCTAAGGAATGGGTCAATCGCGAACACGTATAAAAGTGGGCTCAGAGGACAACCCTGGCGAACACCAGACCCGACCTCAAAAGGGCGGCCAATCCAACCGTTCACAAGCGGGAAACTCTCTGCCCCTGCGTACAAAACTTTCAGCCAATTGACAAACCCACCCGGCAGGCCATACCTCAGAAGGACAGACCAGAGGTACTCGTGGTTAACCCGATCAAACGCTTTTGCCTGATCCAAGGACAGCAAGTACCCCTTCCAGTTACCAGCCCTGCCCTGCTCCACTGCCTCCCGGACACAAAGCACAGCACTAAATGTACTGCGGCCTGGAACAGAGCAGTGCTGGGTCCCCGAAAGGAGCCGGGGCGCAAACTGCACCAGCCGATTAAACAGCACCTTTGCCAAAACCTTTCTGTCCGTATTGAGAAGCGCTATGGGACGCCAGTTCTCAACACGAGATCGGTCCTTACCCTTTGACAGGATGATCAGGGCAGACCTCCTCATTGACTTCGGCAGAGCGCCCGAGGAAAGACACTCATTGAATACCTCAGTCAAGAGGGGAACCAAGGCGTCCTTAAAGGTCTTATAAAACTCAGATGTTAAGCCATCCGGACCTGGCGATTTCTTGAGGGCGAGCCCTTCAATCGCCCGGCTGACTTCCTCTTCCCTGATCAGCTCTGTCAAAACATCAAGAGAGGGGTCTACTCCTGGCTCAGGGACAGTTTCAGCCAGGAAAGCCGACATCACATCCCGATCTAGATCCTTCCTGCCCAAGAGGTGCGAGTAGAAGGATCTGACGACCTCCAGAATCCCTGATCTGGACCTTTTCAGGGATCCCGTACTGTCAACCAGTCCTGTGACAACTTTACCATTCACTGACATCTTGCAGTTTCTGTAAGGGTCGGGCGAGCGGTATTTCCCGTAATCCCTCCCAAAAACCAAAGATGCGTGTCTATCGTACTGACACCTCTTCAGCAAGGACTTCACTCTGGAGATGTCCTCACGACTACCTCCAGTCGAGACGAGATGCTCGAGTTTCCTCCTCAGGCCCTGATACAGGCGGTACCTGTCCAGGCTCCTGAGGCTCGAGAGCTGGCGGAAGAATCTCGCCACCCTTTTCTTGAGCATCTCCCACCACTCTGACTTACTGCTACAAAGGCCCAGCAATGGTACCTGGCTCTGAAGAAAGTCCTCAAAGGATTGTCTGATCTCCGCTTCTTCCAGGAGAGACGAATTGAGCTTCCAGTAGCCTCTTCCCATCCGGGGGGTCTCTGTAACATTCAGAGAAAACAAAATTAAACAGTGGTCGGAGAACTCCACCTCAACAACGGACACTGCTGAAGAGATGGCTTCCTCCTTTAAATAAAACCTGTCTATTCTAGACCTGCAGCTACCCCTATAATAGGTGAACCCCGTGTGGCCTGGGGTGTGCCGGATGTGGACATCCACCGGGCGAGCCTCACTAGCTATGCTATTAAGAGCGACGCTATCATAAGTCAGCTTGTCTCTGGAACCTCCCCTATCCTGGGACCTCGTGACAGCATTGAAGTCCCCTCCAAAGACCACCTGCCGACTTGTAAAAAGGTAGGGCTTGATCCTCATAAAGAGACACTTCCTGTCCCACTTGGACTGGGGACCATAGATGTTAATTAGGCGAAGTTCTTGTCCCTTCATGAGGACATCCATGATCAGGCACCTCCCCATTTCTAACTCAATAACTCGTCGGCATTCTACCGGTGCGGTAAAAAGGACCGCCACTCCGCTATACGGCTCGGCCGCAAGAGACCAATAGGAAGGCCCGTGTCTCCATTCCCTCTTAGCTTTAAACACGGCCGCCAAATCTGGCAGCCTGGTCTCCTGCAAAAATAAAATGTCGGCTTCAACACGGCCGAGAAAATCAAAGGCCGCAAATCTAGCCGCATCAGACTTAATGCTGGCGACATTAATGGACGCCAGCGTCAACGGAGTGGGTGCCGCCATCATGAGTGATTGAGTTAGACGGCTTTTTTCTTACTACCTCCCTTCCCTCTACTGTCCTCTGAGGATGATCCCTTTTCCCTTTTCCCTTCAGAATTGGGGCAACTTCTTTTTAACGAAATTGAGGTGTCCATGTTATTACTGGCCCCCAAGGACCCACCCGGACCACCCTCTCCTTCGTCCTTGTCTCCTGGCTCTGAGTCAGTCTCCCACTCTGAGGACCCAGCATCCCCAGAGGATAGAGACTCGGCGCCCCCTGCAGGCTGCTCCGCCGCCACCTCCAGAACCCCACCCTCAGCCTCTCCTTCCGAGGAGGCGATCTCATCGAGGGTGAGGAACTGGTTGGAAAGCTCAACCAGAGGGGAGGAAGTTTTCCCTTCCTTAGGTACCTTAGATAGGCCGCGCTTTTTCTTTTTCTGCTTGCGCTTATTTTCTAGCCAAATCCTGTTATCCTCATCCATACTCTCATATTGGGAGGACGTGGAGGACATGGCACCTTTCTCGCGCTCCATCCTCCTGACCTCCTCATGCAACTCATCATCCCTCAGGGCCTCAGTAGCAAGACCAGCCTCTGAGGAAGGACCAAGGGTCACCCCAGCAACCTGAGGCTTCCCCAGTTCTCTCCCTTTTTGTCTGGCTTCAAGCCGCCTTAACTGAGAAGGCGACTTCTTCTTGCTTTTCTTCACAGGCCCCTCAGCTCCTCCACCTCTGCTGGTACCTTCCCCAGCAGAAGCAACCTCCTGGCTCTCCTCCACTGGGGTCACAACCGCATTGGCAAAGGAGCGAGGACAACGGCTGAAAGGGTGACCGAGCTCACCACACAGGTTACACCTAATGTCCTTACAGGATGCAGCGAGATGACCTAGCCCACCACACAAAGCGCACTTCTGCACTTGGCAGCTGGCGCTAAAGTGGGTGGGGTCACCGCACCTGTGACAGACCTTCGGCTGCCCCTGGTAGAAAATCAGGATTCTGTCCCGCCCAAGAAAGGCTGAAGAGGGAATGTGGGCGACTGTGCCGCCTGAACACTTCAACTTCATCATGAAGGTCCAGGCCCCAGACCAAATGCCAAATTCATCGCGGTTTTTCTGAGGCACCTGTACAACCTCACCATAACGACTGAGCCAAGTCATGATGTCCATGCAAGAAAGTGACTCGTTACGGGTCAAAACGGTCACCTTCTTGACTGTGTTTTGGCGAGACACTGCTTGCACAGCAAAGTCTCGCCATGCGGGCTCGTTCTTTGCCAGCTCATAATTCGACCAGAAGAGCTCTAAGCCCTCCGGCCGGACAAAGCTGACATCAAACTCCGGAGTACCATAAGGATGTATCAGGGCAAAGATGTCACTAGCCCTGAAGTTCATCTTCAGGAGGAGCTCCACCACCCTTGACCTGGGTGGGCATGCGTCACTGCCCCTCCAGCGAAGACGAACCACATTCCTACGGGCAGCTCCGGGCCCAGTTGTGGGTAAAGACCATACAGTCTCTCCCCCCCTTTTCTCTTGGAAGGCTGCCAGGCCATGCCTGTCTGTCCAGAAGGACAGATCAACCTCTCTCCCCTCTACAGTGATTGACTTTTCCCCTCTCCTGAGAGCCTCCAGAAGACGCCTTTGCAAAACGCTGTTCCCAGAGCCAGGAGACAAGGAGTTAACCCCACTTGCCCCAGCGGTGACACTCGCATAGCTCCTTATGGGAGCGGCCACCACTGGGGGTGCAGATGGTCCAGCACTCACACCAGGATCCCCCTCAGCGCCATTCACCACCCCCACATTCACCACACTATATACATTACTGCCTCGCTTCCTTGCATCACTGCCTCGCTTCCTTGCATCACTCACACCAGCTGGGCCAGGAGGACCTGGGGTTGCCTCGGCGTCACTGGGCACTGGGGGTAGAGCTACCTCCATAGCTGATACAGCCTGAGAAGAGGCAGCTCCAACCCCGATCTTACTTGTGCCCTCTGCCTCATTGGCATTAACCCCTTGTTGTCCAGCAGTTTTTCTAAGGTTTGAGCATTGCTGCTCACTAGATGCAAGAGGCCTCCTGTCTTTATTTACTCCGGACAGTCTCTTATGGTCATCTCCAGGGTCAGATGCACCAATACAAAATAACACTGTTCCTGCACCCTTTCCCACAGGCTGCACAAGACGCTTGGGAGGCGCCGCACCACAAGTCCCAGCAGCCCCATCACACTGCCGCTGCTCACCGGAGCTAGAGGCAGCCACAGCGCTAGGGGCCACAGGAGCCACCGCCATTGCCCCTGGCACCGGGCCACCCCCCCCTCCCACTGGGGGGCAGCGCACAGTACCAGGACCTGCTGGATCGCCCTCACTGTCCGGCCTTTCGGCCGATGCCTTCCCTGCACCATCCTTGCTACTGCAAACAAGGCTGGTGCTCTGCGCCATGATGGAACGTGGCTTTGCACTCTCCCCGCACCTTGGCACCGAGTCCACTGCAGGATTCGTGCTGGGCTGGGTAACGGGGCCTACACGACAGGCTGGCACTGCTGCCCGCCCGGAGGGAACAGGGAGGGGACGAAACACCAGATTCACCTCCTGAGACGCCTTGGTATTCCTGGCTCTCTTCTTTCTCTTTGGGTCGTCATCTGGCATATCATCGCCGAAGGAGAAGTTCTGGAGGTGAACTGGGGACTCAAGCTGACGGATCTGAGCCATTAGCGCCCCCCCCTGGCCGCTGTCATCACTTTCCTCCTCCAGGTTGGCAGAGCCGCAGCCTGATGGTAATGGCGCTTGCTCCGCAGGCAGCCTGTCGTGCGAGGCCTGCTGGTGTTGGTGCAGGCCACCAGACGGACACGGCAGGTCTTCCTCATCCTCCTCATCATCGCCATCATCCGCCTGGATCTCAAGCCCCTTCAGCTTTCTCAGCTGCTCTTGTTGCATTTTTTCAAATCTGGTGTCATTCTCAAGCTTTTCCCGGAACGGACCGCTGTTTTCACGGATAAGCCGACGCTTCTCCTCCAGAGCGGTGACCTCGGCTTTAAGCCTGTTGATGGTGGTAAGAAGGTCAGACTTTTTCTTCTTAGTGGCCACCCCCGCTAGGGCCAAGGTCTCCCTTATCTCCTCCTGGAGCCTCCTCAGCATTTTTCCAGCTTCCTCGTACTCACGGAGGTGCTCAGCAATCCGGGAGCCATAGATGGAAGCAGACTCCCGGGCCTTCAGGTCACCCCATGCTTTTTGCACACCTCCGTGAGCACCCAGCTTTTCAGCTGAACCACCCAGCTTTCCTGCACAGTCACTCAGCTTTCCAGGAGGAGCACTCAGGCTGATGTTACTTGCCTTGATCTTCTGTGAACCGGAGACCTTGCGGCTTCCCTGGGTCTTGGGGGTGGCAGCCGAGGTCACATCGCTGCGTCCTTGGCTCCGGGCAGATCTTCTCACCCCTTCTGCTTTGGCCGGTAACTTGTTTCTCCTGCCCCCCGCCGGCCTGGTCCGGGAGGCAGAAGCCTGGGATTTTCCTGGCTCACTCATCCCAGTAACCCACTCCCTCCCTGGGGAGGAGAGAGCAGGCCTGGGTGGATGGAGATTGCTCCAGGTGGTGCAGGAGCTCAGCAGCACACAACCACACCCTCCAACAGCTCACAGCAGAATGAGTCAGCACGAACTATTCTGCTGCTGGTGCAGTCACTGTGTACATACATGACATTACTTATCCTGTACTGATCCTGAGTTACATCATGTATTATACCCCAGAGCTGCACTCACTATTCTGCTGCTGGTGCAGTCACTGTGTACATACATGGTATTACTTATCCTGTACTGATCCTGAGTTACATCCTGTATTATACTCCAGAGCTGCACTCACTATTCTGCTGCTGGTGCAGTCACTGTGTACATACATGGTATTACTTATCCTGTACTGATCCTGAGTTACATCCTGTATTATACTCCAGAGCTGCACTCACTATTCTGCTGCTGGTGCAGTCACTGTGTACATACATGACATTACTTATCCTGTACTGATCCTGAGTTACATCGTGTATTATACCCCAGAGCTGCACTCACTATTCTGCGGATGTGGTGACTGTGTAACATATTGTATCCCCAGGTGAATACATCAGTGCTGAGGGACAGGTCATCATTGATGAGCAGGAGTTCATCTTGATCTGTAGACTGAAGGACTTGAAGAAGCAGTACCGGGTGGACTATGATGAGCTGCAGGACCTTAAGGCTGAGGTGCAGTACTGCCAGAAGCTGGTGGATCAGTGCCGGCAGCGGCTGCTCACAGGTGCGCTAACCCTACCCCTAGCCCCTGATAAGACATTTAGTGTACTGCAAGGGGTTAACAATAGTAGGCTTATTTATAGTGAATTCCAGACTACATAGAAAATGCTTTAAAATGGAAGACAATTGTGCAGCAGCTGTACCCCGGCTGTGTCGTGTGGTATGTCATTATCTAGTCCTAGACAACAGTGTATCCTCCTCTCATAGATAACAGTGCAGGCTGTGATACATGACAGTGTATCCTCCTCTCATAGATAACAGTGCAGGCTGTGATACATGTATCCTCCTCTCATAGATAACAGTGCAGGCTGTGATACATGACAGGGTATCCTCCTCTCATAGATAACAGTGCAGGCTGTGATACATGACAGTGTATCCTCCTCTCATAGATAACAGTGCAGGCTGTGATACATGACAGTGCATCCTCCTCTCATAGATAACAGTGCAGGCTGTGATACATGACAGTGTATCCTCCTCTCATAGATAACAGTGCAGGCTGTGATACATGACAGTGTATCCTCCTCTCATAGATAACAGCGCAGGCTGTGATACATGACAGTGTATCCTCCTCTCATAGATAACAGCGCAGGCTGTGATACATGTATCCTCCTCTCATAGATAACAGTGCAGGCTGTGATACATGACAGTGTATCCTCCTCTCATAGATAACAGCGCAGGCTGTGATACATGTATCCTCCTCTCATAGATAACAGTGCAGGCTGTGATACATGACAGTGTATCCTCCTCTCATAGATAACAGCGCAGGCTGTGATACATGTATCCTCCTCTCATAGATAACAGCGCAGGCTGTGATACATGACAGTGTATCCTCCTCTCATAGATAACAGTGCAGGCTGTGATACATGACAGTGTATCCTCCTCTCATAGATAACAGTGCAGGCTGTGATACATGTATCCTCCTCTCATAGATAACAGTGCAGGCTGTGATACATGTATCCTCCTCTCATAGATAACAGCGCAGGCTGTGATACATGTATCCTCCTCTCATAGATAACAGTGCAGGCTGTGATACATGACAGGGTATCCTCCTCTCATAGATAACAGCGCAGGCTGTGATACATGACAGTGTATCCTCCTCTCATAGATAACAGCGCAGGCTGTGATACATGACAGTGTATCCTCCTCTCATAGATAACAGTGCAGGCTGTGATACATGTATCCTCCTCTCATAGATAACAGCGCAGGCTGTGATACATGACAGTGTATCCTCCTCTCATAGATAACAGCGCAGGCTGTGATACATGACAGTGTATCCTCCTCTCATAGATAACAGTGCAGGCTGTGATACATGTATCCTCCTCTCATAGATAACAGCGCAGGCTGTGGTACATGACAGTGTATCCTCCTCTCATAGATAACAGTGCAGGCTGTGATACATGTATCCTCCTCTCATAGATAACAGTGCAGGCTGTGATACATGACAGTGTATCCTCCTCTCATAGATAACAGTGCAGGCTGTGATACATGACAGTGTATCCTCCTCTCATAGATAACAGTGCAGGCTGTGGTACATGTATCCTCCTCTCATAGATAACAGTGCAGGCTGTGATACATGACAGTGTATCCTCCTCTCATAGATAACAGTGCAGGCTGTGATACATGACAGTGTATCCTCCTCTCATAGATAACAGTGCAGGCTGTGGTACATGACAGTGTATCCTCCTCTCAT
Organism: Engystomops pustulosus; assembly: GCF_040894005.1. Classification (NCBI taxonomy): domain Eukaryota; kingdom Metazoa; phylum Chordata; class Amphibia; order Anura; family Leptodactylidae; genus Engystomops; species Engystomops pustulosus. The sequence continues at coordinate 209,498,252 of NC_092415.1, forward strand.
AGATAACAGTGCAGGCTGTGATACATGACAGTGTATCCTCCTCTCATAGATAACAGTGCAGGCTGTGATACATGACAGTGTATCCTCCTCTCATAGATAACAGTGCAGGCTGTGATACATGACAGTGTATCCTCCTCTCATAGATAACAGCGCAGGCTGTGATACATGACAGTGTATCCTCCTCTCATAGATAACAGCGCAGGCTGTGATACATGACAGTGTATCCTCCTCTCATAGATAACAGCGCAGGCTGTGATACATGACAGTGTATCCTCCTCTCATAGATAACAGCGCAGGCTGTGATACATGACAGTGTATCCTCCTCTCATAGATAACAGTGCAGGCTGTGATACATGACAGTGTATCCTCCTCTCATAGATAACAGTGCAGGCTGTGATACATGACAGTGTATCCTCCTCTCATAGATAACAGTGCAGGCTGTGATACATGACAGTGTATCCTCCTCTCATAGATAACAGCGCAGGCTGTGATACATGACAGTGTATCCTCCTCTCATAGATAACAGCACAGGCTGTGGTACATGACAGTGTATCCTCCTCTCATAGATAACAGTGCAGGCTGTGATACATGACAGTGTATCCTCCTCTCATAGATAACAGTGCAGGCTGTGATACATGACAGTGTATCCTCCTCTCATAGATAACAGTGCAGGCTGTGATACATGACAGTGTATCCTCCTCTCATAGATAACAGTGCAGGCTGTGATACATGACAGTGTATCCTCCTCTCATAGATAACAGCGCAGGCTGTGATACATGACAGTGTATCCTCCTCTCATAGATAACAGCGCAGGCTGTGATACATGACAGTGTATCCTCCTCTCATAGATAACAGTGCAGGCTGTGATACATGACAGTGTATCCTCCTCTCATAGATAACGGTGCAGGCTGTGATACATGACAGTGTATCCTCCTCTCATAGATAACAGCGCAGGCTGTGATACATGACAGTGTATCCTCCTCTCATAGATAACAGTGCAGGCTGTGATACATGACAGTGTATCCTCCTCTCATAGATAACAGTGCAGGCTGTGATACATGACAGTGTATCCTCCTCTCATAGATAACAGTGCAGGCTGTGATACATGACAGTGTATCCTCCTCTCATAGATAACAGTGCAGGCTGTGATACATGTATCCTCCTCTCATAGATAACAGTGCAGGCTGTGATACATGTATCCTCCTCTCATAGATAACAGTGCAGGCTGTGATACATGTATCCTCCTCTCATAGATAACAGTGCAGGCTGTGATACATGACAGTGTATCCTCCTCTCATAGATAACAGTGCAGGCTGTGATACATGACAGTGTATCCTCCTCTCATAGATAACAGCGCAGGCTGTGATACATGACTGTGTATCCTCCTCTCATAGATAACAGTGCAGGCTGTGATACATGACAGTGTATCCTCCTCTCATAGATAACAGTGCAGGCTGTGATACATGACAGTGTATCCTCCTCTCATAGATAACAGTGCAGGCTGTGATACATGACAGTGTATCCTCCTCTCATAGATAACAGCGCAGGCTGTGATACATGACAGTGTATCCTCCTCATAGATAACAGTGCAGGCTGTGATACATGTATCCTCCTCTCATAGATAACAGTGCAGGCTGTGGTACATGACAGTGTATCCTCCTCTCATAGATAACAGTGCAGGCTGTGATACATGACAGTGTATCCTCCTCTCATAGATAACAGTGCAGGCTGTGATACATGACAGTGTATCCTCCTCTCATAGATAACAGTGCAGGCTGTGATACATGACAGTGTATCCTCCTCTCATAGATAACAGTGCAGGCTGTGATACATGACAGTGTATCCTCCTCTCATAGATAACAGTGCAGGCTGTGATACATGACAGTGTATCCTCCTCTCATAGATAACAGTGCAGGCTGTGGTACATGTATCCTCCTCTCATAGATAACAGTGCAGGCTGTGATACATGTATCCTCCTCTCATAGATAACAGTGCAGGCTGTGATACATGACAGTGTATCCTCCTCATAGATAACAGTGCAGGCTGTGATACATGTATCCTCCTCTCATAGATAACAGTGCAGGCTGTGATACATGACAGTGTATCCTCCTCTCATAGATAACAGTGCAGGCTGTGGTACATGACAGTGTATCCTCCTCTCATAGATAACAGTGCAGGCTGTGGTACATGTATCCTCCTCTCATAGATAACAGTGCAGGCTGTGATACATGTATCCTCCTCTCATAGATAACAGTGCAGGCTGTGATACATGACAGTGTATCCTCCTCTCATAGATAACAGTGCAGGCTGTGGTACATGTATCCTCCTCTCATAGATAACAGTGCAGGCTGTGATACATGACAGTGTATCCTCCTCTCATAGATAACAGTGCAGGCTGTGATACATGACAGTGTATCCTCCTCTCATAGATAACAGTGCAGGCTGTGATACATGACAGTGTATCCTCCTCTCATAGATAACAGTGCAGGCTGTGATACATGACAGTGTATCCTCCTCTCATAGATAACAGTGCAGGCTGTGATACATGTATCCTCCTCTCATAGATAACAGTGCAGGCTGTGATACATGACAGTGTATCCTCCTCTCATAGATAACAGTGGAGGCTGTGATACATGTATCCTCCTCTCATAGATAACAGCACAGGCTGTGGTACATGACAGTGTATCCTCCTCTCATAGATAACAGCGCAGGCTGTGATACATGACAGTGTATCCTCCTCTCATAGATAACAGCGCAGGCTGTGATACATGACTGTGTATCCTCCTCTCATAGATAACAGTGCAGGCTGTGATACATGACAGTGTATCCTCCTCTCATAGATAACAGTGCAGGCTGTGATACATGTATCCTCCTCTCATAGATAACAGTGCAGGCTGTGATACATGACAGTGTATCCTCCTCTCATAGATAACAGTGCAGGCTGTGATACATGACAGTGTATCCTCCTCTCATAGATAACAGTGCAGGCTGTGATACATGACAGTGTATCCTCCTCTCATAGATAACAGTGCAGGCTGTGATACATGACAGTGTATCCTCCTCTCATAGATAACAGTGCAGGCTGTGGTACATGACAGTGTATCCTCCTCTCATAGATAACAGTGCAGGCTGTGATACATGTATCCTCCTCTCATAGATAACAGTGCAGGCTGTGATACATGACAGTGTATCCTCCTCTCATAGATAACAGTGCAGGCTGTGGTACATGACAGTGTATCCTCCTCTCATAGATAACAGCGCAGGCTGTGATACATGACAGTGTATCCTCCTCATAGATAACAGTGCAGGCTGTGATACATGTATCCTCCTCTCATAGATAACAGTGCAGGCTGTGATACATGACAGTGTATCCTCCTCTCATAGATAACAGTGCAGGCTGTGATACATGACAGTGTATCCTCCTCTCATAGATAACAGTGCAGGCTGTGATACATGACAGTGTATCCTCCTCTCATAGATAACAGCGCAGGCTGTGATACATGACAGTGTATCCTCCTCTCATAGATAACAGCGCAGGCTGTGATACATGACAGTGTATCCTCCTCTCATAGATAACAGTGCAGGATGTGATACATGACAGTGTATCCTCCTCTCATAGATAACAGTGCAGGCTGTGATACATGTATCCTCCTCTCATAGATAACAGTGCAGGCTGTGATACATGACAGTGTATCCTCCTCCCATAGATAACAGTGCAGGCTGTGATACATGACAGTGTATCCTCCTCTCATAGATAACAGTGCAGGCTGTGATACATGACAGTGTATCCTCCTCTCATAGATAACAGTGCAGGCTGTGATACATGTATCCTCCTCTCATAGATAACAGTGCAGGCTGTGATACATGACAGGGTATCCTCCTCTCATAGATAACAGTGCAGGCTGTGATACATGACAGTGTATCCTCCTCTCATAGATAACAGTGCAGGCTGTGATACATGACAGTGTATCCTCCTCTCATAGATAACAGTGCAGGCTGTGATACATGTATCCTCCTCTCATAGATAACAGTGCAGGCTGTGATACATGACAGTGCATCCTCCTCTCATAGATAACAGTGCAGGCTGTGATACATGACAGTGTATCCTCCTCTCATAGATAACAGTGCAGGCTGTGATACATGACAGTGTATCCTCCTCTCATAGATAACAGCGCAGGCTGTGATACATGACAGTGTATCCTCCTCTCATAGATAACAGTGCAGGCTGTGATACATGACAGTGTATCCTCCTCTCATAGATAACAGCGCAGGCTGTGATACATGTATCCTCCTCTCATAGATAACAGTGCAGGCTGTGATACATGACAGTGTATCCTCCTCTCATAGATAACAGCGCAGGCTGTGATACATGTATCCTCCTCTCATAGATAACAGTGCAGGCTGTGATACATGACAGTGTATCCTCCTCTCATAGATAACAGTGCAGGCTGTGATACATGACAGTGTATCCTCCTCTCATAGATAACAGTGCAGGCCGTGATACATGTATCCTCCTCTCATAGATAACAGCGCAGGCTGTGATACATGACAGTGTATCCTCCTCTCATAGATAACAGTGCAGGCTGTGATACATGTATCCTCCTCTCATAGATAACAGTGCAGGCTGTGATACATGTATCCTCCTCTCATAGATAACAGCGCAGGCTGTGATACATGTATCCTCCTCTCATAGATAACAGTGCAGGCTGTGATACATGACAGGGTATCCTCCTCTCATAGATAACAGCGCAGGCTGTGATACATGACAGTGTATCCTCCTCTCATAGATAACAGCGCAGGCTGTGATACATGACAGTGTATCCTCCTCTCATAGATAACAGTGCAGGCTGTGATACATGACAGTGTATCCTCCTCTCATAGATAACAGCGCAGGCTGTGATACATGACAGTGTATCCTCCTCTCATAGATAACAGCGCAGGCTGTGATACATGACAGTGTATCCTCCTCTCATAGATAACAGTACAGGCTGTGATACATGACAGTGTATCCTCCTCTCATAGATAACAGCGCAGGCTGTGATACATGACAGTGTATCCTCCTCTCATAGATAACAGTGCAGGCTGTGGTACATGACAGTGTATCCTCCTCTCATAGATAACAGTGCAGGCTGTGATACATGACAGTGTATCCTCCTCTCATAGATAACAGTGCAGGCTGTGATACATGACAGTGTATCCTCCTCTCATAGATAACAGTGCAGGCTGTGATACATGTATCCTCCTCTCATAGATAACAGCGCAGGCTGTGGTACATGACAGTGTATCCTCCTCTCATAGATAACAGTGCAGGCTGTGATACATGTATCCTCCTCTCATAGATAACAGTGCAGGCTGTGATACATGACAGTGTATCCTCCTCTCATAGATAACAGTGCAGGCTGTGATACATGACAGTGTATCCTCCTCTCATAGATAGCAGCGCAGGCTGTGATACATGACAGTGTATCCTCCTCTCATAGATAACAGTGCAGGCTGTGATACATGACAGTGTATCCTCCTCTCATAGATAACAGTGCAGGCTGTGATACATGACAGTGTATCCTCCTCTCATAGATAACAGTGCAGGCTGTGATACATGACAGTGTATCCTCCTCTCATAGATAACAGCGCAGGCTGTGATACATGACAGTGTATCCTCCTCTCATAGATAACAGCGCAGGCTGTGATACATGACAGTGTATCCTCCTCTCATAGATAACAGCGCAGGCTGTGATACATGACAGTGTATCCTCCTCTCATAGATAACAGCGCAGGCTGTGATACATGACAGTGTATCCTCCTCTCATAGATAACAGTGCAGGCTGTGATACATGACAGTGTATCCTCCTCTCATAGATAACGGTGCAGGCTGTGATACATGACAGTGTATCCTCCTCTCATAGATAACAGCGCAGGCTGTGATACATGACAGTGTATCCTCCTCTCATAGATAACAGTGCAGGCTGTGATACATGTATCCTCCTCTCATAGATAACAGTGCAGGCTGTGATACATGACAGTGTATCCTCCTCTCATAGATAACAGCGCAGGCTGTGGTACATGACAGTGTATCCTCCTCTCATAGATAACAGTGCAGGCTGTGGTACATGTATCCTCCTCTCATAGATAACAGTGCAGGCTGTGATACATGTATCCTCCTCTCATAGATAACAGTGCAGGCTGTGATACATGACAGTGTATCCTCCTCTCATAGATAACAGTGCAGGCTGTGATACATGACAGTGTATCCTCCTCTCATAGATAACAGTGCAGGCTGTGGTACATGTATCCTCCTCTCATAGATAACAGTGCAGGCTGTGATACATGACAGTGTATCCTCCTCTCATAGATAACAGTGCAGGCTGTGATACATGACAGTGTATCCTCCTCTCATAGATAACAGTGCAGGCTGTGATACATGACAGTGTATCCTCCTCTCATAGATAACAGTGCAGGCTGTGATACATGACAGTGTATCCTCCTCTCATAGATAACAGTGCAGGCTGTGATACATGTATCCTCCTCTCATAGATAACAGTGCAGGCTGTGATACATGTATCCTCCTCTCATAGATAACAGCGCAGGCTGTGATACATGACAGTGTATCCTCCTCTCATAGATAACAGTGGAGGCTGTGATACATGTATCCTCCTCTCATAGATAACAGCACAGGCTGTGGTACATGACAGTGTATCCTCCTCTCATAGATAACAGCGCAGGCTGTGATACATGACAGTGTATCCTCCTCTCATAGATAACAGCGCAGGCTGTGATACATGACTGTGTATCCTCCTCTCATAGATAACAGTGCAGGCTGTGATACATGACAGTGTATCCTCCTCTCATAGATAACAGTGCAGGCTGTGATACATGTATCCTCCTCTCATAGATAACAGTGCAGGCTGTGATACATGACAGTGTATCCTCCTCTCATAGATAACAGTGCAGGCTGTGATACATGACAGTGTATCCTCCTCTCATAGATAACAGTGCAGGCTGTGGTACATGACAGTGTATCCTCCTCTCATAGATAACAGCGCAGGCTGTGATACATGACAGTGTATCCTCCTCATAGATAACAGTGCAGGCTGTGATACATGACAGTGTATCCTCCTCTCATAGATAACAGTGCAGGCTGTGATACATGACAGTGTATCCTCCTCTCATAGATAACAGCGCAGGCTGTGATACATGACAGTGTATCCTCCTCTCATAGATAACAGCGCAGGCTGTGATACATGACAGTGTATCCTCCTCTCATAGATAACAGTGCAGGATGTGATACATGACAGTGTATCCTCCTCTCATAGATAACAGTGCAGGCTGTGATACATGTATCCTCCTCTCATAGATAACAGTGCAGGCTGTGATACATGACAGTGTATCCTCCTCTCATAGATAACAGTGCAGGCTGTGATACATGACAGTGTATCCTCCTCTCATAGATAACAGTGCAGGCTGTGATACATGACAGTGTATCCTCCTCTCATAGATAACAGCGCAGGCTGTGATACATGACAGTGTATCCTCCTCTCATAGATAACAGCGCAGGCTGTGATACATGACAGTGTATCCTCCTCTCATAGATAACAGTGCAGGATGTGATACATGACAGTGTATCCTCCTCTCATAGATAACAGTGCAGGCTGTGATACATGTATCCTCCTCTCATAGATAACAGTGCAGGCTGTGATACATGACAGTGTATCCTCCTCCCATAGATAACAGTGCAGGCTGTGATACATGACAGTGTATCCTCCTCTCATAGATAACAGTGCAGGCTGTGATACATGACAGTGTATCCTCCTCTCATAGATAACAGTGGAGGCTGTGATACATGTATCCTCCTCTCATAGATAACAGCACAGGCTGTGGTACATGACAGTGTATCCTCCTCTCATAGATAACAGCGCAGGCTGTGATACATGTATCCTCCTCTCATAGATAACAGCGCAGGCTGTGGTACATGACAGTGTATCCTCCTCTCATAGATAACAGTGCAGGCTGTGATACATGTATCCTCCTCTCATAGATAACAGTGCAGGCTGTGGTACATGTATCCTCCTCTCATAGATAACAGTGCAGGCTGTGATACATGTATCCTCCTCTCATAGATAACAGTGCAGGCCGTGATACATGACAGTGTATCCTCCTCTCATAGATAACAGTGCAGGCCGTGGTACATGACAGTGTATCCTCCTCTCATAGATAACAGTGCAGGCTGTGATACATGACAGTGTATCCTCCTCTCATAGATAACAGTGCAGGCTGTGATACATGACAGTGTATCCTCCTCTCATAGATAACAGTGCAGGCCGTGGTACATGACAGTGTATCCTCCTCTCATAGATAACAGTGCAGGCTGTGATACATGACAGTGTATCCTCCTCTCATAGATAACAGTGCAGGCTGTGATACATGACAGTGTATCCTCCTCTCATAGATAACAGTGCAGGCTGTGGTACATGACAGTGTATCCTCCTCTCATAGATAACAGTGCAGGCCGTGGTACATGACAGTGTATCCTCCTCTCATAGATAACAGTGCAGGCTGTGATACATGACAGTGTATCCTCCTCTCATAGATAACAGTGGAGGCTGTGATACATGTATCCTCCTCTCATAGATAACAGCACAGGCTGTGGTACATGACAGTGTATCCTCCTCTCATAGATAACAGTGCAGGCTGTGATACATGTATCCTCCTCTCATAGATAACAGCGCAGGCTGTGATACATGACAGTGTATCCTCCTCTCATAGATAACAGTGCAGGCTGTGATACATGACAGTGTATCCTCCTCTCATAGATAACAGCGCAGGCTGTGATACATGACAGTGTATCCTCCTCTCATAGATAACAGTGCAGGCTGTGATACATGACAGTGTATCCTCCTCTCATAGATAACAGCGCAGGCTGTGATACATGACAGTGTATCCTCCTCTCATAGATAACAGTGCAGGCTGTGGTACATGACAGTGTATCCTCCTCTCATAGATAACAGTGCAGGCTGTGATACATGTATCCTCCTCTCATAGATAACAGTGCAGGCTGTGATACATGACAGTGTATCCTCCTCCCATAGATAACAGTGCAGGCTGTGATACATGACAGTGTATCCTCCTCTCATAGATAACAGTGCAGGCTGTGATACATGACAGTGTATCCTCCTCTCATAGATAACAGTGGAGGCTGTGATACATGTATCCTCCTCTCATAGATAACAGCACAGGCTGTGGTACATGACAGTGTATCCTCCTCTCATAGATAACAGTGCAGGCTGTGATACATGTATCCTCCTCTCATAGATAACAGCGCAGGCTGTGATACATGACAGTGTATCCTCCTCTCATAGATAACAGCGCAGGCTGTGATACATGACAGTGTATCCTCCTCTCATAGATAACAGTGCAGGCTGTGATACATGACAGTGTATCCTCCTCTCATAGATAACAGCGCAGGCTGTGATACATGACAGTGTATCCTCCTCTCATAGATAACAGTGCAGGCTGTGGTACATGACAGTGTATCCTCCTCTCATAGATAACAGTGCAGGCTGTGATACATGACAGTGTATCCTCCTCTCATAGATAACAGTGCAGGCTGTGATACATGACAGTGTATCCTCCTCTCATAGATAACAGCGCAGGCTGTGATACATGTATCCTCCTCTCATAGATAACAGTGCAGGCTGTGATACATGTATCCTCCTCTCATAGATAACAGTGCAGGCTGTGATACATGACAGTGTATCCTCCTCTCATAGATAACAGCGCAGGCTGTGATACATGACAGTGTATCCTCCTCTCATAGATAACAGTGCAGGCTGTGATACATGACAGTGTATCCTCCTCTCATAGATAACAGTGCAGGCTGTGGTACATGACAGTGTATCCTCCTCTCATAGATAACAGTGCAGGCTGTGGTACATGACAGTGTATCCTCCTCTCATAGATAACAGTGCAGGCTGTGATACATGACAGTGTATCCTCCTCTCATAGATAACAGTGCAGGCTGTGGTACATGACAGTGTATCCTCCTCTCATAGATAACAGCGCAGGCTGTGATACATGACAGTGTATCCTCCTCTCATAGATAACAGCGCAGGCTGTGATACATGTATCCTCCTCTCATAGATAACAGCGCAGGCTGTGATACATGACAGTGTATCCTCCTCTCATAGATAACAGCGCAGGCTGTGATACATGTATCCTCCTCTCATAGATAACAGCGCAGGCTGTGGTACATGACAGTGTATCCTCCTCTCATAGATAACAGCGCAGGCTGTGATACATGACAGTGTATCCTCCTCTCATAGATAACAGTGCAGGCTGTGATACATGACAGTGTATCCTCCTCTCATAGATAACAGTGCAGGCTGTGATACATGACAGTGTATCCTCCTCTCATAGATAACAGTGCAGGCTGTGGTACATGACAGTGTATCCTCCTCTCATAGATAACAGTGCAGGCTGTGATACATGACAGTGTATCCTCCTCTCATAGATAACAGTGCAGGCTGTGATACATGACAGTGTATCCTCCTCTCATAGATAGCAGCGAAGGCTGTGATACATGACAGTGTATCCTCCTCTCATAGATAACAGTGCAGGCTGTGATACATGTATCCTCCTCTCATAGATAACAGTGCAGGCTGTGATACATGACAGTGTATCCTCCTCTCATAGATAACAGTGCAGGCTGTGATACATGTATCCTCCTCTCATAGATAACAGTGCAGGCTGTGGTACATGACAGTGTATCCTCCTCTCATAGATAACAGTGCAGGCTGTGATACATGTATCCTCCTCTCATAGATAACAGTGCAGGCTGTGATACATGACAGTGTATCCTCCTCTCATAGATAACAGCGCAGGCTGTGATACATGACAGTGTATCCTCCTCTCATAGATAACAGTGCAGGCTGTGATACATGACAGTGTATCCTCCTCTCATAGATAACAGTGCAGGCTGTGATACATGTATCCTCCTCTCATAGATAACAGTGCAGGCTGTGATACATGACAGTGTATCCTCCTCTCATAGATAACAGCGCAGGCTGTGATACATGTATCCTCCTCTCATAGATAACAGCGCAGGCTGTGATACATGACAGTGTATCCTCCTCTCATAGATAACAGTGCAGGCTGTGATACATGTATCCTCCTCTCATAGATAACAGTGCAGGCTGTGATACATGTATCCTCCTCTCATAGATAACAGCGCAGGCTGTGATACATGACAGTGTATCCTCCTCTCATAGATAACAGTGCAGGCTGTGATACATGACAGTGTATCCTCCTCTCATAGATAACAGCGCAGGCTGTGATACATGACAGTGTATCCTCCTCTCATAGATAACAGTGCAGGCTGTGATACATGTATCCTCCTCTCATAGATAACAGTGCAGGCTGTGATACATGACAGTGTATCCTCCTCTCATAGATAACAGCGCAGGCTGTGATACATGACAGTGTATCCTCCTCTCATAGATAACAGCGCAGGCTGTGATACATGTATCCTCCTCTCATAGATAACAGCGCAGGCTGTGATACATGACAGTGTATCCTCCTCTCATAGATAACAGTGCAGGCTGTGATACATGTATCCTCCTCTCATAGATAACAGTGCAGGCTGTGATACATGACAGTGTATCCTCCTCTCATAGATAACAGCGCAGGCTGTGATACATGACAGTGTATCCTCCTCTCATAGATAACAGTGCAGGCTGTGATACATGTATCCTCCTCTCATAGATAACAGCGCAGGCTGTGATACATGACAGTGTATCCTCCTCTCATAGATAACAGTGCAGGCTGTGATACATGACAGTGTATCCTCCTCTCATAGATAACAGTGCAGGCTGTGATACATGACAGTGTATCCTCCTCTCATAGATAACAGTGCAGGCTGTGATACATGTATCCTCCTCTCATAGATAACAGTGCAGGCTGTGATACATGTATCCTCCTCTCATAGATAACAGTGGAGGCTGTGATACATGACAGTGTATCCTCCTCATAGATAACAGTGCAGGCTGTGATACATGACAGTGTATCCTCCTCTCATAGATAACAGCGCAGGCTGTGATACATGACAGTGTATCCTCCTCTCATAGATAACAGTGCAGGCTGTGATACATGTATCCTCCTCTCATAGATAACAGCGCAGGCTGTGATACATGACAGTGTATCCTCCTCTCATAGATAACAGTGCAGGCTGTGATACATGTATCCTCCTCTCATAGATAACAGCGCAGGCTGTGATACATGACAGTGTATCCTCCTCTCATAGATAACAGTGCAGGCTGTGGTACATGACAGTGTATCCTCCTCTCATAGATAACAGTGCAGGCTGTGATACATGTATCCTCCTCTCATAGATAACAGCGCAGGCTGTGATACATGACAGTGTATCCTCCTCTCATAGATAACAGTGCAGGCTGTGATACATGACAGTGTATCCTCCTCTCATAGATAACAGTGCAGGCTGTGATACATGACAGTGTATCCTCCTCTCATAGATAACAGTGCAGGCTGTGATACATGACAGTGTATCCTCCTCTCATAGATAACAGCGCAGGCTGTGATACATGTATCCTCCTCTCATAGATAACAGTGCAGGCTGTGGTACATGACAGTGTATCCTCCTCTCATAGATAACAGTGCAGGCTGTGATACATGACAGTGTATCCTCCTCTCATAGATAACAGTGCAGGCTGTGATACATGACAGTGTATCCTCCTCTCATAGATAACAGTGCAGGCTGTGGTACATGACAGTGTATCCTCCTCTCATAGATAACAGTGCAGGCTGTGATACATGACAGTGTATCCTCCTCTCATAGATAACAGTGCAGGCTGTGATACATGACAGTGTATCCTCCTCTCATAGATAACAGTGCAGGCTGTGATACATGACAGTGTATCCTCCTCTCATAGATAACAGTGCAGGCTGTGATACATGACAGTGTATCCTCCTCTCATAGATAACAGTGCAGGCTGTGATACATGACAGTGTATCCTCCTCTCATAGATAACAGTGCAGGCTGTGATACATGACAGTGTATCCTCCTCTCATAGATAACAGTGCAGGCTGTGATACATGACAGTGTATCCTCCTCTCATAGATAACAGTGCAGGCTGTGATACATGACAGTGTATCCTCCTCTCATAGATAACGGTGCAGGCTGTGATACATGACAGTGTATCCTCCTCTCATAGATAACAGCGCAGGCTGTGATACATGTATCCTCCTCTCATAGATAACAGTGCAGGCTGTGATACATGTATCCTCCTCTCATAGATAACAGTGCAGGCTGTGATACATGACAGTGTATCCTCCTCTCATAGATAACAGTGCAGGCTGTGATACATGACAGTGTATCCTCCTCTCATAGATAACAGTGCAGGCTGTGATACATGACAGTGTATCCTCCTCTCATAGATAACAGTGCAGGCTGTGATACATGACAGTGTATCCTCCTCTCATAGATAACAGTGCAGGCTGTGATACATGACAGTGTATCCTCCTCTCATAGATAACAGCGCAGGCTGTGATACATGTATCCTCCTCTCATAGATAACAGTGCAGGCTGTGATACATGACAGTGTATCCTCCTCTCATAGATAACAGTGCAGGCTGTGATACATGTATCCTCCTCTCATAGATAACAGTGCAGGCTGTGGTACATGACAGTGTATCCTCCTCTCATAGATAACAGCGCAGGCTGTGATACATGACAGTGTATCCTCCTCTCATAGATAACAGTGCAGACTGTGCTACATGTATCCTCCTCTCATAGATAACAGTGCAGGCTGTGATACATGACAGTGTATCCTCCTCTCATAGATAACAGTGCAGGCTGTGATACATGACAGTGTATCCTCCTCTCATAGATAACAGTGCAGGCTGTGGTACATGACAGTGTATCCTCCTCTCATAGATAACAGTGCAGGCTGTGATACATGACAGTGTATCCTCCTCTCATAGATAACAGTGCAGGCTGTGATACATGACAGTGTATCCTCCTCTCATAGATAACAGTGCAGGCTGTGATACATGACAGTGTATCCTCCTCTCATAGATAACAGTGCAGGCTGTGATACATGACAGTGTATCCTCCTCTCATAGATAACAGTGCAGGCTGTGATACATGACAGTGTATCCTCCTCTCATAGATAACGGTGCAGGCTGTGATACATGACAGTGTATCCTCCTCTCATAGATAACAGCGCAGGCTGTGATACTTGTATCCTCCTCTCATAGATAACAGTGCAGGCTGTGATACATGACAGTGTATCCTCCTCTCATAGATAACGGTGCAGGCTGTGATACATGACAGTGTATCCTCCTCTCATAGATAACAGCGCAGGCTGTGATACTTGTATCCTCCTCTCATAGATAACAGCGCAGGCTGTGATACATGTATCCTCCTCTCATAGATAACAGTGCAGGCTGTGATACATGACAGTGTATCCTCCTCTCATAGATAACAGTGCAGGCTGTGATACATGACAGTGTATCCTCCTCTCATAGATAACAGCGCAGGGTGTGATACATGACAGTGTATCCTCCTCTCATAGATAACAGCGCAGGCTGTGATACATGACAGTGTATCCTCCTCTCATAGATAACAGCGCAGGCTGTGATACATGACAGTGTATCCTCCTCTCATAGATAACAGTGCAGGCTGTGATACATGACAGTGTATCCTCCTCTCATAGATAACAGCGCAGGCTGTGATACATGACAGTGTATCCTCCTCTCATAGATAACAGTGCAGGCTGTGGTACATGACAGTGTATCCTCCTCTCATAGATAACAGTGCAGGCTGTGATACATGACAGTGTATCCTCCTCTCATAGATAACAGTGCAGGCTGTGATACATGACAGTGTATCCTCCTCTCATAGATAACAGTGCAGGCTGTGATACATGTATCCTCCTCTCATAGATAACAGTGCAGGCTGTGATACATGACAGTGTATCCTCCTCTCATAGATAACAGTGCAGGCTGTGATACATGACAGTGTATCCTCCTCTCATAGATAACAGTGCAGGCTGTGGTACATGACAGTGTATCCTCCTCTCATAGATAACAGCGCAGGCTGTGATACATGACAGTGTATCCTCCTCTCATAGATAACAGTGCAGGCTGTGATACATGACAGTGTATCCTCCTCTCATAGATAACAGTGCAGGCTGTGATACATGACAGTGTATCCTCCTCTCATAGATAACAGCGCAGGCTGTGATACATGTATCCTCCTCTCATAGATAACAGTGCAGGCTGTGATACATGACAGTGTATCCTCCTCTCATAGATAACAGTGCAGGCTGTGATACATGACAGTGTATCCTCCTCTCATAGATAACAGTGCAGGCTGTGGTACATGACAGTGTATCCTCCTCTCATAGATAACAGTGCAGGCTGTGATACATGACAGTGTATCCTCCTCATAGATAACAGTGCAGGCTGTGATACATGACAGTGTATCCTCCTCTCATAGATAACAGTGCAGGCTGTGATACATGACAGTGTATCCTCCTCATAGATAACAGTGCAGGCTGTGATACATGACAGTGTATCCTCCTCTCATAGATAACAGTGCAGGCTGTGATACATGACAGTGTATCCTCCTCTCATAGATAACAGTGCAGGCTGTGGTACATGACTGTGTATCCTCCTCTCATAGATAACAGTGCAGGCTGTGATACATGACAGTGTATCCTCCTCTCATAGATAACAGCGCAGGCTGTGATACATGACAGTGTATCCTCCTCTCATAGATAACAGTGCAGGCTGTGATACATGACAGTGTATCCTCCTCTCATAGATAACAGCGCAGGCTGTGATACATGACTGTGTATCCTCCTCTCATAGATAACAGTGCAGGCTGTGATACATGACAGTGTATCCTCCTCTCATAGATAACAGTGCAGGCTGTGATACATGACAGTGTATCCTCCTCTCATAGATAACAGTGCAGGCTGTGATACATGACAGTGTATCCTCCTCTCATAGATAACAGCGCAGGCTGTGATACATGACAGTGTATCCTCCTCTCATAGATAACAGTGCAGGCTGTGATACATGACAGTGTATCCTCCTCTCATAGATAACAGTGCAGGCTGTGATACATGTATCCTCCTCTCATAGATAACAGTGCAGGCTTTGATACATGACAGTGTATCCTCCTCTCATAGATAACAGCGCAGGCTGTGATACATGACAGTGTATCCTCCTCTCATAGATAACAGTGCAGGCTGTGATACATGTATCCTCCTCTCATAGATAACAGTGCAGGCTGTGATACATGTATCCTCCTCTCATAGATAACAGTGCAGGCGGTGATACATGACAGTGTATCCTCCTCTCATAGATAACAGTGCAGGCTGTGATACATGTATCCTCCTCTCATAGATAACAGTGCAGGCTGTGATACATGTATCCTCCTCTCATAGATAACAGTGCAGGCTGTGATGCATGACAGTGTATCCTCCTCTCATAGATAACAGTGCAGGCTGTGATACATGTATCCTCCTCTCATAGATAACAGTGCAGGCTGTGATACATGTATCCTCCTCTCATAGATAACAGTGCAGGCGGTGATACATGACAGTGTATCCTCCTCTCATAGATAACAGCGCAGGCTGTGATACATGACAGTGTATCCTCCTCTCATAGATAACAGTGCAGGCTGTGATACATGTATCCTCCTCTCATAGATAACAGTGCAGGCTGTGATACATGTATCCTCCTCTCATAGATAACAGTGCAGGCGGTGATACATGACAGTGTATCCTCCTCTCATAGATAACAGTGCAGGCTGTGATACATGTATCCTCCTCTCATAGATAACAGTGCAGGCTGTGATACATGTATCCTCCTCTCATAGATAACAGTGCAGGCTGTGATGCATGACAGTGTATCCTCCTCTCATAGATAACAGCGCAGGCTGTGATACATGACAGTGTATCCTCCTCTCATAGATAACAGTGCAGGCTGTGATACATGACTGTGTATCCTCCTCTCATAGATAACAGTGCAGGCTGTGATACATGACAGTGTATCCTCCTCTCATAGATAACAGTGCAGGCTGTGGTACATGACAGTGTATCCTCCTCTCATAGATAACAGCGCAGGCTGTGATACATGACAGTGTATCCTCCTCATAGATAACAGTGCAGGCTGTGATACATGACAGTGTATCCTCCTCTCATAGATAACAGTGCAGGCTGTGATACATGACAGTGTATCCTCCTCTCATAGATAACAGTGCAGGCTGTGATACATGTATCCTCCTCTCATAGATAACAGTGCAGGCTGTGATACATGTATCCTCCTCTCATAGATAACAGTGCAGGCTGTGATGCATGACAGTGTATCCTCCTCTCATAGATAACAGTGCAGGCTGTGATACATGTATCCTCCTCTCATAGATAACAGTGCAGGCTGTGATACATGTATCCTCCTCTCATAGATAACAGTGCAGGCTGTGATACATGTATCCTCCTCTCATAGATAACAGTGCAGGCTGTGATACATGACAGTGTATCCTCCTCTCATAGATAACAGTGCAGGCTGTGATACATGACAGTGTATCCTCCTCTCATAGATAACAGCGCAGGCTGTGATACATGACAGTGTATCCTCCTCTCATAGATAACAGCGCAGGCTGTGATACATGACAGTGTATCCTCCTCTCATAGATAACAGCGCAGGCTGTGATACATGACAGTGTATCCTCCTCTCATAGATAACAGCGCAGGCTGTGATACATGACAGTGTATCCTCCTCTCATAGATAACAGCGCAGGCTGTGATACATGACAGTGTATCCTCCTCTCATAGATAACAGTGCAGGCTGTGATACATGACAGTGTATCCTCCTCTCATAGATAACAGTGCAGGCTGTGATACATGACAGTGTATCCTCCTCTCATAGATAACAGTGCAGGCTGTGATACATGACTGTGTATCCTCCTCTCATAGATAACAGCGCAGGCTGTGATACATGACAGTGTATCCTCCTCCCATAGATAACAGTGCAGGCTGTGATACATGACAGTGTATCCTCCTCTCATAGATAACAGTGCAGGCTGTGATACATGACAGTGTATCCTCCTCTCATAGATAACAGTGGAGGCTGTGATACATGTATCCTCCTCTCATAGATAACAGCACAGGCTGTGGTACATGACAGTGTATCCTCCTCTCATAGATAACAGTGCAGGCTGTGATACATGTATCCTCCTCTCATAGATAACAGTGCAGGCTGTGATACATGACAGTGTATCCTCCTCTCATAGATAACAGCGCAGGCTGTGATACATGTATCCTCCTCTCATAGATAACAGTGCAGGCTGTGATACATGACAGTGTATCCTCCTCTCATAGATAACAGCGCAGGCTGTGATACATGACAGTGTATCCTCCTCTCATAGATAACAGTGCAGGCTGTGATACATGACAGTGTATCCTCCTCTCATAGATAACAGTGCAGGCTGTGATACATGACAGTGTATCCTCCTCTCATAGATAACAGCGCAGGCTGTGATACATGACAGTGTATCCTCCTCTCATAGATAACAGTGCAGGCTGTGGTACATGACAGTGTATCCTCCTCTCATAGATAACAGTGCAGGCTGTGATACATGACAGTGTATCCTCCTCTCATAGATAACAGCGCAGGCTGTGATACATGACAGTGTATCCTCCTCTCATAGATAACAGCGCAGGCTGTGATACATGACAGTGTATCCTCCTCTCATAGATAACAGTGCAGGCTGTGGTACATGACAGTGTATCCTCCTCTCATAGATAACAGTGCAGGCTGTGGTACATGACAGTGTATCCTCCTCTCATAGATAACAGCGCAGGCTGTGATACATGACAGTGTATCCTCCTCTCATAGATAACAGTGCAGGCTGTGGTACATGACAGTGTATCCTCCTCTCATAGATAACAGTGCAGGCTGTGATACATGACAGTGTATCCTCCTCTCATAGATAACAGTGCAGGCTGTGATACATGACAGTGTATCCTCCTCTCATAGATAACAGTGCAGGCTGTGATACATGACAGTGTATCCTCCTCTCATAGATAGCAGCGAAGGCTGTGATACATGACAGTGTATCCTCCTCTCATAGATAACAGTGCAGGCTGTGATACATGTATCCTCCTCTCATAGATAACAGTGCAGGCTGTGGTACATGACAGTGTATCCTCCTCTCATAGATAACAGTGCAGGCTGTGATACATGTATCCTCCTCTCATAGATAACAGCGCAGGCTGTGATACATGACAGTGTATCCTCCTCTCATAGATAACAGTGCAGGCTGTGATACATGTATCCTCCTCTCATAGATAACAGTGCAGGCTGTGATACATGACAGTGTATCCTCCTCTCATAGATAACAGTGCAGGCTGTGGTACATGACAGTGTATCCTCCTCTCATAGATAACAGCGCAGGCTGTGATACATGACAGTGTATCCTCCTCTCATAGATAACAGTGCAGGCTGTGGTACATGACAGTGTATCCTCCTCTCATAGATAACAGTGCAGGCTGTGATACATGACAGTGTATCCTCCTCTCATAGATAACAGTGCAGGCCGTGGTACATGACAGTGTATCCTCCTCTCATAGATAACAGTGCAGGCCGTGATACATGACAGTGTATCCTCCTCTCATAGATAACAGTGCAGGCCGTGGTACATGACAGTGTATCCTCCTCTCATAGATAACAGCGCAGGCTGTGATACATGTATCCTCCTCTCATAGATAACAGCGCAGGCTGTGATACATGACAGTGTATCCTCCTCTCATAGATAACAGTGCAGGCTGTGATACATGTATCCTCCTCTCATAGATAACAGTGCAGGCTGTGATACATGTATCCTCCTCTCATAGATAACAGCGCAGGCTGTGATACATGTATCCTCCTCTCATAGATAACAGTGCAGGCTGTGATACATGACAGTGTATCCTCCTCTCATAGATAACAGTGCAGGCTGTGATACATGACAGTGTATCCTCCTCTCATAGATAACAGTGCAGGCTGTGATACATGACAGTGTATCCTCCTCTCATAGATAACAGTGCAGGCTGTGATACATGACAGTGTATCCTCCTCTCATAGATAACAGTGCAGGCTGTGATACATGACAGTGTATCCTCCTCTCATAGATAACAGCGCAGGCTGTGATACATGACAGTGTATCCTCCTCTCATAGATAACAGTGCAGGCTGTGATACATGTATCCTCCTCTCATAGATAACAGTGCAGGCTGTGATACATGACAGTGTATCCTCCTCTCATAGATAACAGTGCAGGCTGTGGTACATGACAGTGTATCCTCCTCTCATAGATAACAGTGCAGGCTGTGATACATGACAGTGTATCCTCCTCTCATAGATAACAGTGCAGGCCGTGGTACATGACAGTGTATCCTCCTCTCATAGATAACAGTGCAGGCTGTGGTACATGACAGTGTATCCTCCTCTCATAGATAACAGTGCAGGCTGTGATACATGACAGTGTATCCTCCTCTCATAGATAACAGTGCAGGCTGTGATACATGACAGTGTATCCTCCTCTCATAGATAACAGCGCAGGCTGTGATACATGACAGTGTATCCTCCTCTCATAGATAACAGCGCAGGCTGTGATACATGACAGTGTATCCTCCTCTCATAGATAACAGTGCAGGCTGTGGTACATGACAGTGTATCCTCCTCTCATAGATAACAGTGCAGGCTGTGATACATGACAGTGTATCCTCCTCTCATAGATAACAGTGCAGGCCGTGGTACATGACAGTGTATCCTCCTCTCATAGATAACAGTGCAGGCTGTGATACATGACAGTGTATCCTCCTCTCATAGATAACAGTGCAGGCTGTGATACATGACAGTGTATCCTCCTCTCATAGATAACAGTGCAGGCTGTGGTACATGACAGTGTATCCTCCTCTCATAGATAACAGTGCAGGCCGTGGTACATGACAGTGTATCCTCCTCTCATAGATAACAGTGCAGGCTGTGATACATGACAGTGTATCCTCCTCTCATAGATAACAGTGCAGGCTGTGATACATGACAGTGTATCCTCCTCTCATAGATAACAGTGCAGGCTGTGATACATGACAGTGTATCCTCCTCTCATAGATAACAGTGCAGGCTGTGATACATGACAGTGTATCCTCCTCTCATAGATAACAGCGCAGGCTGTGATACATGACAGTGTATCCTCCTCTCATAGATAACAGTGCAGGCTGTGATACATGTATCCTCCTCTCATAGATAACAGTGCAGGCTGTGATACATGACAGTGTATCCTCCTCTCATAGATAACAGCGCAGGCTGTGATACATGACAGTGTATCCTCCTCTCATAGATAACAGTGCAGGCTGTGATACATGTATCCTCCTCTCATAGATAACAGTGCAGGCTGTGATACATGTATCCTCCTCTCATAGATAACAGTGCAGGCTGTGATACATGACAGTGTATCCTCCTCTCATAGATAACAGTGCAGGCTGTGATACATGACAGTGTATCCTCCTCTCATAGATAACAGTGCAGGCTGTGATACATGTATCCTCCTCTCATAGATAACAGCGCAGGCTGTGGTACATGACAGTGTATCCTCCTCTCATAGATAACAGTGCAGGCTGTGATACATGACAGTGTATCCTCCTCTCATAGATAACAGTGCAGGCTGTGATACATGACAGTGTATCCTCCTCTCATAGATAACAGTGCAGGCTGTGGTACATGACAGTGTATCCTCCTCTCATAGATAACAGTGCAGGCTGTGATACATGTATCCTCCTCTCATAGATAACAGTGCAGGCTGTGATACATGACAGTGTATCCTCCTCTCATAGATAACAGCGCAGGCTGTGATACATGACAGTGTATCCTCCTCTCATAGATAACAGTGCAGGCTGTGATACATGTATCCTCCTCTCATAGATAACAGTGCAGGCTGTGATACATGACAGTGTATCCTCCTCTCATAGATAACAGTGCAGGCTGTGATACATGACAGTGTATCCTCCTCTCATAGATAACAGTGCAGGCTGTGATACATGACAGTGTATCCTCCTCTCATAGATAACAGCGCAGGCTGTGATACATGTATCCTCCTCTCATAGATAACAGTGCAGGCTGTGGTACATGACAGTGTATCCTCCTCTCATAGATAACAGTGCAGGCTGTGATACATGACAGTGTATCCTCCTCTCATAGATAACAGTGCAGGCTGTGATACATGACAGTGTATCCTCCTCTCATAGATAACAGTGCAGGCTGTGATACATGACAGTGTATCCTCCTCTCATAGATAACAGTGCAGGCTGTGGTACATGACAGTGTATCCTCCTCTCATAGATAACAGTGCAGGCTGTGATACATGACAGTGTATCCTCCTCTCATAGATAACAGCGCAGGCTGTGATACATGACAGTGTATCCTCCTCTCATAGATAACAGTGCAGGCGTTGATACATGTATCCTCCTCTCATAGATAACAGTACAGGCTGTGATACATGACAGTGTATCCTCCTCTCATAGATAACAGTGCAGGCGTTGATACATGTATCCTCCTCTCATAGATAACAGTACAGGCTGTGATACATGACAGTGTATCCTCCTCTCATAGATAACAGCGCAGGCTGTGATACATGACAGTGTATCCTCCTCTCATAGATAACAGTGCAGGCTGTGATACATGACTGTGTATCCTCCTCTCATAGATAACAGTGCAGGCTGTGATACATGACAGTGTATCCTCCTCTCATAGATAACAGCGCAGGCTGTGATACATGACAGTGCATCCTCCTCTCATAGATAACAGCGCAGGCTGTGATACATGACAGTGTATCCTCCTCTCATAGATAACAGTGCAGGCTGTGATACATGACAGTGTATCCTCCTCTCATAGATAACAGCGCAGGCTGTGATACATGACAGTGTATCCTCCTCTCATAGATAACAGCGCAGGCTGTGATACATGACAGTGTATCCTCCTCTCATAGATAACAGTGCAGGCTGTGATACATGACAGTGTATCCTCCTCTCATAGATAACAGCGCAGGCTGTGATACATGACAGTGTATCCTCCTCTCATAGATAACAGTGCAGGCTGTGATACATGACAGTGTATCCTCCTCTCATAGATAACAGTGCAGGCTGTGATACATGACAGTGCATCCTCCTCTCATAGATAACAGTGCAGGCTGTGATACATGTATCCTCCTCTCATAGATAACAGTGCAGGCTGTGGTACATGACAGTGCATCCTCCTCTCATAGATAACAGTGCAGGCTGTGATACATGACAGTGTATCCTCCTCATAGATAACAGTGCAGGCTGTGATACATGACAGTGTATCCTCCTCATAGATAACAGTGCAGGCTGTGATACATGACAGTGTATCCTCCTCTCATAGATAACAGTGCAGGCTGTGATACATGACAGTGTATCCTCCTCTCATAGATAACAGTGCAGGCTGTGATACATGACAGTGTATCCTCCTCTCATAGATAACAGTGCAGGCTGTGATACATGTATCCTCCTCTCATAGATAACAGCGCAGGCTGTGATACATGACAGTGTATCCTCCTCTCATAGATAACAGCGCAGGCTGTGATACATGACAGTGTATCCTCCTCTCATAGATAACAGCGCAGGCTGTGATACATGACAGTGTATCCTCCTCTCATAGATAACAGTGCAGGCTGTGATACATGACAGTGTATCCTCCTCTCATAGATAACAGTGCAGGCTGTGATACATGACAGTGTATCCTCCTCTCATAGATAACAGCGCAGGCTGTGATACATGACAGTGCATCCTCCTCTCATAGATAACAGCGCAGGCTGTGATACATGACAGTGTATCCTCCTCTCATAGATAACAGTGCAGGCTGTGATACATGACAGTGTATCCTCCTCTCATAGATAACAGTGCAGGCTGTGATACATGTATCCTCCTCTCATAGATAACAGTGCAGGCTGTGATACATGACAGTGTATCCTCCTCTCATAGATAACAGTGCAGGCTGTGATACATGACAGTGTATCCTCCTCTCATAGATAACAGTGCAGGCTGTGATACATGTATCCTCCTCTCATAGATAACAGCGCAGGCTGTGATACATGACAGTGTATCCTCCTCTCATAGATAACAGTGCAGGCTGTGATACATGACAGTGTATCCTCCTCTCATAGATAACAGCGCAGGCTGTGATACATGTATCCTCCTCTCATAGATAACAGCGCAGGCTGTGATACATGACAGTGTATCCTCCTCTCATAGATAACAGTGCAGGCTGTGATACATGACAGTGTATCCTCCTCTCATAGATAACAGTGCAGGCTGTGATACATGACAGTGTATCCTCCTCTCATAGATAACAGTGCAGGCTGTGATACATGTATCCTCCTCTCATAGATAACAGTGCAGGCTGTGGTACATGACAGTGTATCCTCCTCTCATAGATAACAGTGCAGGCTGTGATACATGACAGTGTATCCTCCTCTCATAGATAACAGTGCAGGCTGTGATACATGACAGTGCATCCTCCTCTCATAGATAACAGTGCAGGCTGTGATACATGACAGTGTATCCTCCTCTCATAGATAACAGTGCAGGCTGTGATACATGACAGTGTATCCTCCTCTCATAGATAACAGTGCAGGCTGTGATACATGACAGTGTATCCTCCTCTCATAGATAACAGTGCAGGCTGTGATACATGACAGTGTATCCTCCTCTCATAGATAACAGTGCAGGCTGTGATACATGACAGTGTATCCTCCTCTCATAGATAACAGTGCAGGCTGTGATACATGACAGTGTATCCTCCTCTCATAGATAACAGCGCAGGCTGTGATACATGACAGTGTATCCTCCTCTCATAGATAACAGTGCAGGCTGTGATACATGACAGTGTATCCTCCTCTCATAGATAACAGTGCAGGCTGTGGTACATGACAGTGTATCCTCCTCTCATAGATAACAGTGCAGGCTGTGATACATGACAGTGTATCCTCCTCTCATAGATAACAGTGCAGGCTGTGATACATGACAGTGTATCCTCCTCTCATAGATAACAGTGCAGGCTGTGATACATGTATCCTCCTCTCATAGATAACAGCGCAGGCTGTGGTACATGACAGTGTATCCTCCTCTCATAGATAACAGTGCAGGCTGTGGTACATGACAGTGTATCCTCCTCTCATAGATAACAGTGCAGGCTGTGATACATGTATCCTCCTCTCATAGATAACAGTGCAGGCTGTGATACATGACAGTGTATCCTCCTCTCATAGATAACAGTGCAGGCTGTGATACATGACAGTGTATCCTCCTCTCATAGATAACAGCGCAGGCTGTGATACATGACAGTGTATCCTCCTCTCATAGATAACAGCGCAGGCTGTGATACATGTATCCTCCTCTCATAGATAACAGTGCAGGCTGTGATACATGTATCCTCCTCTCATAGATAACAGTGCAGGCTGTGATACATGACAGTGTATCCTCCTCTCATAGATAACAGTGCAGGCTGTGATACATGTATCCTCCTCTCATAGATAACGGTGCAGGCGGTGATACATGACAGTGTATCCTCCTCTCATAGATAACAGTGCAGGCTGTGATACATGACAGTGTATCCTCCTCTCATAGATAACAGTGCAGGCTGTGATACATGACAGTGTATCCTCCTCTCATAGATAACAGTGCAGGCTGTGATACATGACAGTGTATCCTCCTCTCATAGATAACAGTGCAGGCTGTGATACATGACAGTGTATCCTCCTCTCATAGATAACAGCGCAGGCTGTGATACATGACAGTGTATCCTCCTCTCATAGATAACAGTGCAGGCTGTGATACATGACAGTGTATCCTCCTCTCATAGATAACAGTGCAGGCTGTGATACATGACAGTGTATCCTCCTCTCATAGATAACAGTGCAGGCTGTGATACATGACAGTGTATCCTCCTCTCATAGATAACAGTGCAGGCTGTGATACATGACAGTGTATCCTCCTCTCATAGATAACAGTGCAGGCTGTGATACATGACAGTGTATCCTCCTCTCATAGATAACAGTGCAGGCTGTGATACATGACAGTGTATCCTCCTCTCATAGATAACAGTGCAGGCTGTGATACATGTATCCTCCTCTCATAGATAACAGTGCAGGCTGTGATACATGACAGTGTATCCTCCTCTCATAGATAACAGTGCAGGCTGTGATACATGACAGTGTATCCTCCTCTCATAGATAACAGTGCAGGCTGTGGTACATGACAGTGTATCCTCCTCATAGATAACAGTGCAGGCTGTGGTACATGTATCCTCCTCTCATAGATAACAGTGCAGGCTGTGGTACATGACAGTGTATCCTCCTCTCATAGATAACAGCGCAGGCTGTGGTACATGACAGTGTATCCTCCTCTCATAGATAGCAGTGCAGGCTGTGATACATGACAGTGTATCCTCCTCTCATAGATAACAGTGCAGGCTGTGGTACATGTATCCTCCTCTCATAGATAACAGTGCAGGCTGTGATACATGTATCCTCCTCTCATAGATAACAGTGCAGGCTGTGATACATGACAGTGTATCCTCCTCTCATAGATAACAGTGCAGGCTGTGATACATGACAGTGTATCCTCCTCTCATAGATAACAGTGCAGGCTGTGATACATGACAGTGTATCCTCCTCTCATAGATAACAGCGCAGGCTGTGATACATGTATCCTCCTCTCATAGATAACAGTGCAGGCTGTGATACATGACAGTGTATCCTCCTCTCATAGATAACAGCACAGGCTGTGATACATGACAGTGTATCGTCCTCTCATAGATAACAGTGCAGGCTGTGATACATGTATCCTCCTCTCATAGATAACAGTGCAGGCTGTGATACATGACAGTGTATCCTCCTCTCATAGATAACAGCGCAGGCTGTGATACATGACAGTGTATCCTCCTCTCATAGATAACAGCGCAGGCTGTGATACATGTATCCTCCTCTCATAGATAACAGTGCAGGCTGTGATACATGACAGTGTATCCTCCTCTCATAGATAACAGCGCAGGCTGTGATACATGACAGTGTATCGTCCTCTCATAGATAACAGTGCAGGCTGTGATACATGTATCCTCCTCTCATAGATAACAGTGCAGGCTGTGATACATGACAGTGTATCCTCCTCTCATAGATAACAGCGCAGGCTGTGATACATGACAGTGTATCCTCCTCTCATAGATAACAGTGCAGGCTGTGATACATGTATCCTCCTCTCATAGATAACAGTGCAGGCTGTGGTACATGACAGTGTATCCTCCTCTCATAGATAACAGTGCAGGCTGTGATACATGACAGTGTATCCTCCTCTCATAGATAACAGTGCAGGCTGTGGTACATGACATTGTATCCTCCTCTCATAGATAACAGCGCAGGCTGTGATACATGACAGTGTATCCTCCTCTCATAGATAACAGTGCAGGCTGTGATACATGTATCCTCCTCTCATAGATAACAGTGCAGGCTGTGATACATGACAGTGTATCCTCCTCTCATAGATAACAGCGCAGGCTGTGATACATGACAGTGTATCCTCCTCTCATAGATAACAGTGCAGGCTGTGATACATGACAGTGTATCCTCCTCTCATAGATAACAGTGCAGGCTGTGATACATGTATCCTCCTCTCATAGATAACAGTGCAGGCTGTGATACATGACAGTGTATCCTCCTCTCATAGATAACAGCGCAGGCTGTGATACATGACAGTGTATCCTCCTCTCATAGATAACAGTGCAGGCTGTGATACATGACAGTGTATCCTCCTCTCATAGATAACAGTGCAGGCTGTGGTACATGACAGTGTATCCTCCTCTCATAGATAACAGTGCAGGCTGTGATACATGACAGTGTATCCTCCTCTCATAGATAACAGTGCAGGCTGTGATACATGTATCCTCCTCTCATAGATAACAGTGCAGGCTGTGATACATGTATCCTCCTCTCATAGATAACAGTGCAGGCTGTGATACATGACAGTGTATCCTCCTCTCATAGATAACAGCGCAGGCTGTGATACATGTATCCTCCTCTCATAGATAACAGTGCAGGCTGTGATACATGACAGTGTATCCTCCTCTCATAGATAACAGTGCAGGCTGTGATACATGACAGTGTATCCTCCTCTCATAGATAACAGTGCAGGCTGTGATACATGACAGTGTATCCTCCTCTCATAGATAACAGTGCAGGCTGTGATACATGACAGTGTATCCTCCTCTCATAGATAACAGTGCAGGCTGTGATACATGTATCCTCCTCTCATAGATAACAGTACAGGCTGTGATACATGACAGTGTATCCTCCTCTCATAGATAACAGCGCAGGCTGTGATACATGACAGTGTATCCTCCTCTCATAGATAACAGTGCAGGCTGTGATACATGACAGTGTATCCTCCTCTCATAGATAACAGTGCAGGCTGTGATACATGACAGTGTATCCTCCTCTCATAGATAACAGTGCAGGCTGTGATACATGACAGTGTATCCTCCTCTCATAGATAACAGTGCAGGCTGTGATACATGACAGTGTATCCTCCTCTCATAGATAACAGTGCAGGCTGTGATACATGACAGTGTATCCTCCTCTCATAGATAACAGTGCAGGCTGTGATACATGACAGTGTATCCTCCTCTCATAGATAACAGTGCAGGCTGTGATACATGACAGTGTATCCTCCTCTCATAGATAACAGCGCAGGCTGTGATACATGACAGTGTATCCTCCTCTCATAGATAACAGTGCAGGCTGTGATACATGACAGTGTATCCTCCTCTCATAGATAACAGCGCAGGCTGTGATACATGACAGTGTATCCTCCTCTCATAGATAACAGTGCAGGCTGTGATACATGACAGTGTATCCTCCTCTCATAGATAACAGCGCAGGCTGTGATACATGACAGTGTATCCTCCTCTCATAGATAACAGTGCAGGCTGTGATACATGACAGTGTATCCTCCTCTCATAGATAACAGCGCAGGCTGTGATACATGACAGTGTATCCTCCTCTCATAGATAACAGCGCAGGCTGTGATACATGACAGTGTATCCTCCTCTCATAGATAACAGTGCAGGCTGTGATACATGACAGTGTATCCTCCTCTCATAGATAACAGTGCAGGCTGTGATACATGACAGTGTATCCTCCTCTCATAGATAACAGCGCAGGCTGTGATACATGACAGTGTATCCTCCTCTCATAGATAACAGTGCAGGCTGTGATACATGACAGTGTATCCTCCTCTCATAGATAACAGCGCAGGCTGTGATACATGACAGTGTATCCTCCTCTCATAGATAACAGTGCAGGCCTGTGGTACATGACAGTGTATCCTCCTCTCATAGATAACAGTGCAGGCTGTGATACATGACAGTGTATCCTCCTCTCATAGATAACAGCGCAGGCTGTGATACATGACAGTGTATCCTCCTCTCATAGATAACAGCGCAGGCTGTGGTACATGACAGTGTATCCTCCTCTCATAGATAACAGCGCAGGCTGTGATACATGACAGTGTATCCTCCTCTCATAGATAACAGTGCAGGCTGTGATACATGACAGTGTATCCTCCTCTCATAGATAACAGTGCAGGCTGTGATACATGACAGTGTATCCTCCTCTCATAGATAACAGTGCAGGCTGTGGTACATGACTGTGTATCCTCCTCTCATAGATAACAGCGCAGGCTGTGATACATGACAGTGTATCCTCCTCTCATAGATAACAGCGCAGGCTGTGATACATGACAGTGTATCCTCCTCTCATAGATAACAGTGCAGGCTGTGGTACATGACAGTGTATCCTCCTCTCATAGATAACAGTGCAGGCTGTGATACATGACAGTGTATCCTCCTCTCATAGATAACAGTGCAGGCTGTGATACATGTATCCTCCTCTCATAGATAACAGCGCAGGCTGTGATACATGACAGTGTATCCTCCTCTCATAGATAACAGCGCAGGCTGTGATACATGACAGTGTATCCTCCTCTCATAGATAACAGTGCAGGCTGTGATACATGACAGTGTATCCTCCTCTCATAGATAACAGTGCAGGCTGTGATACATGACAGTGTATCCTCCTCTCATAGATAACAGTGCAGGCTGTGATACATGACAGTGTATCCTCCTCTCATAGATAACAGCGCAGGCTGTGATACATGACAGTGTATCCTCCTCTCATAGATAACAGTGCAGGCTGTGATACATGACAGTGTATCCTCCTCTCATAGATAACAGTGCAGGCTGTGATACATGACAGTGTATCCTCCTCTCATAGATAACAGTGCAGGCTGTGATACATGACAGTGTATCCTCCTCTCATAGATAACAGCGCAGGCTGTGATACATGACAGTGTATCCTCCTCTCATAGATAACAGTGCAGGCTGTGATACATGACAGTGTATCCTCCTCTCATAGATAACAGTGCAGGCTGTGATACATGCGTGTATCCTCCTCTCATAGATAACAGCGCAGGCTGTGATACATGACAGTGTATCCTCCTCTCATAGATAACAGTGCAGGCTGTGGTACATGACAGTGTATCCTCCTCTCATAGATAACAGTGCAGGCTGTGATACATGACAGTGTATCCTCCTCTCATAGATAACAGCGCAGGCTGTGATACATGACAGTGTATCCTCCTCTCATAGATAACAGTGCAGGCTGTGATACAATGACAGTTGTATCCTCCTCTCATAGATAACAGCGCAGGCTGTGATACATGACAGTGTATCCTCCTCTCATAGATAACAGTGCAGGCTGTGATACATGACAGTGTATCCTCCTCTCATAGATAACAGCGCAGGCTGTGATACATGACAGTGTTATCCTCCTCTCATAGATAACAGTGCAGGCTGTGATACATGACAGTGTATCCTCCTCTCATAGATAACAGTGCAGGCTGTGATACATGACAGTGTATCCTCCTCTCATAGATAACAGTGCAGGCTGTGATACATGACAGTGTATCCTCCTCTCATAGATAACAGTGCAGGCTGTGATACATGACAGTGTATCCTCCTCTCATAGATAACAGTGCAGGCTGTGATACATGACAGTGTATCCTCCTCTCATAGATAACAGTGCAGGCTGTGATACATGTATCCTCCTCTCATAGATAACAGTGCAGGCTGTGATACATGACAGTGCATCCTCCTCTCATAGATAACAGTGCAGGCTGTGATACATGACAGTGTATCCTCCTCTCATAGATAACAGTGCAGGCTGTGATACATGACAGTGTATCCTCCTCTCATAGATAACAGTGCAGGCTGTGATACATGACAGTGTATCCTCCTCTCATAGATAACAGTGCAGGCTGTGATACATGACAGTGTATCCTCCTCTCATAGATAACAGTGCAGGCTGTGATACATGACAGTGTATCCTCCTCTCATAGATAACAGTGCAGGCTGTGATACATGACAGTGTATCCTCCTCTCATAGATAACAGTGCAGGCTGTGATACATGACTGGTGTATCCTCCTCTCATAGATAACAGCGCAGGCTGTGATACATGACAGTGTATCCTCCTCTCATAGATAACAGCGCAGGCTGTGATACATGACAGTGTATCCTCCTCTCATAGATAACAGTGCAGGCTGTGATACATGACAGTGTATCCTCCTCTCATAGATAACAGTGCAGGCTGTGATACATGACAGTGTATCCTCCTCTCATAGATAACAGTGCAGGCTGTGATACATGACAGTGTATCCTCCTCTCATAGATAACAGTGCAGGCTGTGATACATGACAGTGTATCCTCCTCTCATAGATAACAGTGCAGGCTGTGATACATGACAGTGTATCCTCCTCTCATAGATAACAGTGCAGGCTGTGATACATGACAGTGTATCCTCCTCTCATAGATAACAGTGCAGGCTGTGATACATGACAGTGTATCCTCCTCTCATAGATAACAGTGCAGGCTGTGATACATGACAGTGTATCCTCCTCTCATAGATAACAGTGCAGGCTGTGATACATGACAGTGTATCCTCCTCTCATAGATAACAGTGCAGGCTGTGATACATGACAGTGTATCCTCCTCTCATAGATAACAGTGCAGGCTGTGATACATGACAGTGTATCCTCCTCTCATAGATAACAGTGCAGGCTGTGATACATGACAGTGTATCCTCCTCTCATAGATAACAGTGCAGGCTGTGATACATGACAGTGTATCCTCCTCTCATAGATAACAGTGCAGGCTGTGATACATGACAGTGTATCCTCCTCTCATAGATAACAGTGCAGGCTGTGATACATGACAGTGTATCCTCCTCTCATAGATAACAGTGCAGGCTGTGATACATGACAGTGTATCCTCCTCTCATAGATAACAGTGCAGGCTGTGATACATGACAGTGTATCCTCCTCTCATAGATAACAGTGCAGGCTGTGATACATGACAGTGTATCCTCCTCTCATAGATAACAGTGCAGGCTGTGATACATGACAGTGTATCCTCCTCTCATAGATAACAGTGCAGGCTGTGATACATGACAGTGTATCCTCCTCTCATAGATAACAGTGCAGGCTGTGATACATGACAGTGTATCCTCCTCTCATAGATAACAGTGCAGGCTGTGATACATGACAGTGTATCCTCCTCTCATAGATAACAGCGCAGGCTGTGATACATGACAGTGTATCCTCCTCTCATAGATAACAGTGCAGGCTGTGATACATGTATCCTCCTCTCATAGATAACAGTGCAGGCTGTGGTACATGACAGTGTATCCTCCTCTCATAGATAACAGTGCAGGCTGTGATACATGACAGTGTATCCTCCTCTCATAGATAACAGTGCAGGCTGTGATACATGACAGTGTATCCTCCTCTCATAGATAACAGTGCAGGCTGTGATACATGACAGTGTATCCTCCTCTCATAGATAACAGCGCAGGCTGTGATACATGACAGTGTATCCTCCTCTCATAGATAACAGTGCAGGCTGTGATACATGACAGTGTATCCTCCTCTCATAGATAACAGTGCAGGCTGTGATACATGACAGTGTATCCTCCTCTCATAGATAACAGTGCAGGCTGTGATACATGACAGTGTATCCTCCTCTCATAGATAACAGTGCAGGCTGTGATACATGACAGTGTATCCTCCTCTCATAGATAACAGTGCAGGCTGTGATACATGACAGTGTATCCTCCTCTCATAGATAACAGTGCAGGCTGTGATACATGACAGTGTATCCTCCTCTCATAGATAACAGTGCAGGCTGTGATACATGACAGTGTATCCTCCTCTCATAGATAACAGTGCAGGCTGTGATACATGACAGTGTATCCTCCTCTCATAGATAACAGTGCAGGCTGTGATACATGACAGTGGATCCTCCTCTCATAGATAACAGTGCAGGCTGTGACATGACAGTGTATCCTGGTGATCCTCTCATAGATAACAGTGCAGGCTGTGATACATGACAGTGTATCCTCCTCTCATAGATAACAGCGCAGGCTGTGATACATGACAGTGTATCCTCCTCTCATAGATAACAGTGCAGGCTGTGATACATGTATCCTCCTCTCATAGATAACAGTGCAGGCTGTGATACATGACAGTGTATCCTCCTCTCATAGATAACAGCGCAGGCTGTGATACATGACAGTGTATCCTCCTCTCATAGATAACAGTGCAGGCTGTGATACATGACAGTGTATCCTCCTCTCATAGATAACAGTGCAGGCTGTGATACATGACAGTGTATCCTCCTCTCATAGATAACAGTGCAGGCTGTGATACATGACAGTGTATCCTCCTCTCATAGATAACAGTGCAGGCTGTGATACATGACAGTGTATCCTCCTCTCATAGATAACAGTGCAGGCTGTGATACATGACAGTGTATCCTCCTCTCATAGATAACAGTGCAGGCTGTGATACATGACAGTGTATTCCTCCTCTCATAGATAACAGTGCAGGCTGTGATACATGAAGTGTATCCTCCTCTCATAGATAACAGTGCAGGCTGTGATACATGACAGTGTATCCTCCTCTCATAGATAACAGTGCAGGCTGTGATACATGACAGTGTATCCTCCTCTCATAGATAACAGTGCAGGCTGTGATACATGACAGTGTATCCTCCTCTCATAGATAACAGTGCAGGCTGTGATACATGTATCCTCCTCTCATAGATAACAGTGCAGGCTGTGATACATGACAGTGTATCTCACAGTGAGTGATCCTCTCATAGATAACAGTGCAGGCTGTGATACATGACAGTGTATCCTCCTCTCATAGATAACAGTGCAGGCTGTGATACATGACAGTGTATCCTCCTCTCATAGATAACAGTGCAGGCTGTGATACATGTATCCTCCTCTCATAGATAACAGTGCAGGCTGTGATACATGACAGTGTATCCTCCTCTCATAGATAACAGTGCAGGCTGTGATACATGACAGTGTATCCTCCTCTCATAGATAACAGTGCAGGCTGTGATACATGACAGTGTATCCTCCTCTCATAGATAACAGTGCAGGCTGTGATACATGACAGTGTATCCTCCTCTCATAGATAACAGTGCAGGCTGTGATACATGACAGTGT